>NC_086241.1:16030714-16351071 GCF_036321145.2 Pelmatolapia mariae | reverse complement strand
GAAGTGTGTTACTTAAAAATCAACCTTAAAAGAATCATTAGTCCCACCTTACGGCTGAAAGTGAACAATAACTGGATTATAGTGAAGCCCAGAGAGGCACAGAAAGGGAGGAAACTTTTCCCTACGCAGAGATGGGCCAAATAAATGAATCATGGCCTCTAAAATACATCCTAGAGCTCAAGTCATACCTTGGTGCTCCACAGCTTGACAGTCCAGTCGAAAGACGAGGTAACAAACAGGTGAGAGAAGTCCAGTGGCCCTGCAGCTGTGTGGCAGTGGAGCCCCGTGATGGGGCCGTGGTGTCCCTCAAACATCTCGCTAATGCCTGCTTTGCTGTGGAGCACACAGATAAATATGGGTAAATATGCTTAAACTGACCACAAAGAATTAAATTTTACCTTCAGATCTAATGTCTGAATACACATTTGTGTGCACTGTAGAAACTTTAGAAAAAAAGAAACAACAAAAATGCACAACACTGCTGGTTGTTACCATTTATGCAATGCATTAAGCAGGTAAGTAAGCGACAGGCACAGATGGACCTCTGCTGGACGTATTCACAGTAATCATTTACTTATATCATGTAATTACCAGCAGGGAGGCAAAAGTGACTGCATCCCTTCAACCACATGTTGCAGAGCTGTTACCCAACTGAGGCTCTGATAATTAATGTAGAGAGGTAAATACTCAGCATGAGTGATGCTTATGCATTATTAACTGCGATGAGAGTATCATACCATTGTAAATGAGGTGGAAAATTATTCCCCCGATTACAGAGGTGATTCTGCAGTGCAAAACCTCGCAGCTATCACCTCTCTGTGGTCTCCAGGCATACTACAGGACATTTGGTGCGAGGCTGACATGCTGCTCACTGGCAGCTCTGATTTAAGCCACATTTCTCTGCCGAGGACCATCCTACATGAAGAGCCCCAGTCTCCTAAATGAGAACATTGTGGGATGAAGTGCAGTTTTAATTCTCCCAGGGATGACCGACTGTAAACAAACTCTCTCACCCAGAGAAACATACTGAGGGAAAAAAATTAAATAAAAATAAAAGAACAGGGGGGGAAAAAATGATTTGTTTCCCCTGCATGTGTGCCCTGTTTATGTTGAACGACCTTTACAAACACAACTGACAAGCGGAAAAGAAAAACAGGATGACTGGGCAGGAGTGAAACCTCAAACAGCAGGAGATCAAGTGTTGGATTTGCGTTGCACTGGGAAGTGAGTGGGCTATATTTATTTGACACACGGGTCTAGGTGGGCCTTACAAGTCGCCTCAGTTTCCTGCTGGTGTTCGGGAGGCGACACGGTGGGACTGCGGTTGCTTATGAACGCACCTTCCATGACGACATGACATGTAGACTGAGCCGTCCTCGCTGCCCACTACGAAATTGTTGACATCTCCAAGAGGGAAAGACATGGAGGTGACAGCTACAGCTTTGGACTGCTTGAACACCAGCTCCATGCTGTCCTGTGGAGGGGAGGAAACATGGAACAACATCTATAACAAGCTCCCCGCCCAGGCTTTAAGTTAACACACACTCTGCCAAGCAAAACCTATAAAAATCACCCGACAGTTTATTAATGTGTAATCTAAATTCGACTAGTGCTTTATTAAAAAAAAAAAAAAAAAAAAAAAAAAAAAAATCAGTTTGACAGCGAGGGCTTGGCAGCAGAGATGAAATGACACAGCTAGCAAGAATCATTTCCTTCAAAGTGAAAAATGAGCTGTAGAAAAAAATAAGGGTAAAGTCGAAGAAAATACCAAACTGGAATGTGAAAAGGAAAGAGTCCAGCCAAAATGTCTGACATTTAGCACAAATGCAAAGGACAGGAAGCATGTGGGCAATGTGAAAGGGGAAAAAGAGAGGAAAACAACAGAAAATATATTGTCTTTGCTAAAGCTGATGCATTATCATTATAAAAACGTATTTTTATAGTTAATACTTTAACTTCTTCACAGCAGAGCGCACATTCAGCATCTGCCCTGTGTTATATGTTACCTGAGGCTGAGAGAGCATGTCCAGACTCCAGGAGCACATCTTGCCATCAGTAGAGATGCTGATGAGGTTGTGGGCATTCTGGGTGCCGACCACATTCACGCAATATACCGGGTGCTGCGAAGACAGTGACGGGGAAACTTTACCTTTTAGCTAAATATAAATGAAGTATACACCCACTGTGTCAGACCTCTACTGTACCGTATGTGCTGCTGCTGACAGGGGAGTCCTCTGCACAGGGGTCCTCTTGTTGCTCCTGTTGTCCCACAGCACAATCTGCCCCGAGTAGGTGCCTCCCACCACAACGTTGGGGTGGAACTTGGCAAACGCCGCTGACATAACAGCAGACTGTCACAATGAAAGGGTGGAAGAAGGGTTGGGCAAGGAAAAATGAAATAGAGATTTATATTGAGACAGCCGCAGCTAACAATGGAAGCTCAGAGACAGTTTGCAAAGATACCTCAACATTCACCGTATCGGCTGTTAAACTAAGGCGACCGGGCTTTTGCCAACCTAGCCTCTAGTTGGACTGCTCCACGCTTTAGAGTCACAATGGGAGCATCACTACTGTAGAGTTTACCTGAAATACTCTTATCAGAACATCTTTATAAATTTTTTAAATTTTATACATTTTTTTATACTGAGAAGCAGTTTGTAACTTTAAGAGAAGTGCTACATATGAAGTATAACATTTTTTAATGTATTATTCATTTTTTCCCCATTGCAATTTCCTAACCATTTATCCAGTTTCAACTTGTGGAGGCGGGCTGGAGCCTTTCCTAACTGTCGTGGGATAAAAAGCAGGGTACCAGAGAGACAGACAGCCATTCTCCAATTAGAATTACTAATTAATCTATCAAATATGTCTCAGGGCTGTGGAACAAAGCTGGAATACCTGGATGGAAGCCATGCACATACAGGGAGAGCAGAAGAGCTGATCATGGCGTCTGGTCAGCTTGTAGATTTAAACTCAGGACTTTCCTGCTGTGAGGTGATGATGCTAACCGCTGCACCACTGTGTAGCTAATGTTATTAATTTTAGCCCAGTCTTAATTTGCCTCTTTCTCTTAAAGAATAAGTCTAAACAGTTAACCACTTTCCAAGATAGCAAGCGGCAACACTACTGTCATTTCAGAAAAAAGTGACACTATTGACCAAGGGCACCAAATGACCCCAAAAGAGGAAAAAATAGCTCATTATTTGAGGTTAGGTAACCGCACTGTGGAGCGAGTGATGAGAAGGGAAAGAGTTTTCATAGAGTAACAGGCCAATGGAAATCTACAGCAGTGAGGACGTCATGCCACTTGTCGTTTCAAGGAAACTATCCCAAAACTGACGAGCTGAAAACAAAATGGAAGTAACGAGCCCCGCAACATGAAGAGGGCACAGCAAGCATGCTGAGATTTTATGCTACTAGTTGATTTTTGCACTGCTGCCAAATTTGAATTCTTCCACACAAACATTTTTTTGAGCTGTTTTAGCTAAAAAAACTGCATTTTATTGAGAGCAAATGTAATTATTTCAAGCTATTTATTTGCTGAAATAGAAATACAAATTAAAGTCAAAATAACTCCTATTTCCCACTGATGTTCTCAACCACAAGTCAAACCTATGTGGGGCTGCAAAATACTGCAAAGATTTGCTTCAGTAGCACTTAAAATCTCCAAAGATGCAATAATATGAACATGGAAAACACAGACTTCAATCTGCAGCTTTTTCCTTCTTCTGCGTCATCTTGCATGTTCCCTCTTTCTCAAAGTACAACTAAACACATCTTGCATAACTCGAGCCTCAGTTCTCACAGTGTAAATAAACAGACCTCAAGGCTGGCCGATAAGATCAGTATATATTTTTGGATTATGGTTTAGGTGGACTACACACACTCATCACCCCACCTATAACATTTTTTCCCCAGAAAGTCATCCCGGCAAAAATTTTAATGCACAGATAAACTGACTTGGAGGCAAAAAGAAAACTACGTTAACACTTCTGTTCAGTTTTACTCATCTGAGCAACACGCCTGCATTTACATCCGCTATGGAGGCCAAAACATGTGGTTCTACTCAACTTGTCTTGGTGAAGGAGCCTCAGGGCAAGCATTGTAATAAGGCTGGGCAGAGCGGAGGAGCTCAACTGGTCTCCCAGCTAGCTTGTCTGAACACAGGGCCCTTGTTTAGATGCACATGATAACCAGCCCTGCCCCACACGCTTAATCCTGCCGCGGTGCTCAGATTCCACCCGACTCCACAGGTCTTCTCAGGCGCCTCATGAACATGTGTTTGTGCATAGATGTGGTGGAGGTGGATGCCAGCACTGTGAACTCACAATGTGGATGAGGGTAGGAGGGGTATGGGAGCAGAGGAGAAGGCAGGGAGCCTGACAGGATGGCTGGCCGTGTTCCATGTTTGGAAGACGCCATCCGTGAGGGTGCTGGGTTATGTTAGTAAAAGGACAGGAAAGTTAAAGTTGCTTTTAGTACCTGACAGTGGAAGACGTACTCCGGTGTAGTTTTCTTGTACTTCATGTTCCACACCAAAGCCACACCGTCCGGCTCATGAGGAGCATCCTCATTGTTGTTGTACGAAGCAACCAGCAGTTCAGGATACTGGAGACAGACCAAAAAAAAAAAAAAAAAAATCAGACTGAATGAATGTCGGAGGGAGGCAGGCAGACATGCCCCCCAGGCTTGGCTCCAAGTGGAAAAGCTTTGCCTGCCCCGAGTGCTGCTGCTGAATGCCTTCGAGAATGACTAACCCTTTCCTCCAAGATTTATGGCTCATTTAAGTCACCCTACCCCCCGAAGAACGTTGGTAAATGATGTTTTTATTCCTTTGCATAATTTTAACTAAAAGCTACAGTTCTGCAAGGGCTCAAAAGAACACAGAAGCAGACTCAGCAGCTCAGTAAGGATCTCATAAAACACAAACCCATCCCAGTGCATTTCAAAAAACACAGACTGCAGAAACACTATCCAGATGTTGACAAACGATTAACCTCTGCTGCTTTTAATACTTAAATTTAAGTACAGTGGATGCATCACTTTACATCACAAGGGTGTGGATACTGCTCTGAGCAAGAAAATACAGTGAACAAAGAGTTGGTGTTCAATCACTGTCACAAGTCATTGCACAATAATGCATTAAATGACCTTAGACACCAGAGGAAACAAATCATTACGGCCTCCGACTAAGTGACAATTTGTATGGGACATAACTTACTTCTCCTGAGGGAGCTGAGGCTGAAAGAACATGCTGTCAAACTCAAGCTATGTAATCATAAAGCATTATGGCTGTGCAAATCTAAGTCGTTTAAACAGGCAATTACAAAACAATTATGCTCTTAGCAGAATTCCAGCACAAAGATGCAAGGATTAGGATTAGCAGATGATCCATGACTGGCTCTCTGAGAAAATGTGTTAAAATGTTGGTTTTAGGGCCAAACTTATAATACCTGTCGGCCAATACTGGCTAGTTTTTTTTTTTTATTATACTGTCTGCAGAACACCAAAGTATGCATCAAAGCTGAGCATAATCAAGCAGTAACTTCAATGGTGAGTGGCCAGCATGTTTGTGAAAGTTAATAATTAACGATTTCAATATGACTGCAAACATAACGTGTGTTTATATATGTAAACCACACAAAATCCACTATCAGTCGGGCTCTAGTTGGCTTCACCATGAAAACTTTGCTAAGAAAAATGACCTGGGGTGACCAGTCCAAGCAGGTGACAACACGATGTTTGGACCAGCGCTCATCCACGAACTGCCTGTTAAGCGAGAGCTTTGCCCCGGCCTGGATTTCACTGCGGAAAAACAAAGCACCAAAAATCAATAAAAAGCACTTCTTCAAAAACCAATAACAAGTTTTAAAAACACTAGCTGCCTAATAATTACCCCTCTTTCTCTTCAAGGTCACGGCCGCTGTAGTCAAAGAAGAGGTCCACGTGCTCGGATAGAGCCCGCTCGATAATGCGAGTGCTGTGGTCGAAGAAATCTGCAAACTCCTCCGAGTGCAGGATCTGGAGTTTTTCCTCCTCTGTCAGCTCGTGAGGGGGTGCTAAATGGAGAAACACAAACACAGTGAAATGTCGTGAAGATCCCTAGTGCTAGTAACCATTATTTTATGCAATCTGATCCCCTCAATTATATAGATAATCTGTAACACTTACATATTTTAAGTGTTAACTAAACTGCCTCAATTTCAGCAGAGAATCTCAATTATCATTTCTGCAGTACCTTCCTCCTCCTCCTTTTTCTGGTCCTCTTTCTCAGCTTGAGTCTCAACTACTTGCTGAGGTGGAGCACTTTCTTCCTCTTCTTCTTCCTCTGTTGATGAAAAAGATACCCGTATTAAACATTAGAAAACAACTCTCAATCAACATAACCTGTGTAAGAAGTAGTAAATGAGTATGTTTATGATCATCATTTCCTCGGAATTTTCAAATGCTAAAAGGTATAAAAATCAAACAACAAATAAACAACTTTAACAAAATGAATGAGTATGCTTCCAAACACAGACATTTCATACCTTTTGGTCACTACATTTTCCACATTCATTATTTTTCTCTTTCAAGAGAAGCTCCACCCAGTGATTACTGGCACAGCAATAGACCGATTTTGTATCTCTCCCTTGCATTTGTTTGGTTTGTCAGCACAATGTCTCCTTTCAAAAAGAACTTGCCTCTGTAAAGCGGGGAAGTTTGTCATTTGTATTAAAGGGACACAGCGCAGCGGGTGTCTTGTTGTCATAGGGACCCCTGTCTTTCCCAACTGTTAATGAGACCCTAACCATTCAATAGACAGTCTAGCTGTCAGTGTAGCTGTTTCCTCTGTGTCCCACTAGCAGGTTGCCCCCTTCTAGGCCACGGGGCAGAGGGTGTGGAGCAGCTGCCCAGGCCCGTCCCATTGGACTGGCCAGATGACGGCATGGTGCAAAAGCAGATGGTGATGCTGGGATTGTCTTGTGCTCTTCAGAGGTGGCATGGGGATGGCACAGAGGTTTTCCGCATGGCTGCCCCGAGACAAGCTTCTCCCTGAACGGCAAGCCTGTGCAATTACCATCCTAGCAGGAGGTCCTGCAACTCCTATTCAACCTCAGAGAATGTACGACAAAATACAGGCCACACCAGCTGGCAAACTGCACACCGGCTCTACCTCAAAGAAGATGAACACATCTTTTTCAAACACATTTCCTAGAGACAACTATATAGACTATGCTTAAAAAAATAATAGCAAAAGGACAAAACAGATTCATGAGGAAAGTGGAAATACTCGCCTGGTTCCTACAGGCGTTTATCTTTGTATGAACCTTACAGTTAATCTAAGATGACAGCACCACACGCCAGAGTTTCCTTCCTACTGAGATAATCTAAATGATAATGTCATCTGTCACTTTGTCCATAAAGTGATTTATCCCCTTTCTCAGATGGAGGTTTGGGGGACGAAGGTTACCGGGTGCACTGATGAGTTTACAGAACTGGGTTGATGACACAAGCCATTTCAATGTGCGGCCATACTCTGCAACCAACAGGAGAAGGTTAAAATCTTTCCTTTCAAGGGCCTCAATCAGGCTTAAAGGAAAACAGTAATCACTGTCTTTCAGCTAGTCCCGGCCGTGCTCGTCAGCCCTTTCCCTGGTGAGGCAGCCAGAGCAATCAACCTGCCAGGCATTAGGAGCGGACAGACAATCTGAAAATAAAGGGTATAATGCACCTGCCAGCCAAAATGGCCATTTGGAGAAAAGCTAGTGATCCTGGTGACCCCACTGGGGATGTGCGTGTGTGTGGGGGTGGGGTGGGGGGAATAGCAAGGGTGGGTGGGTTGCATTTAACAGAATTCACACGGATCAGCAATGTCCCATACGCTGACACCTCCTCTCAAAGCTGCAAAGCAGGCCCAATTATGGCTTTTGTACCACTTAAGACATAAAAGCTTTTTTTTTGTATGTAGTGGTGGTGGGGGAGTAATCACAAGTCTTCCTCAATAGACAATATATTAATGCAAACATGGCGTGTGGCCAGTGGTGAGCAACTACAAAACTAAATGACCTTGCAGGTGGCATCCGCGTTCTATACGCACAGACAGACCAAGGCTGTGACTTCAGCATGTGCAACATGAAGCCCAATAATGAAACCATAGAAGACAAATTTCCACCAATTCACACGCACATCTGAACTATCATTTCTTGTATGCAGAAATAGACCGCTTCTAGCACCAGCGTACAAACAGCCTTTCCAAAAAAGTGTGTAGTTGCATGTAGTAGTGCAGCAAATAAAAACATCAGCAAACCCTATTACATGAACAATAACAAAAACCAAATTGCATAGGTGCTGAAATCATACACAGAAAAAAAAAGGGAAGAATATTCTCAATTTTCTTTTATTCCAAATGATTAGCTACTGTATGAGAGAAGGATACAACAGATATTTAAGGGTACTAATCATCAAGTGCATAAAAGCTGACCACAATTACAAGTGGCACTTCAAACAAGAAGACCATTAAGGGCTTTTGTGATTAAAAGTTTTGACCTGCCTCTGAATTCATCGTGATTAAAACAATCACATTCAATTAAATATTAGATTTACTAAACTGCTCTGCATACTTATATTCCTGACGAGCCTTTTTGAAATGCTGTACTAGACGAACCAGTCCAGCCCTCCCCCTCCACCCCACACGTACTCCCAAACCTCCAACCTTCCACAATATCTTATGCCATAATTACAGCCTCTTGTTGAGGAGTGCATACTGATGCTGCATATTACCTACTAGTGCAATCTGGGAATCGTGCAGTGGTGGCATATTCGACAACCTAATGACTTAAACTAACAAATTTTCTGAAGCTACCTACAGATGGAAAAAATTAATCTCCAATGCACTAATGTTAGGCAGTGAATGTGGGGCAGGCAGTGCTTTTAAAAATAATGTGGTTTTTTTTTTATTAGGCAGAAAAAAAACATTATATAATTTCTATGTCCTTTCCACTTTGTCTATGTGCACTTGTTTTTTTTTTAGGCTTTTGCCAGGTAGTTTGGCTCAAGCATTTTGGAGAGCTCGCCACTGTTCTTCGGTGGATTCAGTGTGTCACTGCTTTCTCATGTAATCTCAGACTGACCCCACGATGCTGAAATCAGCTCTCTGTGGGCGCCTGATCAGCTGCATGGCTCGTTGTCATAGACGACAGAGCCGTGTAGCTGTGTGCTTGGGGTGGCTGTGATGTAGAAATATGCATGTGGGAGCCAAACAGATGTTTTCCTGAAGGTACTGTGTAATGAATAAAAATCTCAACAGCTAATATGCCTTGAAACATTTGCACAGTGCTGTTCACTGTTTAATTCTCAAAAACTGGGATTAATTATAAGAAGACAGTACATTTTCTTCTTTGGCTGCCCCCTTTAGGGTTCACCACCGAGGATCACCTGCCTCTATCTCACCCTATCCTTTGCATCCTTGTCTTCCTTCACTATATCCAAGAACCCTCTCTCTGGGCTTCCACTTTTCCACCTGCCTGCCAGCTCCAGCTTCAACATCCTTTGTCCTACATATCCACTATGCCTCCTGTGCACATGTCTCTAAAATGCTGAGTCTGAGCTGTCCCTCTGATCTACTCCCTCTCATACTGACCCTCCTGGTCACTCCCAACAGAATTAATAAGAAAAGGAAATCAAATATTAAAAAAATGGAAGTGATCCTTATACGAGCACAGGTATCAAGAGTTTTTTCATACACCAAGAAAACGAGAATCCAGTTGTTCTTGAGTGATATACTATTCTCATTTCCAACTATTTTAAAATGTGGATGGCTTCTCTTGGACTGCTCAGGGGACATTCTTTGTGCCAATGGGGCAGGTTATTTTAAAATCTTAAAATCTTTTACTCCTTTTTCTGAGGTGTCTCACTGACACTGTGGGAACCCTCAGTTTGGAGCAGCCAGGGCATGGCAGCCGCTACCCTCTAATGCCACCGCCTGCTGACCTTGAGAGTGCTGCGGCGTTGCCTCCTTTTGACAACATGATAAATCGCTCAATCAGAAACCAGGCCTGACGCCACCCCACACATCAGAAATGCGCCAAGGGGAGCAAGCTGGGAAGGGGATGCCGTCTCATCGAGTGCCAGAAGTGATGGTGTGAAAATGCACAATGTCACTGAGTGTGTTTTGTTATGTGCCTGCTCGGTGAAGGGAGAAGACAGGGAAGCGAGGGAGTTGATGAAATGATTACATAGTGGCAGAGAGGGGAAGGGGGGCCCCAGTGTTGAACAGCTGGCAGAAACTATCGTTGTTTAACACAGTTTTACAATGCCCAGTAGAGTCCAGCGTAAAGAGCGATGACGAACACTGGGATGCTCTTCATCCTTCACTAGTTCCGCTTGTAGTTTTCCACAAAATCACACAATTTTATCTTACTCGAGCTGCATGCCACCTCAGAATTTTCTACACGTCACCTGATTAGACCACACAACCGACACTCGGTACACTTTTTAAAATCCTAACCAGGCTTTCAGGTATGCTTAAAACACGTGTTAGCTGGTGCAAATCATTTGAGAAATCAGCTTTAAAAAACGAAAGAAAAAAAGATAGTGGCTATGAGTGACGGTACAAAACAACTATCCTAATCAGGATTTCAGTCGAGCATATTACTCACCATCAGTCATTAGAAAAATCAACCGAGAGCAAGAAGCATGACCAAAAATATTGCATATTTGATGGAACATGTGCTCACCATGTGAATTTTAGCAAAAAACCCAAATATTCTCTTCGTCCAACCACATGAAAGCTTTGCTGCAGCAATTACATACATATTGACACGCTTCAGAGGGAATGAGCCGTCCTATGCACAGCATTTCATATCTTCCCTTCCAATCTCATTTCTCCTTCCTGTCACAGGCTTTCTCATCCTGCTCATTAATTATACCAAAGCAGCCTTGGCTGGAAGGTTCAGAGGAGCAGAGCTTGTCAGAATCTAATCCCTGCCCTGACTTCTTATGTTTCCTGGGCCTTGTTTTTCCTTTACTTTCATCTCAGTAAAATCAAATCTCTTGCACTTGTTCACTTCTGCTCTCAGAGAGACTCTGTTAAGAAGAATGATATGATATAACCCATGCAAGCACGCAGTTATGTACATGCGCACACATTTGACTGCGTTTTTCAACATTAACCTATAACATTTCATGAGTCACCTTCTTTCGCCTGAGTAATGGTCTGGGTCTCTTTCGTGTAGGACACAATTTCACGTGGTGGGAAGTCCACTTGTGTGACTTTGGCCATCCCCAGTTTTGGAGTTACACGCCTAAAAGGAAAGAACAACTCAAGCTTTGCACAAAATCACAGTGAAAGAGACAGTAAAGACAAAAACTTACAACACAGTGCTACATCTGTAACCACTCTCAACTCCTTGCAAGTGGGATCTTTTGCTGATTAAAGTGAGTAAATTAGTCGTTTATGGGATGGCAACGACTTCATATTAGTTTTTAAAACTATGTAAATAATTAAAAGGTTTTGTCTCACCATTCCTGCATGCATCACTACACGGTTTTCCTGATCTGTCTTAACTGAATAATGACTTTGAAAGACAAAGTAATCATGCCATAGATTGAGAGAAGGGAAAATGACCAGGAAAGGAGAGAAGAGAGTGTCCAGTACCCCAGCTCAGAATCAGAGTGAAGTTGAAGAGTGGACGGGTCAGAGTCCCAATGCAGATTCCTGGTTAGTGTCACAGCAACAAGGCAGCATTAGTGAGAGAGAAACAGGCGAGCACAAATGAGTAGAGGAAATAAAGTTAGCATTATGGCACATAACAAACATGCTGATTGGATCCTAGGTCACAATTAAAATCATTCTGCATATCCAAACACCCAAAACGTGAGTTTTCTTTATTACAAATTAAGCTTGAATCTGTTTACATAAACCCAGAGATGGAAAAATGTATCTGCTTAAAATGCATGGGCACACAGACCCTCTGACTGCGATGGCACAGGGTGTAATGTCCGAACTGTGTCACACCAAAGCACTGAGTGCTGTGCCGACACAGAGAGAGAGAGGGAGAGAGAGAGAGAGAGAGAGAGAGAGAGAGAGAGAGAACCCTCAGGGAGAAAACATGACCTCCATGTGTGTAGGAAATGGCCATGCTGGTGAGGGAAATGAGTCAACACGTAGGGGGAACAGCTCACTGGGTCTGATGGGACACTGGGGGAGCTTGAGTTTCAGCACTGGGAAGGGGCTCTAATTAGGGGTTAAGAAGTCCCCCAGGCGTCACAGCAGCCTGCTGCTTTATTGTTAATTTAGGATTGTTCTAATTCGATGGCACACAAATGAAATAAACATGCACTCAGTTGGCACGAATTCGTCATCGTTCACTGTAATGATGTAGGACTTTGTAAAATGTTTTAACTCAGCTGCTGTTAATGCAATTGTGCTTAACAGGTATTCATAAGCTTTGTTTATAGAGTTTGAAAGTAATGCCAAGCATAAGAAAGCAGAACAGACAAGCTTCTTTATGTTGTTTTCAAAATGCTTCACAACTAATTTGCTGCAAAACAGTTCTGCAATTTAAGCTGTGACAAAGACACTGGAAACATATATTGCAAATATAAGCATAACAGTTAAAAAGAATGCTGTAGTAACTTCAGAAAAAGCAAGGTAGAATCAACAAAGTACCAAGCATTTGATTATTATTCCTCAGGTAGAAACAGTTTTGGCCTCCCCCTCCCCCCCCCTGAAATAGGGACGTCTGCACGTCCTACTTGTCAAGTACTGTACAAGTGCAGATTGTGAGACAGTGTGTGTACCTGGGTCCCACAGCTCCATCAGAGTCCTGGCTCCCTGCATCACTCGGTGTGCCCGCAGATTTGGCAGTTGGAGAAATGGGAGGAGGGACTACACAGGCAGACAGACAGTAATCATCAGTAAACTGTTTATAGCAGTACAATACAATATAAATGTCTCTGTGTAAAGCAAGCAAAATGCACAAATCTAAATAATAAACGTAAACTCTTGCAAGCTCAAGCCATGTTGGGAAAGGAGATTTCAGCACAATTGTACTGTCTTCATCAATTAAATCATATGCAAGACCAAAAAAATAAAATTAAAAACTAGCATTATTAAAAATACAACCATGATTGTTTTGAATGTCTTATTTGGGTCCATCTGCAAACTCTGATAGATTTTTATATGGATCTCTGCTGCCATCTGCTGTTAGCAATATGACAATGCTCTAAAAACCCACTGTGTGTATACTAGTATATTTTTGGAAATGTTTAATTTTTATCCATCCTTCCACTTATTATTATCATCATCATCTAGTGAGGCTCATGCTTGACAAGCTATTTACACAAACTCATCATAGTAATAATATCATGATTAGCCTCATCTTCCAGGCAACTGGATTTATTTTTGTCACAATTTTCATAGTCACAGCTCAGAAAATGTCTAATATAAAGCCACAAAAGAACAGTGACACATTTATGTTACTTCAGATCTGTGCTCCAGCATATTTGATATGAAATAACTGTAATGGCCACCACATGAAAATGAGACTATTGTGGTGGCGTTTTCTTACATCCATCAGCATTGAGAAGTGTAACAATTTTTTCTTATTTTTAAAAAGTTAATCCAATTTTAGGAGTCAGCACAAGCATTACAGACAAAAATGAAATGTTTATTAAGTAGTCCAAAGTATGCTGCATCTATGCACAAAATCAAGTGATTTAATATGACTATTAATGAAGATTCCAGTGCTTAGACACTGAAATTTGACATTATTTATTTATTACCCCAAATATTCTGGTGTGAGTGATGTGGAATGAAAAATGCTGATTTCTGCACTGCTCATCCATGAACATGAACACCCAGACACCAATGTCAAAACATAGTTCTAGTACAATGACCCAACTGTATGTGTATGCAAACTAGATTCATTTTTTATCCAGCAATGTACTGGGAGTTTGAGCTCAGTTAGACATCTTGTATTTTCCTAATGGTGTACAGTTAAAAAGAAGGTATCATAACAGAGCTCTATGTAAAATAAAACATACCAACTGTAACATCTGTGGTTATGCCCACGCTCTGTAGAAGAGCCTCAGCTTCACGTCTTTTCTTCTCCAGGTCAGAGTCATCCTGAGGAAGTACGACCTCTTTCAGTTCCGCCTAGAAATAAAAATAAACAAAACAAAAAAAACCCCACTAATGATAACAATATTACATTGACTGGATCTCAGGCAACACAGTAAACCATCCAGTCTCTTCTGCTTAACCAGTTCAGTGTTACAGAGGGCTAAAGCTGAGCTGTCATAGACTGAGTGGTGGGGTACACTTTGGACAGGTTGCCAGTCTATCACAGGACTACACAACACATTAATATTGATTTATGACTTTTTTAGTGATTCACAGCTATGAGGAAGCACATTCTCTAAATTAAAAAATAAGTACTTAATTGTTTTTAGATGCACTCTGTGCAAGAATCTTATTACTGCCAAAGGAAATGGCAAGTGCAGCAAAGAGCTGATCAGCAGGAACACCAGCAAGGATACATAACATTAATTTGGGGTGACTGTGTGGAGAGAAGGTGATCCACTAATTGGAAGGTCAGTGACTTGATCCCTGAGCTCCTTCAGCCTACATGTCAAAGGGTCTTTGGGCAAGATATTTAGTCCCAAACTTTTCTTTAGTGTGTGATTGAGAAAGAGCTGGAGGAACAGAATAAAGTGGTGTATGATTGTATGTTTGTAGGCTATCAAATGCTAGCAGAGATATTTTGGAGAAGAAGAAACCGAAAAGATGGATGCTATTAAATATGTCTGAACACAGAGCAAATTTGATTTTGTACATCTCCATCATTTAAGAGAAAGGCACTGCTGATGTCTGTCATTTTACCATCTCCAGACCGAATTGCAAGATGAAAAGGTCTGAGGTTTGCTTTTCCTCGTGTGCACACAAAGCCACTGTATTTTAATGTGTCAAGATAAGATTGTCAAGGCCTAGTGTCTGGCTTCTTAGCCAGAAATGTAGCACTGAGCATACATTGGTATCTGTGGGCAGTGGGACTGTGTATTTACCCTTACTTAAAACAGCGACAGGTTGGTTAAGAGCACATATCTTACAAAATAAACTTGCAGTCATGATACAGTGTTGTTTTATTTTCATCCAATCTGTGTTTCACTGAGAGGTTTTGCTCAATGACCTAAGCCTTGCCGCAGTTCTAATACAGTAAGAACTCATGTTAAACTGGAGAATTTGGGGAAAATGCTCCTTAAAGGACAAACCTGGAGAACAAATCAACTTTCCTTTCCCATTCAATAATCTGTAGCCTTCATACCACAAAGAAATACAGCTATTATGGATAGGATGGATTATATGTTCAAAGGATGTGGAGGAAATAATCAGACGAAAAGTAGAAACATGCAAATATCAATTAAGAAGAAGAGTTCTATATTGTCAGAACAGTATGAAACTGTCAAAACAGGAAATAATCAAATGATCTACACGTGCTTTTAAATGACAGTGGAATATCGTTTTTCATTTTTATTCCAATCAAATTATAGAAATTTAAAAAAAAAAAAACATAGCCAAGAATGGCTGGAGAGGGAGACAAAAGCATCAATATAGCCATCTACCAAAACACAGCAACTCTGCTAGAAGAAAATGCATACTGTACACTAGCCACCTCATATTGTTTTATCACATTAGGCCCAAGTTGAGCTTTTTAATGCTATCTACTTACTACCAGTCAGCTGAAAAAAATCAATCCATGAAAAACATTTTACTTTTCTGTCTTACTTTTGCCATTCAAAACAAATGGTGTGGAATTTATTATCTATATAAACGCAGAAACCCTTAATACCTGCAGGGTTACATTTGGATTAGAAATAAAAAGGGTTATCACTAAAGGAACAGGGTTGCTTATCTTAATATAAATATGCTACCTTTCTCAGAAGAACCTTATCTCTTTGTAAAGGGCCTTGGGATGTGTTGTGTGTATTAACCATTTTCTCCTACTCTAAACTTCATATGCAAATGACCAAATTAGTTTGATGATTAATGTGAACCATTGTAAATGCATGTGAACTAAATATTTACAAAACACTGTTAGCATACCTTCTTGCGCTCCTCTTCCTTCCTTCTCTTCTCCTCTCTGATTTGTGCCAAGCGTTGCTTCTTCCTTTCAAGCTCTGCTTTCAGCTCACTTTTGTCAGACATGATGCCAAAGCTGTATAAAAAGATACAGCTCTGTTATCTTTAGTGTCGATTAAGATTAGTCTGAAATATAAAGTATTTATCAGCTAAAACTACAGCCAGTAGCCAGAAGTATTTGGATAAAGTATTTGGACAAAGACACAATGTTTGTCATTTCAATATGTGACTGAAGTACAGGCTTTCAGCTTTAATTCAAGTTTCACAGATTTAGCCAAATGCTGCAAAACTGATCAGACAGCAAGTTCACAGTGCAAATGAGAAGTGGGATACTGTTCAATGGTCACCTGCTCTCAGCCCAATAAAGCATGCTTTTTAGATACTGAAGACAGAGACCCACAAACAAGCAGTAAAGGTCTGGCAGAGCATGTCAAGACAGGAAACAACGTATTTGAAGATGTCCATGGGGTATAGACGTCATGCAGTTATTGGTTGTAAAGAATTAAAAACAGTCCTGTTATGTCCGTTGGTCCCGTTTCTTCTGAGTCTCTGAAAATTGGGAGGACTCCGTAATAAAACGGCGTTAACTCCGAAAGAGTTCATGCAAATCTTTGGTTAAACCCCTTAAATTAAAGCTGAAAATCTGCACTTCAAACACATCTCAGTCTTGTGATTTAAAACTCCATGTGATTGGGTTTTGAATAATCAGGCAAAAATACAAAAACTGTTAATTTCCAAAGATTATTTATATATCAAAGCACCAGAAGTGTCCCAGTGGTCTCGCTGTGTTTACAGGGTGTCCTATACTGTCACTCAAAGCCAAGCATCTCATAACAGCTTCAGGACCCTCTCACGGCATTTCAGACAGCTTGTATCTACCCAACCTCTCACTGACCGCACAATTAAACCGACCAGTGTTTCAGCCTCCCCCGTGGGTAATTGAGTTTAATGTGTTAGCCATGTATTATTTCTTCGCTTCATGTAAAGACTGGCTGACCAGTCATTGTCATTAGCTAGCTAACAGAGAGCCCCACCCTAGAGTCCGAACAACCTCCCACACCCGCTAACCTCACCCGGCCCGGTGTTACGTTATCCATGTAAGTTAGTTATTCCCGGTTCATATTAGCTTAATGTACCAATGAACTCAAAGCATTATGATGCTTTGTTTATTAGTTACACTGCAGTTTAAGGGAAACCCGCTAAGAAGCAAGGGCCTCGGCTATTGCTAACAGTAGCCTTCCGTGTTATTAGTAACTACTGTACTCGCATTACAGCGCTTTTCTCTTAATAAACACCCACTACTATCTCCATTTATTATTTTTATATTTTTCTTGCTGACTTCAAGGCAATAGAATATTTCCCCCAGAGATCAACCCAAAAATAACGGCTAGAGATACATCACTTGGATAGAAGCTAGTTAGAGCAGCTAGCTACAGCAGTTAACCGGACTCCGGTCTGCAGCGCTGTCACGCTGACCACACGGTGAATAAAGACAGTTCGCTTACGAACACAGACATACTTTTACAGCTATGTGAAGCTACGGTTATATTGATGGTGATGTGTAGAGAACTAACCTTACAGAAAGTTTTGGACCTGTCACCAAAAGGCTTTAATCAACACTGAGCCAAAACAATCGGGCTCCCAACCAAAGTACAGGTGCCAAGTAGAGCCAAAAAGAGCCGCTCCGCCTTGACGTGGCTGTGCTGCTGTCATTTCCAGGCCATGCCAAGCATGCAGAGTTTAGAGTCTGTCAGCAACTCTGGTAGCGAATTAACAGCAGGAGCGTTATTGCTGAAGTCAGCTGCTCGTATCCGGAATTAATTTTGCACCGTTTCTTAAGAAAAAAAAATTATTATAAGACCGTATCAAGGACCTTCAGTCCTAATGGTTCATGTGATGCATGTACTTTTTTTAAAAAAATTCCTGCAGTCAACTTTTGATGTTCAGTCACATTTTACTCGAATTAAGTTGGATTTAATTAAAGCGATCCAAAATCCTGCGTTACTTATTTATGAACATTTTTTTCACCCTGCTGGCAAGGAAAGAAGTGATTCTGACAACCTTGGTTTCTTTCTTTTTATCTAATTCGTGCACCTGGTTAGTACTGTTTTAAACGTTCCAAATTTTTCTCACTTATGCAAAATAATATATGTATGTATATTAAAAATATTAACATCTACAATAATAACAATACAATCACTATCTAGAGCATGGGTAGTTTCTCTCTTTCACTACTTCTCTCTTTTCACTAAATTTACAATGTGAATAATGGAGACATTTTATATGTATCAAATGTTTATTAGAAAATATACTGTCAGTATCAAACTCAGAAAATACAATATAGAGTATTTAGTGTATAGAAAACCTGCAGTGATTAAATTGTGCAGTGTATGCCTATTTTTAAATCATTGTGTAATCTTATTACAGTAGTAGCTCACCATTATTTACATGCACTTACATAAACACTGGAGAAATGAAAAAAAAATCAAAATGAAGTACTTTTAAGGTGTGAGAGTGAAAACTAAAAAGAAATGAAGAGCGGTACAGGAATGTAACAATTTGATGCATTCCTTTTGATTTCCCTTATTCGTTTAAACTGGTTGCACATACATTAATCCACTCTTTTTTTACTTTTTCTATCAGTTAGCCTGTTCTTCAGATTTGTTACTCCTCTTCCTTGCATCTCCAGCACCGTAAGCATCAGATCCATCCGGCAGTTGAGACAGTGCTGAAGCAACTTTACTGTTGTCCTCACCTCCCCCATTGGTATGCAGACTATGCAAGATCTGGTCACTGGGGCGTTTCCAAGATGTTCGAGTGGCAATCCAAAGAATCAGACCTCCAAAAAGCACCAGGAGGACTCCCAGTACGTTCACAAAAATTGCCTCTGGGGGAGAATCCTTATATTTTGGGTCTTTCCTTTTGTGATGTAAACACAGGAAAGTTATTCTCACTTCAGCAGCATATACAGTTCAGCATTTACACTGTATCCGTCTCATTTTTAACCACTCTCACTCTCTATTTTAATACTTACAGGCCAAAGATGAGTTTCTCTGTGATGCCCATAAGTGCCACGGCTATGACACTGGTAAAAAGTAAAAGACCGCTGTAGACGTGGAGAGGCATAAACGCTGCTCTCCAGGACACAGGTGTAACTGGTATCAAGTACATGCCAACTCCAAGAACAAGCTGCCCATTGAAAGAGAGAGACAGATAAAACCCACTTCAGATCTGAAGACTGCTGTCCACTATGACTTAGTCTTTTAGAACCACCAGTAAGAGGTTCAGAGAAAAATGAGAAAGCTATACTGTTATACTTTAGATGTGTTAACAGTCCATTCTAATGGTAGTAGTAGCTACAAAAACCCTGCAACAACTGTGCTTCTTAGGTAAAATGTTAGACGATACTCTTATCTTCAATATGTAACAAAAGTAGGTCTTTGTTGTAACTGCTTTAAAATAATACCAAAAAATTGCATCTATTTACCTGCAGACCATACAGTATAACAGCTGTGAGGCCCAGCCAGCTGTGCAGACTGTACATGTTGGGAATGTTGGCAGCATTGTGGAAGTCAAAAACTGCCACCATGGCTATAACAGCAAAAACGAAGGCTAATAAATTCAATCCTGCATGAATGAACTTCATCATGAGTTTGCTGCACTGCCAGGTCCAGGGGAGCCTGTAGACTATTATTGCTGCAAGAGAGAGTCAGACAGCCAGTTAGCAAGAACTTAAGGCAACAATAATGCTTTTTAAAAAAAAATAAATAAATTAATTAATTAAATAAATAAAATAAAATAAATTTGACTACATATTTCTAAAGTTGTAGGCTTACTTGCTTTATACTATGTAGGATGTAATGTTTGGGTCTCATAGCCTCATGAAAATCATATGGGGAAAAAAGCACACGCATCTAAAATCTATGTGTCATGTCACAGTGCATGTTCACTCATAAGTTTCTCTCTTTAGATGAAGGAAAAGTGTACTGCCAGCTTGTGATTCCCTCATTACGCAATGAAGGCCAGAATCAGGCAGGCAAACAATCCAAGCCAGCCCACTTTGAAAAAGTCTTTGAAAAATGTGAAGGAGGACATCAATTTTGGATTTTATTTGCACCTTTTAATCCCGCAGATATCTTGGTATAAGAAAAAGAAGTGCACTTTCAACAGTTAGTCTCAATTTTTCTACATGATAAAAAAATGCTGCTGTCATCATTGACAGACATCGTCGTCTGCACGACTCTTTGGGCTTAAACTGTAAAACGCAGGAAGTTTTTTTCACCTTAGGCGAGAATTTCCTGTTATTGCTCACACTTTTAATATCAACACCCGATGCAGAGGTGATGTCTTATAAAGGTAATAAAGACCCTTCTTACCTATTCCCTGCAAGAAAATAAATCCAGTGACTGTTAATACTGGATGCCAGTTGAATTCGGCGAGCCCTCCATCCCAGGCCAAACCTTCCTTAAAATACAGAACCCATCTGAGGACGAAGATTATGGAAACAAAGCCGGCGGCGGCGGCGGCACACAGAACCAGCAGGAAGTGCTTCAGGTTCTCCATCGGTGTCTGCAGCGGGGGAGAGGCAGAGACTGGACCGGAGCGGCTGCTGTCAGGTACAATAACAACTTACAACTCAGCGCTGCCCGTTGAGGAGGGACTGCGGTCACGTGACCCCGAGCTGAGAAAACGTTTGGAGGGAGGGTGTTTTGCAACTTTTGTGGTTACAGAAGAGAGTCTGGGATTGGTTTTATAAGATCTTTTATTTTTTTTATTTTTTTTTTGGTGCTGCGTCACCCTCTGACTCCCGTTACAACACAAGTCCACATCTGCGCAGTCCTTCAAAGTCTGAGCTCCAGCGGGATTAAAGAAACAGCCATGTGGGCATGACTGGACATCTGTGGCTCTGTTTTTGCTTTGTACTGCGTTTTATCAATAGGCACTTTTCTCATTATCCCCCTATTTAAATCTTACTAATGCACCACAAGCCACATTACAAAGAAAACATGAAGACAACGCTTTGCTTTTTTTCCTTTTAAAGCTATACCTACACTGTAAATATTAACGTGTCACTTACCCTGACAGACAGCTACAACATTTAGGGTTGGAACATTAAGACACAAAATCCTACAAACAAGCTCAAAGCCACTTTTGTTACAACTGAAGATTCATTATTTAAAAACTTATTAAAGAAGAACACTTGATTAAAGTTCAAGTTCACGGATATCAGTCTGTCCCATTAGAAGGCATAAACCATTGTGAATCAATTTCACTTCCCTTGGTGCAAATAAAAGTCACGCACTGGAGAGGCAACAAAAAAGGGAGTGGTTTTGCAGCTGGTGGCCACAGATCATTGCTCTTTTCTTATCCTTCCCGGCTGATTTCTTTTCTCTTATTTTGCTTTTTGTTGGTGTCAGTACCTGCAGCCCATTCGGGTTACAGAGGTAGTCCAACTCCTCAAGGGTGAAACATCCATATGTGCTGTTGCAAGAAGGTTTGCTGTGACTCCAAGGATAGTTTTTTATTCAAAATATTTTTATTGAGTATTTGTGGATATAGTTTCCAAAAAAAAAAGAAGAAGAAGAAGAAGACGGAAAACACAAACTGTTTACAATGAATACAAAACAAAACTTCTCATGTTGGAACTTTGTTTTCCTCTCTTATTATTTATCAAACATACTCCAAGGATAGTTTCAAGAATTTAGAGGAGACACAAAGTGTGCCATTACATGAGGAGAGCTGGACAGCGCCAAAGAATGGCATCAACCCAGCAGCAGGACCAATATCTGCTTCTTTTTGTAAATGACAGTGGAAACACTGCCAGTGTCACTGCCCACAAAATGACCTACTCGTGCATGTTTCTGTGGAAAATCAGTCAAAAGGGATACAGGAAAAGCAACAGTCCTGCTAAACCATTTCCTTTTGGGGAGGGGTTGACTTGTTGTTACCTCTCCAGCGCATCCGCTGTGACTTTGTGCCAAGACAGGGGAAAAGGATTCACACTGTGACAGATTGATATCCCTAAAGTCCTCCTTTAATTTTTGAGAAGTGTCAATATGGGGTATGGTGTACATTTGCAAGGGAAATGTGATTAATTCTGTGAGATAATATATGCTTTTGATAAACCTAACTTAAAGGTTAGCTAGAACACACAAACTGTTTTCAATTTGGGGATCTATGCAGTAAAGAACAGACATACTTTATTGTACTGCTACTTTTAATTTCCTATGAGCATATTTAAGAGCTAAAATTAAGATATTTAACACCATCACATCTTTTTTGTAAACTGAAGCCAATCAAAATGTGTGATACTATCTCAATATGTGGGACAAGACAAACACGTGATCACCCTAACTTCCCATTGTGACATTATATTTTCTTTTATTACATCTTATAATGAATACAGAAACCATTTTTAAAAAATTATAGAAACTTGATATACATAAGACTCCTGTTCCTGTTATGAGATTTTTCTTTCACGTTAATTTGGAGACTTTTTGGAAAATCAAAACCTCATATCTGTAACCCATGCATATAAATAGACCCGCAATTTGCATGCAACAATCATTTGTGAAACGTGACACTGTCACCACATTTAATCTGCATGAGTGCACTGCAGCTGGCAAATCACTTTTCTGAAACGTACTTCATTAGGATGGCGTTAGGCAATTTCATCAGCTCTGACTGTTAACATCAAGCAAACAATCGCATAACTATCTCAGATCCTGGCTCAGAGCAAATATCAATATCTTAAAATTTGGATATGCATGACGGAAAAAGAGAAGGCTGAAATACAGAGCAACTTGGAAAAATAAAATATTTTATTTTTAGAATAAAGGAAAAAAGTGAGATCAAGTTTAATGGTACAGACTTAGAATAATCATAACAGAAAAAATAGTGATAATCAAGATTAATCATATGAACTGAGGATGCAAAGATCCATATATTAAAAAAACAAAAACAAAACACAGTCATGATCTACATAGTAAAGTAATACAAATGTAATCATATTAAAAAAAATCTTAAGTGATCATGAAAAGCTTTACAGCAGCTTTGATTCAATTTTGCACCGCTTATGTTTTGGTCGTGAACAGTTTGTAAACATGGCAGCAGAACTTAGCGTTCTTTTGTTCAATATGAACAATCGTGTCTTTGTCGAAGAACACCTCGTTTTTTTTTGTCTGAAACAAAAGAGAAGAGCACACATTAATCCACATCCAGACTACTCGCGCTGATGTTTGCATACTCATGTCAAGTTACACACCTCATCCCAGGTTTCGATCAAATCGATCGTCCGCAGTAATTGTCCGGTCTGGTTGTCATGGAGTTGGATGCACGCTCTTCCTTCTCCCTCCTCGCCGTTGGTTACCACGATTGCCAAAAGGTCAAGCTCATCCTCATATTCCACCATTCGGAAAGACTGCATAATCAAAAGGCCGTTGTGAATTAAGTGCTACGTACCATGTTCTCTTTAATGAACAGCTCTAAGAGCTTTTACTTGCCTGCAGTGTTTAAACCTGAAAGCTTATCAATGAAATTCTTCAGAGGACATTACCCAATACATATCTCACCTGAGGAAATGTGTAAGGACAATTAAATGTATATAAATCAATTGAGCTGCCATCCTGAATATTCTGCACTTTAAATAAATATGCAGGGTTTTTTTTTTTAAATTCTTCTAAAAATATTTTGGCGCACACCAAAGAGGCTTTGGCTTTCCCCCAGGAAAAGGAAACTCCCACTGGCTCTCTGCCTTATGTCACATGGAGACCAATTTAGGTTACATACATACTCACCTCCAAATGCCCATTTTGAGCCAGGAAACCTCTGAAAGGTATTTTTAAGGACAGAGGATCTTGTATGATGACTGAATTCGACTTAAGATCCTCATTCATTTTGAATTTTTATTTCTGAGCTGTAAATCTATTTAAGCCTGGAGGGGTGTTGACAATACCTCATCAGCGTCTTACAGCTGATTGGGGAAGAAAAAACTGTTTTGCAAGAAAATTCAGCTGAAAAGAGAAATAAACCCTGCATCAGTTGGCTATTTTTAGCTGCAGATTTGCAGTATTAAGAGGTATTTACAGGAGAGGAAGTGTAGGCAGGATTGAGTCATGTCTGCCATGATAGATAAAATTGTCAACGAAATTTTTTTTTGTTTAGGTCTATTACAGAGGAAAAGCTAATATATATCGCTTTTTGAATAAATAAGAAGAAAAAGATCTTATTTATATTAAGAAACATATATATATATATACATATATATATATATATATACATATATATATATATATATATATACATATATATATATATATATACATATATATATATATATATACATATATACATATATATATATATATATATATATATATATATATATATATATATATATATATATATATATATATATATATATATATATATATATATATATATATACATATATATATATATATACATAAATAATAAAAATGTTGATATTGTGTTTGCTTCTTGGTTTAAATAAGAGAACAACCTAATCCGGATTTGTGGATCTGTTTTGTCATCCAAACCCTCGGGGCATGCAAGGGACTTCGGGGATGTCTCGTGGTGTCTGGCTTCAAAAATGACGGCAGCAGTCTGCTTGTTCTGGCATGCTGTGAATTCTTGATTGGGATCTTGGGAGTTTTTAGATTTTGTCAACACCTTGCTGTTTTTATGGTGAGGCAAGCCACTCTTAAAGTCACTCAAGTAATTAACAAGAATGTCAGGACCCTTACTGCATTGTAAGAGGAAGAAAAATATTATCCACTTCATGTCACTTTCACTTATTGGTATTTAAGTTAGTAATTTAATTAGATCCTATTTTTACCTTTTGAGATGGGTCATCATCCAGCTGTTGAAATCTTCTTTTTACTGTGCGGCCTGATGAGGTCACAGTGACTTGGGAGATAGGCTACAAGAGATGGAAAGCATAAACTTTACATTTTCTGAAATTATAAACAATACGCATACAGTTCACCTCTATAGGAGACTTCCATCTCTGTTGTAGGCAGGCTGATTTATTGTACAAGGCCGATCCATCGCAGGTCAATTAAATTTATTCAGAAAGCAAAGGACAGCAACTAAAAATCTCAAGCAAATAAATATTACACTTACATTGTTTCGGTGGGTTTTCAGGGAGAAATCCTCAACGACCTTAGACGGCAGAGCACTGTTCAGTTCACCGAGGATTTTTAGGACACTGGAATATAAAAAAACCCAAAACACAAATATTGTACAACAAGTGTACTTGGCAAATAAGATAATATGATGATGTTAAATAAATACCGGAGCACTCACTTTATGGTGACAGGTCCCACATGGATAATTCTTCCTGAATCATCAGGATGGAAGAAGATCCCGTCGTTCTCAAGAGAGTAGGAGTCCATCTCTTGTACTCCGTTTGTTGCCTAATTTAATAAAATCAAAAAGCAAAAGATGCAGATTTCTTACAGTTTCTAATTAGCACACAACTTAAAGGCTCTTTCCATCGGGTCTGTTTTCTTGACAAAAAGGTCAAGATGCAAAGAGCAGGTGAGAAAGACAGGAAGTCAGATACAACAAAAAAAACAACAGTGCAGAACATTGTAACAGACCCACGACCGACACATTCCCAAGGTTACATTAGTTGACAGTCTACGCCTATGTCCACACGTATGTGGGTATTTTTGAAAACGCAGATTTTATGATTCTATCCATTTGGGCCTTTCGTCCACATGTAAATGGCGTTTTGTGTCACTGAAAACAGAGATTTTTTAAAACTCCTGCCAGTGTGGAGATTTTCGAAAACTCACTTTTTGCATTTAGGTGTGGACGAGGAAAACGGAGATTTACTCACGCAACGTCAAAGGTGTGCACCGTTTTTGATGTCACGCTGTGCGCCACGTTATTGTTTACATGAGATTAATTTCTATAATGGCGGACATAGACAAAATACTGTTGCTGTTAATCTGACTATCTGCATTTTTTACACTCTTACATATACAGGCGCAGTTTCTGTCCCTCCATTTAGAAAGACAGAGGCGTCAGAGTGAACTTCGGATGTGGCTTCTACATTTAACACAGACGCTTTCACAACCCAAATCCAGATGTCGGTTTTGAATAAATTTAACTTTCAAGGTCCATTTTTAAGCTTTTCCAGCACATTACTAGAAAAAAGAAAAAAAGAATGCATGTTCCATTTATCATCACCTCAGTAAGACCATGTAAAAATTAAAACAAATCATTTTAGCTCGATTTAAATGTCCTTTGTTCCCCTTTTGTTAAAACATAGAAAACTGCACCAAAGACAAATACTGAAAAAGGAAATGGTGCACTATGCATATAGTGTACAAACTCAAAAAACAAATTTCTCTTAAAAATAAAAATTTGCAAATGTGAACAAATCAACTCGTTAGAGATATTCATCTCCACTTGAAAAAAAACAACAACCCCACAAAAGAAGGAAACTGCACCAAACGCCCCAATAATACACAGCAAGGCCAAATTAATAAGTCTTCTCATCAGATATTGATGCTTCTTTCCAATGTGACACAAAAAAAAGGAGACAGATGTTTGTTATTTTAACTAGTTAAGCACCTACACCCTCAAAAATGGGGGGAAAAGGGAGGAGATCGCGTTTAATCGATTATAACACGAGGTCAGAAATATAAGTGCCGACATGAGTAGTGTCCACAGAAACCTCTGAACCTCAGCTAAAAGCTCATGTAAACCATTTCTACAAACACCAAACAAAGCAAAGACACCAAACAGTTAAAAGAGCAGTTACCTCACCATGAATCTGTGGACGGGTAATATTCATATTTTGATTTATGATTTTCTGGAGTTAAATGTGAACCGAAGCATATTTTCAAAGGTGTTGTATGCTATAAAATACTTTTAAAAATTAGGCAAGGGATATAAAAAAAAATAAATTAAAAAAAAATCTAATTTTTCTATGTTTGAGTCACAGCAACTTTGACATAGTAACATCTGCAGTATTATTCACATCCCTGATGACATCTCACAAGTGTTAGCTTTATTTTGATACCAAGACTGTTTACACAGAGCTTGTAATTGCAGAGAAATACATTTATTTTGGTCATTTCATTTTCAAGTAGGAAGGTCATCCTTTTTGTTATACCCTTTAGACGAATAGAGTGTTTTTTAATTAAATACATATTCTTTAAATAATGTTCCCTTTTATAAAAAGTAGGATAAGTTAAAAAAAATACATAAAAAATAAAAATTATTATAGCTCTATCACGTAGAAAAAACTAACCAACTAGTCTAAAACTAAGAAACACTTAAATATTAAGTTAAATTTGAAAACTGTTTAAAAAAAATATATATCCCCATTCCACATTCCAAAATGTCATGTGACAATCTGATAGGCTTAGGAGTGATGATGTCACAAGGATCTTTGATCCTTTGAAGTTTTTCCTTAAATAGGGGTGAGAAACAGCAATTTTCAGTTCGTTTCTTCGCAGCCTTTGTGTTTGCAGCCTTCAAACGTTCACTACAGAAACATTTGGAAACCTCTCAGAGTCATCGTATACAAACGCCAACATGTATCCAAGATTACGGCAACCAAGACAAAAAGATTATGCCGCCTCTCCTTCCTGCCGTGGCCGGCCAATTTCTCCAAGTGGCCTCTTATCCATCCATAGGGCATTACAGGAGAGTAAGAATGAAAACAACCATCTCCAGAACAAAATTCAACAAATTGAAAAAGAAAAACTTCACCTGGAGAAGAAGTGCTTACAAATGGAAGCACAAAATAAACACCTGGAAGAAACACTACAGCGCCAGCCCGACATCAACATTATTAATGAGGGCTGGGGGATCAAGTTTGCTCAAGCCAGAGAGCAGATTGTATTCCTCATCAAGGAAAACAAGCAAAAGAGCGCTGAAGTTAAAGAAATGTCCGAGCAGCTTCAAGGCAGGAAAGCGACGATTGATAAGATAGAGTGGGATCTCCAATACATGGACCAAAAGAATCAGCTGCTCCAAAGAAAGCTTGATGAAGCTGAAGAAAAAAATAAAGAAATCCTCCAACAGAAGGAAGAACAGGACACAAAGCATAAAGACATGCAGCGTGAACTCCAAGGCATGCAGGAAAATTACAGAATGGTGAAGGTAAGGTTGGATCAAACACTGCGCCAAAATAAAGACCTCCTTCAAGAGAAAGAGCAACAGCAAGAAAGACTGGCAGAAGAAAAGTGCATTATCAAGGACTTTGAGAGTAAAAATCAAAAAATGCAAGAATTCTGTAATGAACTGAAGGTCAAAACAAGTGAGCTGGAAGGAGAAAAGGAAACACTGGAAAAACGATGCTCACAGATGCAGAAAAGGATCGATCAAATGGCGAAAAACAACGCAGAGCTCCTTAAGGGGATATTGTTGGAATTCAACATTTTGAAGCGGGAAAACACAGAAATGCAGGCCCAAAAGCAACAACAAGATAAAACGCATGAAGACCTGCAGTGTACGCTCCACGACATCCAGAAAAGAAATGAGCAGCTAGAAGGCATGCACAAAGAAGATCAACTGAGAAATGCAGACCTGCAGAAGGCAAAGCTAACACAGGAGGCAACATCCAAAGACCTCAAAGAAAAGCTTGAAGAAACACAAGCAACATTAGAACAGGTGGAACAAACATGCAAGAAACTAGAGAAGCAAAACACAGAAACAATCGATGAGTTGAGAACCCTCATCCTGGAGAAGAAGGCGCTCGTGGAAAAGTCAATGAAAAAGAAGAAAAAATTCTTCAGCTTGTTCCGGAAGAGGGACAACACTGCTTCTTCAACCGATGTAGCCTCGTCTTGCTCCACCTCTGTTCACCCCCCCAACCAGTCCCGGCAGTTGACTGTCCCCTCCTGAGCCTGGTTCTGCCGGAGGTTTCTGGCCGTTTAAAGGCAGTTTTTCCTCCCCACTGTCGCCTAGTGCTTGCTCAGAGGGGATTGTTGGGGTTTTCTCTTCTCTACCTTGTTTCTTTATTTACTTGTTAACTTTTTTGCTCTTACTTCGTTTTACCTTGTTTCTTTATTTACTTGTTAACTTTTTGCTCTTACCTCATTTAACCTTTTTTTCTTTATTTACTTGTTAACTTTTTTGCTCTTACTTCGTTTTACCTTGTTTCTTTATTTACTTGCTTGTTTAACTTTTTTTTCAACTTATGTAACAAAATAAACCAATTGAATTTATCCTTTGAGTATTGTTCATCTAATCTTTACAGAGTTTTTCCAAAACACTTTCAAACATTCAGATCTGTCTTTTATTTTCTTCTTGAAACCTCATGAACGGTGAACTAAAAACTCTGGAACATAGTTTGAAACACTGAAATTGTTTCAGCTGAAACTGGCAAAGTCCAAAGTCATACGTGCGTGTGTGTGAGTGTCACAGGTGATACGGTGTCACTAGTCCGGTCATCATGTTTAGGCTCATTCACGCCAAAATTATTTAGGCTAAATCTTTAAAACGGTGTCATTGCACACACATTTTCAATCACACAAATGCAGAAATAATTATTTGCAGTATCTTCTCTGATTTATTATAAGAATGTCATACCTGATCATTTGCACCAACACCATGAAAAATGGGGGAAAAAGGGAGGAGATCGCGTTTAATCGATTATAACACGAGGTCAGAAATATAAGTGCCGACATGAGTAGTGTCCACAGAAACCTCTGAATCTCAGCTAAAAGCTCATGTAAACCATTTCTACAAACACCAAACAAAGCAAAGACACCAAACAGTTAAAAGAGCAGTTACCTCACCATGAATCTGGACAGGTAATATTGGGGGAGGGGGTCTCACATTAAAACAGACTGACATGCAGAGGTGCAAGGCAGCCCAGGCGGAGAAATTTTGCTTTTAGACTCATTTTATTTCTCTATCTGATAAGAAAACTATTGGGTCAGATAGTTATTTGTGGTGAAATTAATACAGTTTCAAGCACATTTAAGCACCACATCTGAAATTCAAGCACTTTTCAAACCTTGAAAAGTCTATATTAAAATTCAAGTATTTTCAAGGATTCCAAGCACCCGTACGAACCCTGACTACACAACAGCCAAAATACTGTCTTGAGTTATTAACATTTGAAATGATGAAGGCACTTGAAAATGACACTTGAAAAGTAACACAAAATGATCTGCCTTTCCAGAAAAACAAAAACTTTTCAGAACTACTTAAGGTTTTGTGAGGTTACAAAACCCTGTTTAGTCTTTCCCTCCTAGGCTTCTAAACTTCTGATTGGCCAACATTTCGCTTTTAGCGTTTCCATGTGGACGGAGATATTTTTTAAAACTGCACGTGTGGACGGGATTAAAAAAAAGAAGAAGAAGAAAATCTCTGTTTTCAAAAATACCAGTGTAAGTATGGACGTAGCCTAAACTACATTTTGGAGGCTGAACTGGAACTGGAAACCTCCCTTGTCTTTACCAGCTGACAATCTGACATCCATTCCACTTCATACTATAAAGAGTGTTATACCCCCCTTTGATTCTCCTATGTTCTATTTAAGTATGTGTGGTATTTTCATTCACATGAACAACTCAGTGGAGAGATTATGTGAAAATAATACATAACACATAGTAATATCATCCCTAATCTGATACAATGTCATGGCTTCTCAATGGGAGAGAAGGCAGAGTTTAGAGATCAGCACAAAGGTAGCATTGTGAGGTGATTACAGGTTTAGTTCACTCCTGCTCTTTCCACTGACTGAATAGGAAGACTGTCAAAAACATTTGGAGCCCTTCTTACAATGACAACTCACCAGGGTCTGACAAATTTAGCAACAGCTCATTCTACCACACACTGACTTATTACGATCATGTTTTACTCAAAGTACAACCATAACTAAAAGGTAATAAGGACGTAAATTTATAGTTGATGAGGATTTCTTAAATATACCATAGTGCCGTCCTTGAGTGAGCAGATGTGGTAGGTCCCCTCGTCTTTTTTACGAGGCGGTGTGTAAATGTAGTGCCATGGGTTTCCTCCAATCTGAACACTGTTTTCAGCACAAGAGACCTTGAAAAGTACAGGAGGGCAATCTGTGCAATGAGAAAGGAAAAACAAACATTATGCTCACTTTGTGAAGCAAAACATTCTTGATTAGAGTGGCTAACACTCTGTGACCCCTGGAACAGCAGCAGAAGAAAGCTGCTGCAGCAAATAGGGATCTTAATAAACAGGACCAAATGTGTTTAATATCACCTTCATGTCAAGCACCATATTTTTACTGGTAGTTTTACATGATTCACACTTCACAGCCTTGAAGAAGTAATTTCACGTCCCTTACAGCTCGCTTTAAGACAGCTTTCTTCTTATTAGCTGCCTCACAAAAATGGCTTTATTAGTTATTTGAAGCTATGCATGTACTCAACTTTAAGCACAGATAACACTGGTTCTTAAAAAAAAAAATCCAACCTGTGATTTGAATATTTAACGGGATACCAAACGGTGCATCTCCAACTGTTTTGCCACCAAGAAGAGGACTCTGCTTTCCAAGTGTTAGCTTCTCTGTCAGGTACTGAAAACAAAGAAAATGTTCATCATGTTCCCAAAGACGTAAGAAGCAAGCTAAGCAGAATGATAATAAAACACTTTCTATTAAAAAAAAAAAATCACAGCAAATTCTGATGCATTCACTAATGTCTAAATAAACACAGACTTACTCTTTGGACAATGTGCTCGAAGCTGTACATTTTCACTGACTTATTGCTGTAATACAGTGCAAGGACACCTTGAACCAGATCAGCACCTATGACACCATTTCCAAACACCTACAAGAAAAAAACCAAAAAACCTTTAAATAAAAAAGCCTCCAAAAATGTACATTTGAAAAATGTAAACTGTAAAAAAACAAAAACAAAAAAAAAAACCACTTACTTTTTTATTGATCTCCATAATGCCAATAACTTCCAAAGGGAAAACGTGAAAAATAGCGATGTGCATCACTGTATTCTGAGTGATACCTGCCTGTGGGATAAATCAGAAAAGAGGTCACATCTCCATCTCCTCTCTTCATTTTTATAGGACTTACAGAAAAATAAATAATTAATTAACTCTCTAGTTGCACAAACAATAAATTATTATTATTATTACTACTACTAATAATAATAACAACAACAACCTTCTGATTTGAAACCAACAACCACAAGATGAAAAAGAATAATGATAACAAGGGTCACGTATAGCTAGTGAAAGCTATGTTTAACTTAAATATAACATTAACTTATTATTGACTTTCTCTTACAAGACACAAATGCTTTAAATACATGTATTCACTTTACCTGTCTGGCTAAAGGTGTTTCCTTGTTTTGAACAGATTTAACATAAAATGTCTCTTGAGAAACATCCCAGCCAAGATATCTACAAGACAACAACAAGCTATAAAGTTAAAAAGGCTTTAAAATGAACCAAATCTAAAAATACATTCCACTCAAAGGACACTGAAATCAGAACCTTAGAGATACCTGAACTTATAGTTTGGAGAGAGGTAAACTCTCTGCAGTTCTTCTCCTGTTTCAGCTGAAAGGCGAATTAGCCAGTTATTGGCCGTCAAAGCCAAGAGGCTTGGTTTATGATCAGATGGAGAAGATAAGGATTTTTCCTTTGGATGAGAACAAAAAAAAGAGGTAACACAACAGTCTGAAAATTTCTATCTGAGAAGCACCAAGTTTATTAATGTTTACTTACAACTGGACTGTGACACATCAACGTATCTTCAATTTTCTCCTGTTTGGACCTCGTTGGCAGTTTGTACAAAATCTGAGGCTCAGCATGAACACTGAAACACAGATACAAAATATAAAACATAAGCAGCTTGTCAATGTTATTGGGCATACACAACACTTTCCTACTTCATTTAAAGCTCCTTAGATCATCTGCTCCTCTGTATCCTACATCACTGTTTCGCAAAAGCAACAATTACTAACGAAGTTAAAATGACACAATGGGTTTTATTTTAATAGTACACATTTACATTAAATATCATGGCCCACCTGTTTTCACATTATTCATCAGACATCTATACTTTTCCCTGCCAGATAAGACAAAAATATTCAATATCTTCCGTTGTTTTGAATGGTTTTCCGCATTTTTTAAAAACTCATCTACTTTCAGTACCGCAGCTACACTGTTACACCCATCTCTCTTTCATTCACACGCATGTATTCTGATTTGCATTCCTCTTCTCTCCAGAGCACACCTCAACCTTTCCAGGCTCTCTTTCACCTGATCCCTACTCTCACTACAGACAATAATATTTAATACACTCAAGTAAAAGCTTTAAAACATTATATATCCATTACATACATGATTAAAGAGGTGATGATTTTCATTTGGCTCTGGCTATATCTCTTAAGTGGGTGCCAGAAAAATTAATATTACAGGCCAGTGTAATATGAACACTTCATATAAAAAAAAATTATATTTTGAATAGGTAGACTTTTAACAACTCATTTTTAATAGTGTATATGACCAGTGGAGGATTACTTTAATTTAACGTACCAAAATAATCCTGTGTATTATTTGGTATGTATACGTGTTTAAAAACTGAAGCTAATTAAAGTTAGGACCCCATACTCACCAGCTGTAGCAGTGCTGGTAGTTTTCAAAGTATAGTTTGCAATTTTCGTACATTACTGTGGATTTTGAGGTCTTGCTCCATACTTTCGTGAAAGTCCGGTTTTCCTACAATATGACAACAATAATTAATATGGTAAAACACCGAATGAAAGCAGTTACACTACAAACTGTAACATTACCTGAAGGAGGATACCTCTCAGGATCTTCAAATTATGTCTGATTAAAGTCCCAGTATTGCCAAGACCTGTGCTCCTCCGGCTCAGCAGTTCAGCTGCGTTAGCGCTCCCCTTTCTCTGCTGTGGCGCCATCTGCAGGTGGTGCGTTTCCCTACTGGGGGCTGCTAGCAGCATGACTAGATCGACTGACTGAAGTGACCACAACAGCCCACCCAGAGCGAGGTAAGCACCGTATGGTTTTGTAGTCCAGCACGCTACAGCTGTTTTCTAGGCTTCATGTTTTCAACGCCGTCGCGACCTCACACGTCCAATGACTAACATGAAAAGTTAACAGCTAGCTTAGGTTAGCGTGAGGTAAAGAACCTCGACATGTCGCCAACTTCGTCCAAAAGTTTTGTCTGCTATATGACCCAGAGGAACTGCTCGGAGGTTGCATGGAGGATTAAATATAATTCTTAGGGTTAAGTTGGCGAGCATTGCTTTCGCGTGTCGACTGAGGTTGTGTTGTTAGTTAGCCGCTAACTCTATTAGCACCCCATCCCTCTCCATGTTTTCACACGCGTCTTCTTCTACGGCACAATAGCGCGCTCGCTGTCCCGGTGTAGCGCACCCATTCGTCTGCACGTACCCTGACCAGAGATACACTTAAAAATCAGCTGCATCCTTTAGTTTCCGATTTTATATTTTAGCAATTATTATTCAAACTATATAGCTTTTTTTGAGCATTTGAGCTGTGTTAGCTAAACATATTTGTCTCTGTGTATGTGTATTTAATCATTTATTTATTTTATTTCTGTTTTGTTTTTCTATATTAAATTTGAGCTAATGTACTTTAAAAAGTCACGCTAACGTATTATACTAGGTTCTTTTTTAAGGATTTTGTTGCATTGTATTTAAATGTTTATGTATTCTTGACTTTTGTTTTCTTTTACTATTCTACTACTTTGAGCTCATTTTAGTTTAGTTAGCTTTGGGGATTTTTTTTTTTTTTTTTTAACAAAATGCATGCATTTTCTATTTTCAGGACATTTCCCAGCTTTCAGGGCAAAAGAAGAGTTTATCATATTCTGTTATTTTATTTACATGTATGTATTAACATTAAATAGACATTTGGGTGGTGTCTTTAGGGGTCACCACAGCGGCTCATTTGTCTCCATCTCACCCTATCCTTAGTATTCTCTTCTGTAACAGCAACCCTGTGCATGTCCTCCTTCACTACATTTATCAGTCTTCTTTGTGGTCTTCCTTTGTGTCAGCTCCATCTTCAGCGTCCTTCGAGGCTAGTATCCCTCCCCTGCATGACATAGATATTGCTTCCACTAGTCTTTTTAGGCAGAGATGAACTGACCAGGAATTGTTGTATGTATTTAAACCTATGTGCACTTTTACAGAGTAAATGAATAAAGTGAAGAGGTTCTCTGTAGCCAAAGTGGCTGCAGTTTTCATCAGATTCTCTATGAGGTTAAAGAGCAGTGACGGAAGACCTTCAGTTCCACTGGGTTCACGGATTCTGACCAGTCCTGATGACATCTTCAAGCACAACATGTGGTAAGTGATGCGACTTTAATGAATATGTGTAAAAGTTGTGTTTATGATTCCACATAATAAGAAGACACCATGTAGCCTGTATATTGTATATGTGTTATGTATAATATACAATCTAAAATATAGGTCACAGGATTTCATGACATTAAAGCTAATTATAACAAATTAAATTATGAGTCATTATAGTTAAATTGATATATTAACATTCAGGAGTTGCTTTAGTAATGTTTTTCATGTTAGGGATCATGTGCAATGGACAGAGGAGGACAGGGAAAATGCACAGCAGAAGGCGGAGGAAAATTCCACTGTACGACTTCCTTTAAACGAACAAGGCAAGAATAAAATATTTTAACACATTTAATTGGATTTTTGGGAATTACATGGAAACAAAAATGATGAAAAAGTTCTTGAATTCTGTCCTTGCAGGTAAATTTGTTACAGCAGCTTGCCAGTACTGGGACAAGTTTTATGAGATTCACCAGGACAAGTTCTTCAAAGATCGCAGATGGCTGTTTTTAGAATTCCCAGAGCTGCTGCCTTCAGGTGAAAGAGGCCAGAGCACAAACACGTGTCACGGTCATCAGCAAGCAGCTATTCAACTATGTAGTGCATCCAGATTGGACACTGAAACCGGAAAACATCAACGGTGCAATCCCGTTGACCATCACAGGAATACAGACACCTTTAACTTTCAGGAGTCCTGTCAACAAGCTGCACGAGGAGCGAATGAAGCTGCTGTGGATGATTCTGTTTTTCCTGGACAACGTGCATCCTTCAGGATCCTGGAGGTTTTTAAAAGTGTTAATATACTCTGTTTTTGTTTTAATTTTTTATACAGGATGTGCATGTTATATTATTGTATCACAGATAATGTTAAATAACTGCTTTGCATTTTCTTCTGTTCACAGGTTGGATGTGGAGTTGGTAACAGTGTGTTTCCTATTGTAAATAACATCAAGTAAGTCAAAATGTTTCTCTTTAATGAATGATGTTTAGTATTTGATTGTCTCTATTGTCATCTCTGTTGTTGACTGAAAGCAGAGCATACACATAGAACACAGTGGAAATTTCTCTGTGAAGTTGTTGTGTTATCACCTATATTAGAAAAAAAGTTTCTGCCGTTCTTCTATTTTCTCTTTAGTTCTTTAGCTTTAGTTCATCCTGATCTATGTCCTTTGGAAAAAAAACAAAACAAAACAATTAAGGCACTTGTAAAAAATATGTGTTGAGCTACAAAATCACTTCGTCAGTGTTTTACAAGTACTTGTGGTTGTAATGTGATGATTCCCGGTTGTTAAACTGTTTGTTTTCTTCCACAGAGAAACAGACTCATTTTTATACTGTTGTGACTTCTCACCACGTGCCATTCAGCTGGTTAAGGTTAGCATTTGTTTCAAATGAAAATATAAAGTGTATACTGTATTATAATAATATTTTAGTCATCTACAAAATATTGCCGTCCCTTAAATGTTTTGGGAAATAACTTAATTTCAACAGCTGATTTTTATCTATATATAAAACATGTCTTTATCATAAATTTCTACCTAGACAGACACAGAAAAGATAAATATGACATCATGTGCAGAAATGTAGCAGAAGAAAAAACATCACTGTTACATATCTTCACATTAAATAAATCTCACACACAGAAACTAATGTTAGTAATGTAAAAAAGATGGCATTCATATACACTCGCTAGCCAATTTGTAAGGTACACCTATTTAACTGTTTGTTAACTGATCCACTGGGATTTTCCCACACAACCATCTTTAGAGTAGCTAGGATAGGCTCCAAGCTATCCTAGTCCTGAATTGGATAAGAGGAAGGATGGATGAATGGACGGATCATCTTTAGGGTTTACAGAGAGTGGTCTGAAAAGGAGAAAACATCCACTGAGTGGCAGTTATTTGGGTGAAAATGTCTTCTTGATGCTGTCAGACAAGAATGACCAGACTGCTTCAAGGCGATAGGAAGGTTCATGAGAAAATGTCTCAGAACTGTACATGAGCTGCAACACCAATGTGATAATGACATGCTTAATAGATATAATCTAACTTATTTTCCTTCTGTAGAACCACCCAGACTACGATGACTCGGTGTGTCACGCCTTCGTCCATGACATTTGTGACAAAATGGCCACCTTCCCATTTCCTCCTCAGAGCCTGGATGTTATTCTGGCAGTATTTGTGCTCTCTTCCATTCATCCAGAGCGGTAGGTGAGGTTTAGAGTACAGAGATGGGAGACCCTAATGTCATTTATCACCTGCCAGCCAGCCCCTCCCCCTCTACAACCTCCATAACCATCCCATTGCCCAGCCTTTGTCTGAATGCCATTACAAACCCCAGTTTGAAATGGAAATATTAAACCATACAGTTAAGTGCAAGATATTGAATATTTGGTGGTTTGCTTGACACTAAAAGTATAGATGAATTTGGGAAACATATGTAATATACTTGGGTTAAGCTAATACAAATGCACTGCTGACTGAAGTCAGTTATATCTCAGTGAATGCATTTCTCCTTGGCCTATATTTTACCGATGGCTGCAAGGATCACCTTAGCTGCAAGCCTGCTGCATTATAACATAATTTATCCAATAACTAAATTTTATTGACAGCTTGCAAGACGTTGTGAACCATCTGTCTGCATACCTGAAACATGGTGGTGTACTCCTTTTCCGTGATTATGGGAGATACGACTTCTCACAACTCCGTTTTAAGAAAGGTAAGCCTCCAGATCTACCCGTTGTATCATTTTACCCTAATTTCTTATATATTCTTAATACATCTTTGTCTGTGTGTGAGATTCTCCTTTTTAAACAAATTCTTTGTCATTTCATCTCTGACATCCAGGACGGTGTCTATCAGAAAATTTCTACACACGCGGAGATGGAACCTGTGTTTATTTTTTCACAAAAGGTATTTTTACTTATGGTGTGTGGGTGTTGACACCCCTATTCTGATCAGTGCTATGATACAAGTTTGTGGTGTTTACAAACATGGAATTTACATTTATTGGTGAATGGTTAAATATATACATTATCTCAGATAAAACTCAATTCCAAAATTCGTAAAAAAGAAAACTAATGTATAAAAAAACAGCTTCACGGTAATGCACACAAAACCGTGTTTTCTGTTGTCATGGCTTTCTTGGCAGAAAGAGAACCTGGACTAAAATTTTGGTTCCTGACTGTTGTGTTTTTATGTTTTACAGAGGAGGTTCATGATTTGTTTTCCAAAGCTGGACTGGAAGAAATTCAGAATCTAGAGGATAGACGACTGCAAGTGAACCGAGGAAAGAAAGTAGTAATGCACCGGGTGTGGATGCAGAGCAAGTACAGGAAACCATATCCACCTTCAACCTCTTAGCATCCCACCATGCACAGCTCTAACTAGAATTGTGTATTTTTCATACTTTTATACTTAAACTGGTTTATTTGGGCCTAGTAATAACTGTTTTTTTGGAGGCAGCTGGGGGTAAAATATATAAAACTCAATAAAAACCAGTAAACAGGTGTTTGGTGTTTTCTACTTTATTTCTCATTATATTCATATTTAGATACTGACACAATGTTGTTAAGTCCAGGTGGGCTCGGGTACATGAACCATGGTTCATGGTTCATGTACACTAGATGTTTTAAGGCCACTGTAAGAATGATTGACAGGAGATTACGTTCCATTATTCAGTAAGGCACATATATTCTTCAAGCCACTTTTTGTAAGAGAGAAGCAAATTAGCGGTTGCACTGATGTGTTGCCTGAATATATGCTCAGCCGTGTTTATTGATGCTGATTTATCTGCAGATAAGCTGCAAAACTGATTCAACCTCACTGCCATAAAGAACATTTCAGGAAATCATTCCCACTGTTCTAAGAAATACATTGAGCAAATTAGAACTAGTGAATCTTCTCGGATGAGAGATTTAACATCTTCAATAATTTTAAAGAAGTCCAGTCGCTTTCTTTCCAATTGCCTTAGATTCCCATGACCTGGATGACTCTACACGGACATTCCTGTTATTCTTTATGAAATTGTACAACAGCTCTTCTTTTTGTGACCGGTGAACACATCCGACGCACACCAGGACACATGATTACATGCATATTTCTGTACCAAACCTCCTTGCTGCTGTTTCTTAAGTGTAAAGTGCACATGTTATTTGTTATGTCATTTCCACCACTGTTTGTTAGAATTTGCTTTTGCATGATCTCAGTCTTTTATCTTTTTTCTTTAACTTCATTTTATTATCTGATTTCAAATTTTTTTGCACTGCTTTACATATTAAAGCCTTCAGTATTGGCCTGTGGTACTTTTAATATTGTTTTATTTTTTGTAGATTATGCTATTTTAATTTTTTTTTTAATTTCTTTTGTAACAATAAAATCTGGCAAGCTAGCTATCAGCAGTGCTGTGAAGAAGTATTTGCCCCTTCTAATGTCTTAGTTTGCATATTAGTAGTGGTTAAAATTAGCAAGAAAGAAATTGTTTTAAAGAATGTAATCGTTACTAACCTGAAATACTCAAATTTATGATAAAATATATGGAATTTATTTACCAGCAGTGGAGAAAAAATGTGAGGGGGGGCTAAGTTAAAATTTTAAGTTATTATCTCAAAATTTCAACTTACTAAGTATCTAAAAGTTTTGCCTTACTTCTGACTAACTGGAAATGTCAAGATACTTTACTCAAAAGTTTGAGATAACTAAAAATGTCAAAATATTAACTCGGACTTTTGAATTACAAGTTGTTTTTAATAGCATAAAGAAGCTTCCATATCAACCCATTAACCGTTCCAAAAGTAAGCTTTTTTTCTTAATTACTATTTCAGAATTGTTAGTTTCCGTCATACTTTTGACGGAATAATTTTTTTTTAATTTGATTTCTTGAAATTTTTTTGTTTTGGACGTCAGAATCACAACTTAACCCTTACTCTAATTTATGCCTGAGAGTAGAAAATAAAAATTATTGCATTGTATCTAACTATTAATCTGAGTATTTTTATAATTATTATGTTAACTCTCAACCGTTTTTTGTATTTATTTATTTTAATTCTTAATTAAATGAATTTGTTTATTTATTTATTGAAAAGAGATTTTTTGATATGCCATGCTATGACAGTTTAATACGAGGAAATCGATTGTTTCATTCGTTTAAAAGTCATGTCTCGACCCTTTGAGCATCGTAACCTGTAAAAATAAAACATATGGTTGTCATGTTTTTGTATGTTGTCGCTGACGCTGGGGGGGAAAAATGTTTCGCCCTCGCGATAAGAATTTTGCACACGATGCGTGACGTTTCATAGCCAACCACTTGAAGACGGAGAGGTGGCCCCGGAGCCCGGACTCGCTACTGAGGTGTGAAGAGGTTTGTGTCCTTAAAACACAATAATTAGACATTTTCACCTACTGGCAGTCACCGAGCCCTTCTAAAGTCACACAGGGCATGCCAGTCGGTCAGTTTTTCAGTCAGTGTTAAAGCCTACCCATGTACGCTGCAGCACCTACACACGAAAAGTAGCTTGATGAGTATCCAAAGTAGTGGAAGTTTGGAGGGGACGCCATCTTTGGTCCCAGCTCTCCACGTCCCCAACACGGACTGTGTTTTCAGCTACATACCACGGCAGTGGTGAAGGTCCAGAAAGGTATCGTGAAACATTTTAAGCCGCACGTCTTTTCTACTTGTTCGTGTTGGTCTTTTTGTGCATATAGAAGGGAAATTGTATTAAAATGACCGAGCAAATCTTGGTGGCGAAATCTGCTCGCTAGCTAACGTTACTGTAACGCGTCAGCTCCAAAGTCCATTGAGCCTGTTTGGCTAGCTACTAGCACTGAAGACACAGGACCGTCTTTCTGTGCCCAGGCCAGTGCAGTAACCTTAAGACTAGTGCAATGGCGATTAAGCTTTGTTTTGAGCAGAAATGTAACTCTTGTAGTCGATGCATCCTCCATTAGGCATGCTGCCTGTTTAAGAGCACACATTAGCCAGGTTACCGATAATCATGCGCAAATGGAGATAATCAAGCAAATTCTAGTAATGCTTAGTGGATTGGCAGCAGCCAGTGCAAAGGTGTGCATCGCATCGTTAGCAATCCTTTGTGTGTTAACTGGTGTTTTCTTCCATCAGTGTCCACATCATCTACATGTGTAAGTGGTGTTGTTTGTCATCTTTACGGTACACAGGGGTCTTGCATCGGCTTTTATCCTGGAAGTATTTGTGGTCTGTAACTAAAGCTAATGCACTGGATGCTTGGTAGCCTTGCTTGACCTTAGCTTTTAACTCTTAAGTAATACTCAGTGTTTGTGTAGAGATGACATACCAAACTGAAGGAGAACTTATGGCTGGGCTATGCAGCATGCTAATCATAACGCCATAAAATACATCTGTAGTTGGCACTTAATGTTAATATTGCTTCCTGGACGTTAGTAGTTTTCATTGGCTGTTGCAATGATGGAGGACTTTACCCAGCCTAGGACACTGATGAATCTCCCCCCTTCGTTTTGTATACACAGATTGACATAAATTAGTAAGTAAGCTGACTACATCAGAAATGAGACTCTAATTTATTTTGTTTTCAAGTTTTCAATGAATGGACTCAGACTGAAATGGCCCGTTCATCTAATGTCAGGTTTTTTGTTTGTTTTTTTTAAAAACCGACTTTCCAAATGTCTGCCATAAACAGGTGGTCAGCTTGTCTGCTGAGCAGCGTGGAGTTAAAACACATCCACAGCATGAGCTGTAAGGGTTCAACCGCTAGCTCCCGCAGGGGCTTGAATATAGATAATATTTATGCTCTGAGGCCTTCATGTTTGAAAGAAAAGCAAATCCTTGAGAAACAATACGCAGCTCATGTGTATTTATGACGTGAAACTGGCATAAACATTTGGGGAGATGTGGTTATGGATCCATCTCAGCAAAACCAAGTCATAAAAATGCGTAAGTATTGGTTGATCGTCTACAACATTTGACATTTCAGAGCTTATGCGGAAATGATAATCATCACTGAACGTAGAAGCCAGTTATTCCCTGCATGTGTTAGATTTTCTAATTAAGCGGTAGTGAGGTGAAAATGGTGCTAATCATTTGAATGAGTTGAAAAAGAAGCCGATGTGTTAAGGAGTGTACGATATTTAGTTGCTATATACAGTGTTGTGTAAAATCAAAGGTTTTTTTTGTTTGTTTTTTTGCTTATTTTTCACACATGTTTCAAATCACCAAAAATGGGTAAAGGTAACCCAAGTAAATACAAAATGCAGTTTTTAAATGATTCAATTTTTTTAATGGGGAAAAAACTATCCAAATCTGCCTGGTTTGTTAATCACAGTAAATTCATTATTTAACTTTAGTTCTTAAAAAGATATGTTTAATTTTGATAGCCACACCCATATCTGATTACTACCAGACCTGTTGAATCAAGAAATTGCTTAAAAACAACCTGTCTGACGAAATGAATTAGGCTGAAAGATTTCATCTAAAAGACACTTAAGAACAGGAGAGAAACAAATTCGTTGACATCTATCATATGGAAAGGGTTATAAAACCATTTCTAGGGCTTTGGGACTCCAGCAAACCATGGTCAGAGCCATGAAAATCTGGAACAGTGGTGAATCTTCCCAGAAGTGGCCACCTACCAAAATTACTCCAACACCGTATCGACTCATCCAGGAGGTCACAAAAGCACACAGAACAATATCTGAAGAACTGCAGGCCTCACCTGCCTCAGTTAAGGTCAGAGTTTGCTTTGATTCAACAACAGGAAAGCGACTGGGCAAATAAGGCATCCATGGGAGAGCTCCAAGGTGAAAATCACTGCTCACCAAAATGAACACAAAGGCTCATCTAATGTTTGTCAAAAATTTCTTTGGGCTGCTTCGGGACCTGGATGACTTGGCATAATTGATAGAACTATGAATTCCAGAAAATCCTGAAGGGGAATGTCCAACCATCAGATTGAATGGGTTAAAACAAAACAAACAAACAAAATCAAGGTTTTGGAGCGACCTGAAAGTCAAAGTCTGGAGATGGTTTGGCATGACCTTAAACAGGCCGTCAGTGCTAGAAACCATCCTGTGTGGCTGAATTAAAACAATTCTGCAAAGAAGATAATAAATGTGAAAGACTCATTGCCAGTTATCACAAATGCTCAATTGCAGTTCTTGCTTATTAGGTTTAGTACACAATTACTTTTTCACACATGGTGAGGGTTTGGATACCTTTTTTTTTCCTCTTTCCCTTAATAAATTAAGTCACTGTTTAAAAACTGCTTGGTACAGATACTTTTCACAGTGCTATTTACTATAAAATAGGGGGAAAAAAGCAAATATTCTCCATAAGGTTTTTTTTTGGGGGGGGGGTTTGCTCTTAAATTGATAAAGCTGCCACATGCAGAAAATATGGTTAGCTGTGTTAGGTACGTGACCTGCAGTAAATGATTTCTCAAGCAGAATTTAATTGGGAAATTACAGATCCACAAACATGACAATGTTAGGAAGAAAAATGTGTGGGCTGCCTAATTTTTATTTATTTATTTTTTAATAAGGTATTTCTCAGTTAAAAAAAAAACAAGGTCTATCGGGTGGTTGCAAAGGGTAGTTAACATTATCAGATTCATGACAGTTTGACCTTTTTATTAAGTCTTAATCAAGAGGTTAGGGCAAAGTAGTGATTATAATAAGCTAAGCAGATGCATCAGTGTAATCATTGTTATTTTATATCTAGTTATATCTTGCTTGCAGAGCATAAATATGACAGTATTATGCACATATTGATCAAATTTCAGTGAGGCAAATACTTGCAGTTCCATGGCTTCTGTGGTGCTAGACTTGATGCATAGCATCACAAATACTTCACTAAGTGTAACTATCGATCACAATATAGTGTTAGTAAATGTAAATTAGAAGACTACATTAATAGCAGGTCTCTTTTCAGTTTAAATGTGTTACTGAATACACATAAAGATAGCAAATACATCAGTTAAAAGTTTTCAGATCGAATTTGCCTAAAGCGATCACCGTGGTGGTTATTTAAAAAAGGTAACGGACTTTTGCTCTGTGGAGGTGTTGATAGCATGCTGGAAGTAAAAATATCCTAGCCTGGTTAATTTTTAAAAGTAGCTTTTGACTTTTCAGAAAATTAAAGTATAACAGCATGTTGGAGCTGTTTTTGTGAATGACACTGATTGGTAAAGAGGGGATTTTAATTAACGACAGGACACGTGATTCTTTTTACGTTAGACACACTTCTTTTTTTTTGTGTGCTTATCTGGGAAATGGCTTCATGTCAGTATCGTTTGGCGAGCCAGCTGTATTCTGTCTGTTACAACCCATTTGTTAAGTTGCTTTGTGTTTGCAGATGTATTGCAAAGCATACCATAATGGGAGACAGTGTTTTGGTTTGAGAGGATGTAATAAATTACTTTTTGTTTAGCTGTGTGCGCAAACTGTTATGTGAAATCCTCAGGGTCTAAATGAAGTGCAGATTCAGTCCTGAGATCATTGAAGATTTTATTTTTCATGTGAAACTGTGTGTGTGTGGTTTAATTTGTATTTGTTATCTGGGATAATCGGGGCAATCACGTTCTAGTTGTAACTATTTTTTCACTCCATTTAGAGACTTTAAAAAAAAAAATTCTGTAGGTTTGTTGTTGCACTGCTGAAATATTTTATTAAAAGTACATGTATTTTGGTTTCAGTGGTTTGTAATACATATCCTCCAACAATTCATGTCGCTGAATGCTACAAGATTACTTTTTATCCTCGATCTTTAGTTCACATTTATAATCCTAGCTGGTATAATTTTAAACATATTCAGTGCGTTCTTGTCTTTCCTACTCTTAAATGGATTTTGAAAATCCCTACCTACTGTACTAAGCTTGGATGCAGTGCCAAACCTCCATAGCCCTTTCAAAATGGTTGTCTCATTAAAGCACAGATTTAGTGAGCAGGCACCTCTGAGTCTGCAGCAACACCAAAGCCCATGGTGCTCCTGCATCATTCCCACAGGAGCGCTGTGAGCAGCATTGCCTAGCATTTGAAACGTTGCCCTTGGATTCTCATGATTTCAAGAAAAGAACAAAACAGAAAATTTCTGAATGTGGCCTGTGCATTTGGAGAATATAACGCATTCTTTTGAATGTTTTTGTTATTGAAGTATTAGGCTTTTACCTGTAGAGTTGGTGTAACCATAATCACAACTAGCTTATCTCCTCAGTGCTTGATGAATAAATATAGCAAAACCTGCCTTGGGGATGCCACTAGGGAGCAGGCAGAAATTTGGTCTTGGCCTACATTCTGATCTAGACTCAAATCCACTCACCTCTCAGAGTTTTAGTCACATTAATCATGACTCTGCTCATAAGCTTACTGCTGCTGTGTCATTTGCCCACTCGAGTGGGCAGTAAATGGGTTCAATTAAGCTGATCGTTGAATAACGGAGACACTGTGATTTGTTGCTAATCCTCCCAGGCACCATGGAGGAGCTGCACAGCCTGGACCCCCGGAGACAGGAGCTGCTGGAGGCTCGTTTTATGGGTGGAGTCAGCGGCAGCACAGGGGGCAGCACTGGCAGTGCAAGCGGGGGAACCAAAGTGAGTCAGAAATGAGGATGTATTTATTTATTTATTGTTTAAGTGTTTCCTATTGTAGTGTTCACTCAGTTATTAATTATCTCTCTTTATTTCAGGGCTTGACCAATAATGAATGTTCAAATCACAGTTTTGGAAGTCTAGGATCTTCAAGTGACAAGGAGTCAGAGGTGAATATCTTTAATCCTATGTGGGAACTACTCTGACCACATTTACACTGTCCAGATTAATCATGCTTGACTTCTCTACTAAACCCTAGTACAGACTGTTTATATACGTTTAATTTACAGTGCTATCACATCTATGTTGTTTTCCTGCTGGTACGGAGAAGAACTCAGCGTGGTGTTAACATTAAAAGATGACTTGCGCATTAGAAACCGGGGTGGTTGTATGTAGGGCCGCTCAATTAATCGAATTTTAATCTAAATTACGATCTGGGCTTTCAACGATCATTAAAAATGACTGAGCCGATTATTAGCACCTCCCTCGTGTTTTACTCTCGCGCTGCTCCGTGTGGCAAATCGAGCGCACCTCTCTGCGTTTCAAACACGCGTCACAACAATTAAGAGGACCCGAGGGAAGCTCGGAAAGCTCAGATAGCTAAGCAGAAGTTATTTGGAGAGGAGAGGATAATGGCTGCTGAAGAAAGAATGCCGTTGGTTGAAAAGAGAGGTAAAACGACTTCAGTGGTGTGGAAACATTATGGGTTCGGAGTCAGACGTGGATCAAGTAGACATAGTGTGTAAACTTTGCTACGGTGTCGTAGCTGCACCACAGAGCAACACTACAAATTTATTCAATCATTTGAAGACCGCTCACAAAGTGACATACGATCAAACAATGAACATAGATGTTTACATTTTTCATTTATTTTTTATATTGCAAACATTTGCTCTGTTATCAGTATTTGCACACTATTTTATATTATTTTTTGACAATCTTTAAAGCCATTATTCAATACATTGTTATTGTTAAATAAATATCGTCAAATAATCGAGATCTCAATTTCAGTGAAAATAATTGTGATTATCATTTTTGCCATAATTGAGGAGCCCTAGTTGTATGTGCTCTCTGTAGTTTTATATGTAGGCATTATATACTTAATATACATTTGGCTTAAAATAATTAAAGATAAGTATTTGTGTCCTTTGCACGCTAATCTTAAGCATTCCATTATTATATAACCTTTATTCTGGAAATGATACCAATATTTCCAGGATCAATATTGTTAAATTAAACAATATATTTTTAATGTAGTCTTTAACTGTCATTTACTTGCATACTGGTGGTTATTTTATACTCTTAATTAATAATTTTTTTAATAAGGATTTTCTTTGATAATGAAGTACACTTGAAATAAATGCTTTTCACTGTTAGTCTGGTCACTTATTATCTCTGGGTAATACGTTTTGGTCTAAAGCTTTCCTTTCTTGTCATTATAGGGGTCTGATGTGAAAAGAGGGAGCTCTCCTGCTTATTCGGTGGGTAATTTATCAGATCTGAAAATGAATATTTTGCATTTAAAGGCTGGAGATTTGTCTGGTCAACACTGGTGTTTGCAGTGATCCCTCTAGGTTCAACATGACCGAAACAATGCTATTTATTTATATTTTTCAAAAGACCAATATTTATAATGGAAATATTTTTCAGATATTAGGAAAGTACTTTTATTATTCCAGAACTTGTTGCATTTCTTGACTGGTGTTAACCTGGACTATTGGCACTTAAAAAAAGGTTGTTACAGCTCCAAACATCTATTGTAATTTTACTCATTCTGTATATAAAGCATGAATATCTATAAATACCCATTGGAAACAAAAAGCTATCACTATATAGAGAATACAGCAGCAGTCTAGATTAAGGTTCAGAGTGTCCGTTGTGCAGTAATCATACTGTAAAATTATACCAAATTAAATTTAATGTTTCAGACCCCAGAGAAAAAACAGACTGAAACAACTAGAGGCAGAAAAAGGAAACCTGAGATCCAGTCAGAGAGCAGCCAAGGTAAGTGTTGTTCTGTTATACCGGTTATAATTATTTTACTCCTGTTGTTTGTGTTATTCCAGTAAAATATGTTTTATAAATCACAACACTCATCCCTGCTTTCTCTTGATTTTAGGAAAATCAACTGTGCGAGGACCCAAAATAAGTGATTATTTCGATGTAAGTTTTGTGTCAGATATTTCATATATGAAGTATGAACAGTATACTTCATGGCACTATATATAATGTGTGCTATATCAGTCTGTTGAAGGTCTGAGGCGTAATCCATTTCCTGTCTGTAACCACATTACAGTGAAATAAAAGGAACCACTGGCTGTCTGCTGTTACCAGATCTTAGGCAGCGGTGCTACTTATCCTCTCTTTTCATCTTGTAGTTCCAGGGAGGAAATGGGTCCAGTCCTGTGAGAGGTCCCCCACCAGTGATTCGTTCGCCCCAGAATTCACATTCCCACTCGACTCAGGGCACTTCTGTAAGCTGTGATAATAACAAAATAACTCTTTTGTAGCTCACCATAGTGTTGACCTGTTTTTAAATAAAATATCATCACTCTCTGTGTTCCAGGTTAGACAAAATAGCTCATCTCCTACTAGTCTGTCTTTTGGGGACCATATGGCACATCCAAAGCAACTAGCAGTCAAATTTGTTCAGGTGAGGAGGATTTAACCAAAGCCTTTCTGCATTCACTCTTAAAACATGTTTGATATGACGAGTGTTTAACTCCTATTGTTTTTCACTCCAGACTGACCTTACAGTGTTAAAATTGGCTGCCCTTGAAAGCACCAAGAATCTAGACCTTGAGAAGAAGGAGGGCAGGATAGATGACCTGTTAAGGGTAAGAGGGACATCTTACTGTTTTATTGACTGAACTAGTTTAAAAACAAGGTGGATAAAACTTCCCAGAGTTCAGTTTTATAGTAAATGTGTTTAGTAAAGCATTTTTGTTCTATATCTGCTGATCCAGTGTCATTTTCTGCTTCACAGGCGAACTGTGATCTCAGGAGACAGATAGATGAACAGCAAAAATTACTCGAGAAATACAAGGAACGCTTGAATAAGTGCATCACCATGAGCAAGAAGTTACTTATAGAAAAGGTAAACAAGCGTTTTTTTTTTGTGCCCTGCGTTATTAAAATGAGTAATGTTTGCGTGGCTGTGAACCTGCATGCTGACCTGTATTTTATGTTGTTCAGAGCACCCAGGAGAAGCAGGCCTGTCGGGAGAAGAGCATGCAGGATAGACTACGTTTAGGCCACTTTACTACAGTGAGACATGGGGCCTCATTCACAGAGCAGTGGACAGATGGCTATGCCTTCCAAAACCTTGTCAAGTGAGAAGCTTTTAAATTGTTTATCTCCCATTTATTTATTAAGCTTTGCATATTTTAAGTTTAGCTCTCCACGCACACCTTAAAGCTGCACATTACATGCACATTTAATTCCCCCGCTACTGAAAAGTTGGGGGTTGTAAGCTCATCTCCAGGGCTTCATTTCCTAGGACAGCTGCCACGTCACTTCTTAACATTATTCGCTTAAGAGTAGATTTAACCTCATGTTGTCAAAACAGACTTAGTATTTTTAGTATAATTTCACCGAGTTTTGCATTGCAGCCTTCATCTGCAGTATTTCCATCGTCAGATTCAAGTTGAAAATTCTAAAATGTAGTTGTACCTCTAAAATTAACAGCTTTAATATGTCCTTCGGCAGGCAGCAGGAGTGGATAAACCAACAGAGAGAAGACATTGAGAGGCAGAGGAAACTTCTTGCCAAGAGGAAACCTCCATCTTCCAACAACTCCCAAACACCAACCACAAACTCTGAGCCAAAGCAACGGAAAACCAAGGCGGTGAATGGAGCAGAAAACGATCCCTTTCTAAAACCCAGCCTACCTCAGCTGTAAGTCCACACCCTTGTGTATGTGTTGTGTAGGATCCTTTTTTCCCTCGGTGTTTTGCTTTATTACCTCATCTTTACCAGGAAAGCAGATTTTAACAGCCTGTAGCACAGTATTAACTGAAAGTGGTGAATTTGAGATGCGTTGTTAAATTAGGCTCATGCTTTGTTTCTATATGCTTTCTTATCCTTGAAAGGCTGACATTAGCAGAGTACCATGAACAGGAAGAGATCTTCAAACTGCGACTTGGACATCTGAAAAAGGTTTGTGGAAATATGAAGCCTGGTAAACAGAATCGTGACGTTTTGTTTGATTGTTCAATCAAGTTAATATAGTTCAGAGCGCCTGACAGATAATTGACAAAGTAAAAGAACAAAATAAATATGCAACAGTAAGAAATTTAAACAGACAAAACATTAATGGCCTAAAAGTAGGATGAATCAATTTAAAAAAACAAAACAAAAAAACCCTGATAAAATATTAATTAAAAAATGTAGATTATAATGGAATAAAATGTATGACAAAAGGCAAAAAATGGAACAATTTAACATTGCAGTGCTGGGTTTTAGGTCAGATGTCTTCTTCTTTTTTGAGTGCTATACACTAAAACGTATGGCCCTTATTGCTTAGTAACACCCCCTTTGGTGAGAGTCGTGACTTTTAAAAGCCACCTAAATACTTGTTTGAGGAACTTGTTTCCTTCTTCCTGCAAAAGGGTTCTAGTTTTGTGAGATTCTTGGGCTATCTTGCATTCACTGCTCTTTTTAGGTATGACTACAGATTTTTGATGAGGTTTAGGCTGGGGAACTGCGTGGGGCCCAGGCATAACTGTTAGCGTGCACCTCTCAATGTGGCCAACTGTACTGAGCCTTCCATGAACGTCCAATTTGAGCAGATGTGGCTGTACAGCAGAGGCATAGCCTTCTCCTACTTTTTGGGCTATGGCTGCATATTTTTGGGCTAAAGGTTGACTTGGTATATTCATAAAGCTTTGAAATTTGCATCACCTGACCTTTCCCAGTGGTTGTAAACAAGCCTTAGAAATTGCAACGACCGAGGTCTTTGTAAAAGGGATAAAAAAAAAAAAATGCTAATGCTATTTAAAATAACAATAAAGAACTGTAACTTTGACTTTTTAAATCGGTTCATCTATTTAGATTTTAGCTTGTGGCCAAACTTTCTGCATTTATCTCTTCCACCTTTTTCCTCAGTTTTCTGATTGAAAATCCTGTTCCATTAGTAAAGATTGTGCAAACAATATAAGGTCAATTTACTCATTGTTTTCATGGAAAAAAAGCTTCACTGAAAAGCCCTAACGGACTCTGCACCAAGTCAGATGTTAATATTTAATTGCGAGCTCGTCATGTGTACGAGTGGGTTTTGATGAACTCTCCTTGTAGTCAGTGCTCTGAAGTTCCTTCTGTGTGTTTGTGTGTTTGAATCATTTATAGGAAGAAGCTGAGATCCAGGCAGAGCTCGAGCGTCTGGAGAGAGTGCGCAACCTTCACATTCGGGAACTGAAGAGAATAAATAACGAAGACAGCTCACAGTGAGTCTAAATCACTTTCCTTGACATATGCTGCATTGACATTGGAACACGATGTACAAGCAAGGCTACAGTTCTCGTCCGCAGTCGAATAATAAAGGGTTGTATTATGTGAAATTAAGCTTCTCGTCGTTTTTCAACATTATTTCTTGTCTCCAGTGTGTCGTGAGACCCACAAAATGAGGGGGGGGGGAAAAGCCCATCTCTTTTTGTCTATTCCATTCTCTGTCACATTCAGTGTGTCTGAACTTGCTGTTCTGATTTATAGACCATTGTGATGTCAGAATGGGTTAACGCCACCCCCCACCCCACCCCACCCGGCAAACAGATTCATCCTCTTGAATTCTGAATGAACAGCTCACAGTCTGCCATTATTTCCCTGCTAGAGCCATGTCTGCTAACTCAGAGATGCATTAGCTATGAGCAAACCAAACAAAATGTCTGTTCTGTGTTTGCTCCTGCAGCCCATAATTCTTCATGTACTCCAGTATCCAGGGGGAATGAAGACCCAGTGGATTACTTGTATTTACAATGTCCTTAGAGTAACAGCAAATGTCCTATTGTTGGCACATCATGCTGCTAAATATGGTTGGCAGTATTACATTAATTCTGATTGTATTCACACAGACTACAGCTGCATTAAAAGTGAAATTAAAAATTATGGAAGCTTTGAGACCGATTTGGAAAATTAAATAAGAGGTTGCTGTTTTGTGCTTCGGTTTATTGTTCACATCAGATTTCTCTCTCCTTATATTGTGTGCTTGCCTGCGCTTTATTTTTATATAGCAAGTTCTTCAGTAAAGGGATTATCATGTATTTATTTTTTGCCTCTTTTGAGAGTGATTGGATTTTGAAATGTGACTGAAATGGTTTCATAAAATCTGCACATTAACATCTAAACAGTGTTTGAGCAGCTAAAATTTGGGCTTTTATAACCAAAACATCTTACTTGTCTTACACAGACGGCCATAGCTAAAATGAGAAGGTGTTAGAAGCAACAGAATTTCTTTGTTTTTTTTCCCCGCATTTATTCATGTCTGTATATCAGCTATAATGCAGTATGCTGCTCCTTTATCTCACTCGCTGAACTCTACTGTAAACCGTCGTGTGCAGCAGTTCATGATTACACCTGTAGTCAGAAAAATGACCTCTTAAAACATTGCAGAAGCTGGGTGAAATGATTTATCTGTGCAGTATTTGGAGCTGAAATTTGACACTTTCAACTGTTATGCAAGACTTGCCGTTAAGTTTTTAATAAGCAGCATAATGTGACTTTTTGCTTGTCTTTGTAGAACTGAACCTAAAATAAATTGATCTAGCAAAGCTAATTTTTTATTAATTTGTGATTCACATATAGGTCCAAATTTTAATTTTACTCCTCCCTCCCTTATTATTATTATTTTTTCTCCAATCTAAAGATTTAAAGATCACCCAACGTTGAATGAAAGATACCTGCTCCTGCATCTTCTAGGCAGAGGAGGCTTTAGTGAAGTTTACAAGGTAAGTCATTAAACATGGAAAAATACTCTCAATAAGTGTTGCTGTGCAGGTTTATTCTAACCGTCACTGTGTCGTTCAGGCTTTTGACTTGATTGAACAACGATACGCTGCTGTGAAAATCCACCAACTTAACAAAAACTGGAGAGAAGAAAAAAAAGAGAACTATCACAAGTATGTTAGTCTGTGTGAATATGTTTGTATTATAAGGGAGCACAGCACCTCCCTGCTTTGGTTGCTAATAGTATGATAAATATCATCCTCTCTACAGGCATGCATGTCGAGAGTACAGAATACACAAGGAGTTGGACCATCCCAGGATTGTGAAACTTTATGATTACTTCTCACTGGACACAGACACGTCAGTCACTCAATGCATTTTTTTCACACCTTTTACATGCTATAAAATGTGCAAAGTAATTCTTACTTAATTTATCCGTCCAACAGGTTTTGCACCGTTATGGAGTACTGCGAGGGCAACGACCTGGATTTCTACTTGAAGCAGCATAAATTAATGTCTGAGAAGGAGGCACGGTCCATAGTCATGCAGATTGTAAATGCACTAAAATACCTGAATGAAATCAAACCTCCCATCATCCATTATGACCTTAAACCAGGTAAACACCCCCTTCTGAACAACGGATCAGTCTTAAACAGTTTCCCCCCCTGGAATTAATAAAGTATTCTGATTCTGATTGAGCGTGATTACTGCTGCAGTTCTGACCTAATGTGTTTTGATTTGAAGGTAATATCTTGTTGGTGGATGGCACAGCCTGTGGGGAAATTAAAATCACTGACTTTGGTCTTTCCAAAATTATGGATGATGACAACTACGGCGTAGATGGGATGGACCTGACATCACAGGGTGCAGGAACCTACTGGTGAGAAGAAATGCTCCTAAATCACATTCAGGCGTTTAAAATTGACTTTAAATGTTGATTGATGATTACTTAAAAGTAGCAGTAACATATTATAGGCGTACTTCTTTATAAACAAAGATCCGTATTTAGTTTTGTGCTCTTGTGAAAGTGTCAAAAGCTGTTTGTGAAGTAGACGCTTACATTGAGTGTTTAACATCGTTACAGTCCTGAAACACCTTAAATGTCGATGATGGTCCTGGTGGAACCAAGTTTAAGAGCGCGTTAAGTGCTTTTATATAATAATGTGAAAATCTTTTAAAGGGTTTCTTTGGAAAATGGCTGCTTCTTTTTACTCATTTTCAGTTCTCTCCTTGTAACTCACATTTTTAGAGGAATACTTTTGTGTCAGCTTCTTCATACCAATCATTGAATCGCTCAAGCATAAAGCCATTAACTCCTGGGATAAATTTTGAATTCGGTGTCTTTCAGTGGCAGTGTTGTGTCAACGCATTAAGAGATAATTCTGTTGGCTATTAACAAAGAAAATAGAGCTATATTTTACCTGTAGCTGAAAACCTGGCATATTTTGACATGCTGTGTAGAGCATCCTTTGAGGAAACTGGACAAAACGCTACAGGTTAGCCAATGTACCCTGACTGCTGTTAGGCATCAGGATGAAATCCTTGGACCCAGTGTCAGACTGTATGCTTGCGCAATGGGTGCTGGGCTCTTCCTGGTGCGTGACAATGACCGGCCTCATGTGGCGAGAGTATGCAGCCAGTTCCTGGAAAATGAGGGAACCGATACCACTGGCTGATTTTCACGCTCGCCAGACCTAAATCTAATAGAACACCTCTAGGACATTATGTTTCCATCTTTCCAACACCACCAGGTTGCATCTCATACTGTCCAGGAGCTCAGTGATGCCCTGGTCCAGATCTGGGAGGATATTCCCCAGGATAGCATCCCATTAGGAGCATCCCCGACTTTGCCAGACATGCATACGAGCACATGGGGCCATACAAACTACGGAGTGTCATTTTGAGTTGTGATGAAATTTTGGACTAGCCTGCTGCATCAGTTTTTCACTTTGATTTTGGGCTGTCTTTGAATTCTCTGTATTGTTAATAATTTTCATTTCCATCAAAGGATGTGGCGTCCTTTTGTTCTTAACATATTACCCAGTCCATATCAGTATAGATACCTGGCATGATTTATTTATTTCAGCAAGGTATAATGGAAAGAAAAAAGTAGCATAAAATAGGCATCCATTTGTAGTAACAGTACTATTACTACTACTACTACTATTTGTAGTTGTAGTAATCTATAAGTAACTTAAAATTGTAAAAATGGTACTGACCATAAATGTGTGTGCCAACCTTGTCCTTTGATTTATGCATATTGTGACATCAGGTACTTGCCTCCTGAGTGTTTTGTGGTTGGTAAAGAACCTCCAAAGATCTCCAACAAGGTGGATGTGTGGTCTGTGGGTGTCATCTTTTTCCAGTGTCTGTATGGAAGGAAGGTAAGGACGATGGCTGGTCTTCTAGCAGTGTTGATGTTAATTTATGCCTGATGATAAAGCTCTGTCCTTCTTTCCAGCCTTTTGGCCACAATCAGTCACAACAAGATATCCTGCAGGAGAACACCATACTCAAAGCTACCGACATTCAGTTCCCTGTGAAGCCAGTTTCCAGTAACGAAGCAAAGGTAGCAGAACTTGCACACAGTTGCTGTCTTTTAAATATCATCACGCATTATGACTTGTTAATTTTGAATACATTCTTCAACTTTCAGGCTTTCATACGGCGGTGCCTGGCATACAGGAAGGAGGACCGGATCGACGTTCACCAGCTGGGAAGTGACCCCTACTTGCTCCCTCACATCCGGAGATCAAGCTCCTCTGGAAATCTGCAAATGAGTGCTGCGGTCTCAAGTCCAGCCTCCTCCAGCAACATCTCATATTGACAATTTTGAATTGTGACAAAAAAAACAAAACAAACACACACAAAAATTTTAAACTTGATGACTGAAGTTGCACCTGCAGAGCTCTTCAGAGGCTTGGGCTCGTAAGAGGAGGAACAGCCAGCGATGGAAGGAACAGGGGCTCAGGTGGGGGGCATCACCTGGCCTTCTCTGACCTGTGCCAGGCTTCTACTTGTTTACCAGGGCTTGATCAGTTTGGAGGGACAGTAAAGGGACGGGTAAAGGACATGGGTAAATGGATCTCGTTGAAGGTCTAACAAAAAAAAAAAAAAGCACTGAAACTGACTACATACCTTGAAGAAAATGTGACTGGACACTCGGTTCGGATCTTGCTGATGGACAGCCTTAAAGGGCCGAAGGGAGACTTTGGCAGGCCACCATTTAGATTAAATAATGTGGTCCTGCCGGGGTGCAAATGATTCAGCTGCTAGAAGTTAATTTACTGTGAGGAGAAGACAGTCATTGTTAAGTAGAACTACAAAGATTTCACCATTGATTTGGGTAATTGTTTTGTTTTTTGTTTTTCCACAAATGTTAGGCTTTAATTTGAGTTACTTAGCCATGAGAATGTAATGTGTAGCATACAAGTGGCAACTAGTGTCATGTAGATTGGGGCAGCATACTTACATTTAATGCACAAAATAACCAAATGTAGAAAAAATTTAATTGTATAAAAAAACCCTATGCAGGAATATTAACAGATAAATTGGAAACTGTATATGCTGTACAGGTGAATTTTCAAATTTTGAGCTGCAGCAGTAATGTGTACAAAGAGTTCAAATTTTTCCCAATTTAAGAGTAGTTTCCTGGAGTGGTTTCATTTTGCTGCTTTGTTGCTCTTACTTTTCAAGGGCTTTATGTTCCACTTCGGGTACAAATTGTACAGTTCTGCTAAGAGTGAATAAATACCAGGAAACTTCTTTTTTTCCTCCCCATTGATCTTAGTGCATAAATCCACTCTTATTGTATCTATAAAAAGATAATTTAGTCCTTATTCACTGTAAATTTTCAGGTGTGCTCTACCTACCATTATGTCTGTGATTATACTGACACCCTCTGGCTGTGTTTAGTATTACATAGAAGCCATACTAGGATGCAGATAAGATTCACAACAGATGAGAAAAACCAGAGGCTAACATTGAGAAAATACATCAGTTTAATCAAGGTAACAATATTTCACTTTACAGATAATTTCATACAAGACAAGAAAACAATGTCTGCAACGCTGCAGCCAGCAAGCCTTGTTTTCTAATGGAAGATCCCCAGTAGTATAAGTTATAGTTGAGGCCTCCCGTTAAGTAGTGTAATCCTTGAAGATGCAAAGATGCTGATTTGCACAATTTGAATAACCCATGTTCCATATTTTAAAAAGAATTTAAATGTCTTCTGTCACAGAACAACTTAAACTCTAAAATGCTCTCAAATTTCCTTTAACTGCCTTCAGACGCACCATTTCCAGGACAAACTGGATGTACTGCATTTAATACCAGTTCCATTCTTGCAGCTGAGCTCGCACAACAATCCTGATGGTCTGTTTGCACGTGTAATTTGTCAGCCGAGTGCTGGGGTGAATGGACAGATTACACTGTGTAAAGACTCAATGGAGAGCATGCCAACATCTTCAATTTTTGCTTTCTGTTAAGATGAGTCTGCAGACATTGTAATATTTATTGATCCAGAGGTGGTCACTGATGGGGATTTGGCATGAAAACTGTTCATTAGGATAGTGGAAGCAGGAGAAGTACTGGCAAAGACTGGGGGTGAAACAAAGTTGGATAGGGGAGGAGTTGCACTGGGGGCTACACCTGGCAGGTTAATTGCTGAAAGAGGTGGAAGACCTGCAGAAGATGACACAAAACCCTTCAGTTAGCAAAATTGTAATTTTACTTTAATAACATTAGCTCTTGGACACTACACTTTTACTTTTCCTGCCTGGAGAAGACACTCAGTATTAAAGAAAAGGCTCACACGGTGTTTGCTTCCATTTCAACCAATCCTGGAAAGATGCCTTTGTAAAGCACTTTCAAAGAGGTGTGAGTCAGAATCCAGTTTCTGTGCAACAGTGTATTCAAATATTAAAGGTAAGTTACTCTTCCACAACTTTAGTTTAAATATAAACACTAAGCACATGATTTAAAATGATCGACTTGGTAATTGGTTTAACCCTTTCACCCTTGGACGCCTACGAGGGATAACCCTTTTTCTGAACCGAACACTTTCGGTCATTTCAGCTTTGCTTCCAAAAAGAAATTTCTTGGTGTGCATCAGAAGTTAGTGAGGGTGATTTCTGCCTTGGTTGTCAAACCACATCTTAATGGATATATACTGTGGTGTCAACTCATCATTAAGTCTTTATGATAAGTGGATTGATTCTCAATAAATCTTGAGAATAACTTTGAGTTCAGTATCTTGCCCAAGGATACTATGGCTTACAGATCGAGCCACCAACCTTCAGGTTAGTTGATGATCTGCTACACTGATCTACAGCTATTACTTTTATAGGGTAAAAGAGTTAAAGGTCCTTTAGACTGCAGTTGCAAACATGTGGATGGGAGGAAAATTAAAGGAAATGTTTGACCCTTCCAGTTATGGATTCTAGTATGCCACGGGGGACAATTAAAAAGATTGATCACGATGGTAGTAGACTCTTCTATGATGACATTATCCCATCTACATGGCTCAAGGGGTCAATAACATGCTTATGGAAATGATAACAATGAGAATTGTATCCTCACATTTCAAACTAATTGGACACCTTGGGGAGATTTTTAATTGACTTTAGTTCTCTCCATCATGAGTCCCAAATGAGGGAATATCTTTTGGAAGAATAGTATTCTAAAGACTTTAAACATTCAATGCAAAGACTAGTTGAAGCTTTTCTAGGAGGATGTCTTATACCCACACTATACTCAGTTTTACTTTTGTCATCTGTAGAGTCTCAAGAACATTTTGGCTAGTTCAAAATAGTTTACACAGGGGTCAGAGGTGAAGCCGGTTGTCTGCCAATCAGATGTTTGGTGGCTCGATCCCTGGCTCTTCCAGTCCACTTGTCAGTTTATCCTTGGGCAAGATACTGAATCCAGACTCCACCCTGATGCTGAGTTTGATTGTTATAACCGCGTAGACATAGATAACCCACATTTACTAACCAATTAGTCAGAGGATCCAGTAAAATGACCCATCTGAAGTATTTAAATAAAGCCTAGAGGAAAAATATGAATGGACACAAACAATGGAGGCAAAAATAGAAATGTTTACAGGACTGTAAAAGAAGAAAACCTGTTTTTCTTTTTTTTAAATACTTTTTTTCCTATATCTATCCAAGCGTTAGAATTTACCAGGCTGAACTGTTGGATACATCTTTGCACAATGTCTCTGTCACTTAACTGTGTTATGAAAAGATCATGTCAAGACTAGTAATGGGAGAAGGAGTGATGTTAACAAGTCAAACCTGTTTCAGAATTTTCAAGGACACCTAATCTCAGGGTCAAGACACTTAAAAGTCAGTCAATCTAAATCCTATAGCCAAGTTTCACTAAATCCCTGCTATCTCAATATTAAAAATAAACCCTTAAACATTTGTTTCTATAAACAAATGTTGGGAACACCAAAAACAGCAAGCCTGCCATCACACTTTTAAAAGCTAAAATGTTACTAAGCTGGGCGTGTTCCATCAAAGTTACTCAGTAGTAATAAACTGTATTTAGCTGGACTATTCTCAGCTGCCTGTGGTCGTTACACTGTACGTCTTTACAATATATTTCTAATTTGCATTGGATAGTAAGAAAGCAAAATATCAGCGTTAGCCTTTACATCTGAACCTAAGCATGCTTGACAGAACAAATTTATACCTGCAGGCTGTATTCCAACTCCCGCTGGCAATACATGACTCACATCTGGCAACGAGACATTTAGGTTTGGTAGATTAGGAAAAGGTGAAAGACCTCCAGGTAGGGGCATTACGCCTATGCAACAAAAAGAAAAGGGAGAAAAAATAGACAGGTGTAGCAGACTAGCATCATGGATCATAAAGTATGAATTTTACAGACTGTCCTTGGCACAAAAACTGGGGAGCTATGAACACCCAAAGTAATTTAACCGACCTGGTAGCGTTGGAGCAGCACTGACAGACAGTGGAACAGTTTGTGAGAAGGGTACTTGGTTGTGCAGCGGGACAGCAGGAACTCCTGAAATTATATAATCATATGTTTTATTACATGAGAAAGGGACAACAAGGAGGAGATATTATAGGTTTCTAAATGCCTTTAACTCTTGTTGTTCTGTTATTCCATTTAGGTTTCATTTGAACTAATTAATTTCAGTGAGATTTCATCCTCAGATCAGCTCAAATTGTAAATGCTAAAGAGTCAGAGAGGACAGTGTACCTGTATGACTGCTCAGGACTGATGTTGGGTTTGAGCTGACGGACAAGCTAGTGAGACCTTGGTCCAATCCCGTTGAAGCAGAAGACGACACAGCAATTGGAACAGTTGGAACAACGGCAGAGAGGTGGACCTGGTAACCAACAGTGTTTTGTACATTTTTAAAAAAGCTGGAAGCCAGACAGCATCAAAATGATATTTACTTCTGGATGCAGTTATTAAAGATGCCAACTTACCTCTGTGAAGCCATCTTTTGGTGAAGGAGGTGGTTCGTAATGAGTCTGTATTGGTAAACTGATCTTCTTACCCTCAGCAAATGGCAGGGTAGGTATCCTGTGCAGGTAACCGTAGCCAATCCCACAGCCTAGACTGCATGGCAGAAATAGAGCAATACTGTGAAGGGGCAGCATCAGAAACATTGTAAAAGAAAAACCTGACACTCAAATTACAGTAGAACTTTTTCAACAATCAAACCCACTGAAACTCAGGGACCATAAAAGTGATGACAAGATACACCTCCCAAACGTAGGTGTATCCTTTTTCTTGATGGCATGATTCATAACTTTCTAACGTTCTTTGTAGCAGAAGTATACTCCATCACTTTCTTAGTACTGGGTTGAACCTACTTCTGCCTTTATAATTGCCTTAAATCTTCATGGCACAGATTCAAAAAAAGTGCTGAAGACATTCCTCAGACACTCTGCTCCATATTAACATGATAGCACCAAACAGTTGCTGTAGATTTGCTGCATAACCATGATGAGAATCTCCCGTTCCACCACCTTGGATTGAACTCTGGAGGTCATTTAAGTGCGGGGAACTCATTGTCATGTTCAAGAAACCAGTTTAAGATGATGTGAGCTTTGTTACGTGTCACAGAGGATGAGTAGACTTACAGGGATGGATATGGTCAACAACGACAGGCCATAGCATTAACAAAAAAAAAGGTTCGTTGGTACTTAAAGTGTGCCAAATGGCAGGATGAATCCATGCTTTTGTGTTGTTTACACCAAGTTTTGACCCTACCATCTGAATGTTGCAGCAGAACTCGGACTCAACAATGAGAATGTTTTTCAAATCATATAGTGTCTAATGTCTAAAGAGTTTCCTGTTCTTAGCTTATTTGAGTTATTGATGCCTTGCTATCAGCTTGAAGTAGGCTGACCATTCTCCTTTGACCTCTGACATCAACAGCAGTTTCAGAAATACTCATTAGTCCATCTGGCACCAACAACCACACCAACAAAGGCAGCATATGGCTTTGCATTCAGCACTTATATATCAAACACATTTTTTAAATCCAGAAATGAAAATAAAAACATAGCCTAGAACAAATTCTGCATTTAAAATAAACTAGCAGGATTGACTGTAAACTCCCCTCTTACGTAATATCAAGAAAGCTCACAGATTTTAACCAGCAACAGAAACTTTTAGTGACTGTCATACCTGCCTTCTCCACCCCAGTCAGAGTTTGGGGTGATGACCACCTCGCGGCAGTTGTCTGCGTCTGTGTTGTAAACGTAGAGCTTTAGCTCCTTCCCTTCATGTGTTTCAATGAGGGAAAACAGATCTTCGCTCTGCTTAAAAACCACAAAAATACACATCAGGTTAACTTGTTCCTGGTTTAATTCCTGTATTAAAAAAATAAAAATAAAATCTTAAGCAGGCACCTCAGTCATGGCGGTGTCCACTCCTATAATGTAGTCTGCATGCGGCCTCAAACCTGCCAGGGATGCAGGAGAATTCGGCTCCACTTCCTGGACTCAAAAACATGCAGCTATCAACACATGAGATCACAGAAATAAATAAGAACCCCCCCCCCCCCCCCCCCCCCACACACACACACAAAAAAAAAGCAGCCTCAGACAGAACCTAACACTCACCAAGACATGCCAAACATTTTCATTGGCTCCCTCGAAGCTGCAGAAGCGAATGCTGACTCCCAGAAGCCCCTGGCCGCCCCACATGTTGCTCGGCGTGACCGTCGTCTCCCGCACGGCCAGCGTCTTGCTGCTATACAACAACATCTTGACGGGCTTCTCCACGTTCATCTTCAGCAGCTCTTTCAGGGTGTCATTGTCCCTGTTCTGTAAAGAAACCAGTATATTCAAATGATTCCTAGGAATATCCGTGACTATCACTGACCTAACCGGAAACTCACCAGCCGAGTGTCACAGATTGAGATGATAAAATCAAAGAATGGCTCCAGTCCTGCACGGCGACCGGGAGAATTCTCTTGCACCTACAGATTATAAGGCGGTCAGAAGGTTTTCAACCAAAGCAGGTTAATGCCAGTCTTTTAAATATCTGCACACAGGATAAAATTACTGCAAGTGTGTCTAAACTGAAAATTCTAAATATTTGGCTTTAAAAATAAATAAATAAATCCATGATGAGCGAGAGCTAGGTCTGAGAGACCGACGGACACTGCACACCAATCACAAAGTAGCACCAAAGAAAACTTTGCTTTATCATCTATTTTACACTAAATGGGCAGACATTACATACAGAACATTATTCTGTATTCAATAAGACTTTAAACTAGTGGTTGAGACCATAAACTCATCAGTAAATGGTCACAGAGCACAGAGACAAAAAGGCAGCCAACAGGATTTGTCACAAAGGACGAGCAGCATTCAATGAAAACCTGTACATCTCTGTTTTGGCACACACTCCTGTGTAGTTTAACATTCCTCTCACTGGTTTAAGACTAGTGTGTCAAGTGAGGTTTCCAAGAAGACTCATTAGTCTTCTTGGAAACTAGTCTCCTTCTTGGAAACTAGCCTTAACTGGTTATTTTACTTTGTGGAGCAGCTTAATGTGGCATCTTTATTGTTCCTTAACAACCGCATTTCATCTGCAAGCTGACATGCTTAGCTGGAACCTACTGACACAAAAGTCATCAATAATATGTAGAGCAGCTGAGAGCATTTACAGACCAAAGACAGTTTTGGAGTGCTGAAACAATGCCATGCATTTCATACACAGAAGAAAGCAAAGAGAAATCAATTTAAAAGAGATGCACCCATGAGGCTTATCTCCTCTGATAATCAGTTTAAGGTCTTTGCCTAATAAGAAAAACCAACCTGAAACTACTGTCCTCTATTTATCCTATATTTTAAATAGGCCAGAAACAGAGCTTTAACTTCGGACTAGGGCTGGGCCATATCATACCGTTCACGGTAATGCCGGTATAATGTCGGGCAACGATAAGAAAATGAAATATCGCGATAGAATATGGTAAAACGCGCATGCGCAGTGCCTTTGTTTTCATACGCACATGGCGGAAAAAGCATGGCGGCGACAGAGAATGAGAAGGGCGAAAGCGGATCGGTGAATGAAACAGATGAACCAGAATTGGTTTGTAAAAATGCTGCAACTTCAGTGGTGTGGAACTGGTTTAGCTTTCGTCCGTCAGATACACAACAAAGCACTATTTTTGGTAGCGCATGCTAGCGGGTCGTCGTTATTACCGAGGTTTTAGGAAAATACGGCACACTTAAAATCAATCCTTTGATTTTTCTGAAAATCGACAGTGCCCCTTATAATCCCGTGTGCCTTATGTATGAATTCTGGTTGTGTTTACTGACCTCGAAACGATTTTATGTGGTACACGGCGCTGGAAAATCTATCAAATGTTTTAGTACGACTCTGCTAAGCTACGAATCCACACCCCTTGATGAATTGTCGGAGCATTATGGCTATCGTAGGCAGGAGCCTCGCGGAGTGATACATATTGTACTTCAACATATTACCGTATTGTGTGTGTATAACCTCTTTTTAAGTTTTGTGGCTATTACACATGGTTATGCTGAGGATATGTCGGCCAATTTCCACTGGAAATGCCTTTTGGTTAAACTGTCAGCAAGGATTTTACATTTGCACTTTTAAATTTTTATATAACTTTAATGCACATAAAAACAGCTGCTTGTTTAAGTGAAAATACGTTGATTTTTTTTTTTGATTTTTTTGCACGAATAAAGTTGTGGAGTTGTAGTATTTTATCTAGTGTCAATTATATCGTTATCGCAAATTTTCAAATGTATATCGTGATAAATATTTTTGGTCATATCGCCCTGCTCTACTTTGGACCCTGTAGGCCAAAAGTGAAAAAAAAGAAAAAAAAAAGTTTTAAAAAAAAGATGCATCTTTGGAGGAATTCCCTTCCATACCACATCACCACCAGAGGAAGGACAGAGGAATTCAAAAAGGTGTAGAAACATCATTGTGCACAGTCATAATGACGCTGCTGCTTTTCTGTTTTTCTAAGCCCTAGCTAAAGTTTGAAATGTGGGAAATGTACTTCCTCGATGGTGTGCTTTCAGCAGATGAGAAACACTTTAAATGACATTTATTCTATTCATTAACTTGTGTTCATTTTAATAAATAAAGACCTGCTGTTTCAAGTGTATACTATGTATGACGTGATTAATAATACAATGTTTTGGTGCGGAGCAATGTTTGGCTTAGATCAGACTTGTTTGAAATTGGTGTTGTCATACTGTCAAACCTCTTAATATTATTACAGATGTTATTCTTAATTCACAGTGCTGAAAGCTGGGGTATTAACAGGAACAACAAACACAGATTATATTTCTCCTATACTGGGTTCTCTCCTTTGGCTCCATGTTAAATCCAATTCTCGATTCTGGATTCTCCTTCTCACGTACAAAGTCTTGAATATTCAGGGCATATTGTCTTTTAAGGACCTCATATTACCATAATAACCTAACCAGAGCACTTCACTCTCAGATGGCAGGGTTACTTCTTATACCAAAAGTTTCCAAAGTAGAACAGGAGGCCGAGCCTTCAGGTATCAGGCCGCTCTCTTTCTTTTCACGGTTTGGATTTAGGAGACAGGCATCCTCTCTACATTTAACATTAGCTTCAAACTGGCCTTTTTTGATAAAACCACCAAAACCATCCCTTTGCTATGCCGCTATAGGTTCAGGGCTGGTGTGGGATTGCCTGTGATGCACTATTTCTTATCTCCACTCCCCAGGTGTTTATTTTCCTTCCTCCCTTTCTTAGTATCCTTCCCACCATCACCTAGGGTACGCCTAGAGCTGATCACCTGATTGTTGGGGCAAGTGTTTTTATGAGTTGTTGTTGTCTCATTGCAACTTCGTGTCCCTGAATTGTATTTAAAGTATCTTTTTAAGAATTTTTAAAGGCTTTTATAAAACAAACTGAGCTAATGACCCACTGTGAATGAATTATGTTCAAAGTGATCCTTTTTTCTTAATGATCCTTGATCAGTGGGTCTTTAGATTGGACACAGATAATGATCTTTGAAGCACAAAATGCAAACATTTAGCATTTTACTTTTAGTGTGGCCCATTTTCCCTGCGTGTGATCTGGTGATGAAACATCTTTAAAAGCTTGGACTGCCTGCTGGAGTATAACGTTTTCAAATGAAAACAGCCACACACACCCATTTCCATAAATCACGTATAGCAGCCACACCGGTTATTCTGGCATCATTCAGTCTGCTGGGGAGTGAGGGGACATCTGCTGATTGTCTCACAAACTGCACGTCTGAATGACAATTAACCGTGTCCAGTTTCTAATATGGATATATATCATTTAAACAGTGTAGACCGAGAGGCTATTAGCAGGCTCACACATCAGTGGTTGGTGCTAGAGAGTGGGCGTAGCAGGAGCTTCCATTCAAAGGCGGTGACAGCTAGCCGTTTACAATAAAGACAGCGAGCTATGTGAAGAGATTTCTGGGTGTGTCTGAGTCCTCCTCGGGGTCTGTGTCAAACACAAGCCTCTACTAGCATCAGTATTTAGCCAGTAGTAGAGGTCGCTTCCTCTAAAGGAAAAATAACCCTTCTATCGTTAGCTGCTCCTCCGCGGGCTAACAGGAGGTCACAGTCCGTACGTCCACATTAAAATGTTCTCTTACCCTGAGGACGTGGTATCCCTCTTTGCCTCCACCTGGTATCTCGACGCTCGGAGAGCCTCCCATGCTTCCCTGAGTGCGACAGTCAGGGTGGGACACCTGTGCTGGTTAGTTAGGTGATTAGTTAGCAGGCGGCTCGGATCATGCCGTGTTTCCTGTGGCTTTGGTTTCCCAGGACTTCCGCTCATGAGGATGATGATGGTGAAGAGGAGGAGGAGCAGGAGGTGCATCCCTCTGTGGTAGCAGGGTTTCATCATCTGTGTCTTTTAAGGTCTGATTATTTGTAAAGTAATAAGAAGATTATGGGGGAGAGGCTTTAAACTTTAAATCTGGGTGCTTCAGGGCAGGGGGACCTAATGAGGACGATATTTTAGTGTAATTTCAATAAGATGTTTCCTGCCTGTGAGCTTTTGCAAAATATGTTTGTTGGCCTTCATTATTTTAGCATAATATTAAATATTCTTAAATAACCGTGTTTATTAAGGGCGCAAAACCCAGGGGCAAGTAGTCTGAATCCATGGTGGTTATAAAATATAAATCATGACATTTGCAATGCATTGTGGGGAAGCAGGTTAAGCACACGAAGGGAGAAAAGTCTCCCAGCAGATATATACTTTTAACTTAATCTAGCCACTTTCTTGTGAGGCAAGTCAAACAAGAGAAGCCCAGGTCATGTCTCAACATGAGCAGTGTGACTGGTAACATCTCCACGAGCCAGCTGGTAGTGAAAACAAGGGATTCTGCTCTGTGTGCACAGTTGAAAGTCTGAAACAGCCTCTTCCACCTCCAGATCACGTAGTCTACCTCACCAGCAGGACTTGACTCATGACTCAAAATCTCCTCTTTCTCACTGACATTTTCAGATTAGGAAACCAGACAGTGTGGAGAACAGGAAAGACTGAAATAAGACAGGATGTCACACCCAGTTTCAAGCTTGTCACGTGCAGTGTGTTTGCTTAATTGTTTTTAGTGATAGTGTCATTTATTTGAAATCATTTGAATCTCTTAGGTTGTCAGTTTCAAATCATGTCTGGTGTCGTTGTTTGCACTTGTTGTTTGCTGTTCTTAAATAAAGTGACTTATGATATTTAAGGTTTGTGGCCTTTCAAAGTTTGTCTGGGGATGTTTTATTCATGCTGAGATTCACCAAATTAAGTTTGAGGTCACATTTTGACAATCGTAATTTAAAAAAATGTGCTGTAGTCCAGTTAAGGCTTCTTTTGCAAATGACCAACCCATGCACCATGACAACACGTCCTCACTCCCAAAGCGTAACATTTTACGCTAGGTGACAAATCGTCAACATATTACGTTTTCGGGCACCCAACGCGTTCCTATGCTGAGGATTTTGAATTGTGCATAATTTGTATTTAATTACATATTGTATACATTTTGTGGCTTAAAATTACAAAAATTGGAGAATTGCTGCATTACTGCTGCATTACTGCCTTCTGCAAACACAGTATCAGTTGTCATGCTTTGCCAAAGAGCACGGTGCTACAGTTTAAGATCCTGTCCTGTCACCTTCTGTAACATCAACTTGACTGAGAAATGTCTGTAGAATTCTCAGTTTATTCACATCATGGCTGATTTCATTTCAGTATAGCTCTGCCAGAGCAGATACGAGACCGAAGATGAAAAAAACTATCTCTATGATCAAACTGTGATAGGAGAGATCATCGGCTCTATAAAGAGCATGAGCTCACTGAGTAGATTAATGCATATAAATTTGAATATCTCTGTAGTGCAGCAGCTCTTATCAAATAATTTGAAATAAACTTGCTCAGCGCTGTTATTCCCCTCATCAGTCATCAGTTATCCTGTCAGTCTCCAGATCCACAAGAGCTCAGCCTGATCGTGTGTCTATGCAGGCTGTAAGCTGGATTGTGATGTAAGACAGGAAGTCAGGCTTTACTCTAATAAATTCTGAGAATAATGTTTTATTCTTTATACTGAAATAATAAAAAATACAAATAAGGATTGCAATTCAATTCTGATTTTACAGTTTATTTCATGTTAAAAAATTAAGAAACAGTGAAAATGGAAAAGAAATTCAGTTTTCGTAATTATGAAAATACTGAAATGTGTATAACAAGTATTTAAACAAATCACACGTTTCCAAGGAAACAACAGAAAAGTTTAACACATCTGATAATGCAAATGCAAATATTACTAATGTTCCCAGTAGGTTCTGCTATGCTTTATGTTTAGGACTAAAAGGCAAGCTAGTGCTAAGGGGATGGCAAGCATTCCACCTGCTAAACATCAGTATGCTATATTAGAAAGCATTCAGCTCCAAGCAGACTATAAGGACAGCATCACAGGGCTGCAAGAGCAACATGCCTGCATTAGTAATTAAACCAAACAATAAGATGCTCAGTAAGAATTCTGTTAGCTGGTGTAAAAGATGGAAAACGTTTTTAGTTATGCATTTTTTTCTTTTAGACCATCAGTATTTTTTTCTGTTGTTAGATGACTGTGACTTTAAACTTGCAGTAACTTAATTTTTCAGGTATTAGTTAAAATGGCCATGAGGAGTTTATGCAAATATAGCTGCTGCTAGAATATAAGACTTTATCAATGCTTCAAGAAAAATGTAAACAACTCATGTGTTCAATCTTCTAAGCAAATAAGCATTTTATTTTAAATTCCATTTAAAAGCAATATGATATCAGTAACAGGAACAACTTTTCAGATAAAAGCACAATAAATTCTTTTATTTAAAAAAAGCTGATGATTACCATTTTTATCATTGGCCCAATTGTAATGCATCGACTGTTTGCTTTGCTTATTGTTATTATTATTATGATTACTTATTATTATTTCATGTTATTTTCTTATTTTGTGCTATTTATGAAGTTGAAGGCCTTTGGCTTCATGCACCTTTCATTTATCATGCACTGTGATCAACAGCATGCTAATAAACCATTCATTCACACTTAAACCTTTCATTGTACACAACGATTCCTCGTGTCACCTTATATGCCAGTTAGAAATATACTTTACATGTTGACGCTTGCTCCTTCGAGAAGCAGATAAATAAATGCTGTATTTCAGCAGCAGCTTGCTGACACCTGAAAACTGCACAATCACTGATCTGGATCTGGTTCTCAGATTTATACTTCTTCAGTCCCTCAACGAATTTACAGCTAAAGCTGCAAAGAAATGCACCGTCCTTTTGTTCGGGCATTTTTACCACAGATTCCTAGTTTGAGCTGGTGAGGAAGACATTAATGGCCCCTCTCTGGTGTCCACACACACACACACACACACACACACACACACACACACACACACACACACACACACACACACACACACACACACACACACACGCACACACGCACACATGAACACGCACACTGCATTTCGACACAGAAAGCAAAGCCAGAGCTACAAACATAATAAGCCATTATTGTCAGGGTTACTTGCTTAATGCTGAGCATCTGTGAGAGGTCAGTTTTTGTAGCATGAAAGCATCTAATAAATACATGCTCTCTGCTGACATAATGTACTCTGCTGTTCTGGGAGGTAGAGATAAAATGCTAAGTGAATTAGAAAGGCCTGCGTTAAGATGACAGAGCACTGGAGCCAAATACCTGGACAGGCCATTTTTGCATTATTATTATTATTGTTGCTGTTTATCATTTTAATTTAAGCAGCATGACCAGATGCACATTTCCCGCACTATTGTTCCTGTTCAAAAGAGGAAAACTATGATGGTTCAGTGTGTGGTATTGTGCAGAAAACAGCATCAACACTTCTGCCGTGGGGTTTTTTAGTTCATCTAGCATGCGTGGTAGCAATCACCATGGGGAAACTTGGTAAGCTGCTTTGTAATTGCTCCAGGGCTTGTGCTTATTCCTTTAGAAAATGTCCAGCAGAGACATTTACTAGCAGCCTTTCAATTTTAACAAGCGCCACATTAGGTTTACACTCCCCAGCTATGGAGACAAGCAAGTTACAGTCTCTGCACTATTAATTTCCTACTTTCTGCCAGGATTAATCAAGCTGGGGGCGCGCAGTCAATAAGAGCAAGCTATTTAGATAAGTTTAACCCATTATAATTACTTTAGAAGTGAAAGGCGCCAAGGTTTGATAATTGATTCTCTTATCACCGTGTTGTCAAGCGAGGCTGCCGTTTGGCTTGAATTTGAGAGCATGCACGGATTTCATTAGCACATAAACACCTTTTAAAGGAGAGAGGAGCACAGGATTATCGCCCTTAACCAAAAAGAATAGAAGCAGGAACATTTTTACTTTTGATAATAAAACATAAATTGTTTGCAGGGGAGTCTTTGGTGATAGCTGCATGTGTGTATTGATGGTGTGTGGAGAAAAAAAAAAGTGGGGGGGGGGGGGGGAGGGCTGGCAAGCAGCCTGCAGTCAATATCATCATCATCATCATTTCATTAGACTTGCCTCACACAATGGGACTGTCAGTATCTATCAGGAAGCTAATGTGGCAGTGATTCCCAGGGGTGGGAGATATATTTGGCACACTGGGAAACCACTGACAAGAATCATAGATATATAAGAGAGGGGAGCAGCAGCTGAGGGGGGTTGGATGGGTAAAGTGGGTGTAGGAGGAAACTTCTGCATTAACCACAAAATATTCAACTAAACCAAAAATGTGTCCGCTGTGGAAATGAAGAAAAAAAACCAAACAAAAACACGGAAACAAAAACGCAGAGAGAATGATCACAGCCTTTTATTTCACTTCACTTGCAGTCTTATAACGAGTGCTGAATCCTCAGCGCGTGTGTGCCAGGTGTGAAATGGAGGGTGAACAGACTAGTTCAGAGACAGACATTAAGTGTTTCACGGTCTGGTGTTTAGAAAGGCGGGCCGGCCACACTGCACAGATTACTGCGAAAACAGAGCTGCTACATCCTCCTTTTATTTCACTCCCCCTAATTCTTTTCACCAATGTTTAATTATGCCTATAATTAAAACTGATGGAGTTACTAATACTGGATCAAAGTCACTAACGCCTTCAAATATTGTTTCTATAGTGTAAATCAACCATAAACCTCCTCTTTCCACATTACATGTATTAATGGGATAGTCTTACTTGTTTGATGCTATGATGAGGAGCATCCAGTCCAGAGTTACTAGACTGTAACAGGCTATAGTAGCTGAAGATTGGGTTTCATTTGCATTTAATCATTACAACATTCTCCAGCACCTGCTCCCAAATTAGCCATGTTATTATCCTTTGTCACATTTAACCTTCAACAGTGCCCCCATCCATAGAGCTGCAAGCCAAAAGAAAAAGCTCTCCCCCGTGTAGATGTGGCAAGAAGTGATTATTTCTTTTGAAATACATGATTATTCCTTTAATTCTCTGCTCTCTGTAACTTTACAAAGCAACCCCTGACATCAGCTCTGTAATGATCGCTGCACTGAAGCGTGAAACAAAGAACCAGCGTCTGCCGGGTGGAGGAAGGGAGGAGAGCCGCTAAAACAGTCGAAATAAAACACAGCCAGGCAGATCGTCGAAATGGGCTCTGCGGGGGAAAAATGTTAAGAAATCACAGTCTAATGCATTTTATGACAAAAGTGTGAGTGATGAGAGAAGTGAAGGGATTGGCAGGGGTCGCTCATGAAATCTCAGCTGTGAGATGGTCAGCCAATAAAAAGTCCCTCCAGGGTGATTAATCTGACCGGCGACTGGTGACAGCTAAGTGGACTGGAAAGATGTACCAGAAGAAATAAAGGGGAAAATCACGTCAGCTTCTCTTAGTTTTCCCCAAATATTCTGCTACATTTTTTTCATATGTTCAGTTTAGTTATCAGTGATCATTTACGTCTTACCCATTTTGATGCATTCAATAAATCTTTGGACCGTGAATATCCCGGAGGCCTTTTTTTCCTTTTGTATCAGTGTGAAAATATGATGAAAAATCATTATGATGATGAACTGATGAGATATCCTAGAAACCTGTCTGTCATCTAAGTGACAATAAAGTTACTGCACTATACACAGTAAAAATATCCTATTAAATTACAGTAAAATACTGGCAGCTGGACTGTCCAGCATTAAACCGTTATTTTACAGTGTTGTTAAATTAAGTTTTACAGTATAATATTATCATCTGATTCAGTCATTTATTTTAGTGTTCCTACTGTCTCCATAAACAGTTTATTACTTTAAAGTGCATCTCTATGGCGACACCCAAAGGTCCATAAGTTGTTGGACAATTATGTTTCTAGATGTTTGGGAATCACAGAGATTTTTATACACATCATTCAAATTTACTGAACAAACTAACAGGAGGATTGTTTTTTATACTTGGATGAAAATCCTATTTAGTCACTGACTTTCTGGAGTCTAGAACTGTTACTGCGTGTTTGTGGGTTTGTCTGCTTTCAGTTTTGTATTCAATATCTGAAAAGCATGCTCCAACTTGACCATTGAACAATATTCCATTTCTTTACTTTAAGAAACTCTCAGGTTGTTTTTGTAGCATGTGTCATTATCCATCTGCACACTTCAGAGTTCATCCTACGACTTCTATCAGCAGTCACATCATCAATGAACACTAGTGACCCGATACTGTTGGCAGCCCTACATGCTCATGTCTCCATCATGTTTAACAGATTATGCGGTATAATTTCAGCTCATGAGCTGTTTCCCATCATTCTAATTCAAATGAATCTTGATTTCATCTGTCCAAAGATTCTTTTTCAGAGCCTTGCAGCATCTTTTAGATGTAGATGCAAAGTCTGTATTCTGGTCTTTCTGTTCTTGCGTGTAACCACTGGTTTGCACTTTGTTGTAAATCCTCTATATTTCCATTCATGAAGGATTCTCTTGATTGTAGACTTTTACAATAATGTCAACATACATTTCAGTATGTAAGTAGTAGTAGTAAGAACACCTCACCTGGCCATGAGAATGCTTGTCAGTCATTTGTCCCATTATTCGTGAGAATTTGAAATAAAGCAGAAAGTCTGCACTTCAATCATATCTTAATTGTTTCATTAAAAATCTACTGTGATGGTGTACGGGGACAAAACTACACAAACTACATTTTTGTATAACAAATTATGGACCTGACTACAACTGCATTCACACGATAAGGCACATTACGGCATATTCTATCACAAAACCTGGTGGTGTATGGGTGTCTTCCCCAAGCTTGGGTTGTCTAGAAGCACCGTAGCTTTCCCAGCACTGCACTTTTCTGAACAGAGACCTCTGATGTTGAGCTTGGAATCTGGTGGAGCCAGTCTTCCAGGTACATGGGGTTACAGCTGTTAATCAATTTATTGCCACTGGGACCACTTTGGACTTCTATTATCACTGGGATGTCTCAGTTATGCAGTATATATTACATATAGTCAATCCTAATAACCATAAAACACATAACTTTTCTTTATTTGATGTATTTGTAATACTTTGAGGTAATTTCTGTATTTTTTTCTCCCTCAATGTGCACAATGTGGAAGCCCAGTTTCTGGTAAAGGGATTGGATGTTTGTTGAATATAACTGGATTGTTATAGAAGAAAAATGCTTACTTTATTATAATAATAATTATAACTATTATTGTATATACAACAGTGGGGTCTGTTCAAGCCTAAAAGAATGAAGATGTAACACCAGTTTTGTTAACCTTAAAAAGCCATTCTGACAAAGAACTGTGATCACAGACACCCTAAAGCTTGTGTTTTTATTAGCCTTGTAGATACACCAGTAATACTTTGCAAATGATTTGTCAAAGTACTTACACTGAATATGACAAGAGACATTGCGTCCCTCTAATTCGGGAGTGTACAGTTGTTTAATAAGGCTTGTTATAGTAGCAAACACTGTGCACTTCATTGTTCAGGCAAAACATACTACGATAAACAATCCCCATTTCTCAACACATAAACATTCCTATAGCGACGACGTTCAGACAGACAAAAGTTTGCATATTATACTTTTACTCCACTCCACACATAATACAGACAATCATGTGTCCCTCGACTCAAAGCTGCCCCACGATCATGGTTTAGCGTTGTGCTTTTTTATCAATAACGAAGCACCGGCAGTAGTGGCCACACTGCCAGTCAGTGAATCACAATGACATTGCACGTTTACACAACACTGATTGCACTAAAGTTAAAGGCATTAAATGAAGTACTCTTATATAAACATCTGAGTCTCTCTGTAAGGGAGAACAAGGGACATGTACATATTCATAACTCTTCTTTGGTTCACAAATACACTAAAAGACATGAATGTTATTCAAAACATTGCGATATAATACAGCAGCGTTTCCCAAAAAGGAAGGAAGGTAGGTTACAAATAGCAGACAACCTATTCACAATTATAATCTCTCAATATAAATAAAGTCATGTAGCTACCACATAACATATGGTTGATTTACATATAGGATTTTCTCACTGTAAAACTAGGACACATTTGGCACAAAGGCAATGTAACAGTACTTTACACAATCTACACAAAAATTTCTAAAAACACAGCAACCAAGTACAGAACCTGTTACAGTGACTGTGTTATATATATTCCCACTTACTTGTGTATATCAAAGGGAAATATTAGCTAAAATGTCATGGTGCAACTGTCTTAATATTTACCTTTTATTGAATGATAATTATCACATATAGTACATATATACTATATAGCGCCCCGAACTGTCCTCTGTGAAAAAAATATTTAAATTTTAGATCCTTACCATTCCTCCATTTTTCATAGCAGCTATATACAGAATCATCAAGTGTTCAGACATTCTTGCTATTGCATATTTCATTGAAAAAGTAACCCACGTTAAACTCAGCTTCATCTCCTCTTCACGTATGTTTTTATCAAGAATGCCACTGTGCTTAAACCTTTTTACTCAGAGAACCTGTTGTGCAAATATGTTAAGTATATGTCACGGTTGCAAAAGACAAGAGACAGAAACACACAGGGCATGGCGTTATTATTTGTTGTGCATTAGCAGAAAAGACCCATAAGCAACATCTCTATATGTCTTGAGGAGATAGACGGGATACGAAGCCAAGCCTGAGTCTCTCCAGAGTTGGAAAAGACAAAATGTTAAGAAAAAAAAAATACAGGTATGACTCTTACAAGTCATGCCCCAGTCGCTCAATCTCCTCGACCAGGAAATCGATGTCTGACCTGGTGGCGGCAGGGTTGGAGATGACCATGCGAAAGAAGTTGACCTTATCTCCTTGTGGCTGGTAACCCACCATCGTAGTGCCAGACTCCATCATCATTGCTTTGATCTTCGGAGCCACCTGTTGCAAAAAAAAGAAAAAGAAAAATGTTTGGAATCATCAAAATACTAACCTGGACACCACCTATATAATCAGCCAATCACATTGCAGCTACTCAGTGCATTAGGCATGTAGACATTGTCAAGACGACATGCTGAATTTTTAAACCGAGCATCAGAATGACAAACAAAAGTGATTTAAGTGACTTTAAATGTTGCATTTTTCTTGGTGCCACATGGGCTAATCTGAGTATTTCAGAAACAAATAATCTGCTGGAATCTTCCCACATAACGATCTCCAGAATTCACCGGGAATGGTCAAAAACTCCCAAAATATCCAGTGAGTGAAAATATCTTCTTGAGGCCAGACGTCAGAGGAGAATGACCAGACTGCTTCAAGATGGTAGGCAAGGAACAGTGACTTAAATAACCACTCATTACAACCAAGGTATGCAGAAGAGCATTTCTGAATACACAGCATGTTGAACCACAAAGCACATGGGCTACAGCAGCAGAAGACCACACTAGGGTGCCAGGAACAGGAAACTGAGGCTAGAATTTGCACAGGCTCACCAAAATTTGACAATATAAGATTGGGACAACATTGCTTCGTCTGATGAATTTGTGCTGCAGCATTCAGATGGTAGAGTCAGAATCTTGTGTAAATAAAATTAAACCATAGATCCATTCTGTCTTGTATGGCTGGTTCAGGCTGTTGTTGCTAAAGAACAGTCAGAGACATCAAATCATCTCAAGCTGGCTTCTTGAACATGACAACGAGTTCACTCCACAGTCACCAGATCTCAATCACATCAATGATGTTCAGCTGAAAAGTCTGACGCGACCGTGTGTTCTCATCAATATGGACCAAGATCACTGAGGAATGTTTCCAGCACCCTGTTGAATCTATACTACAATTAATTAATCCAGTTCTGAAAGTAAAAGATTGACCAACTTGGTACTGGCAAGGTGTACCTAACAAAATGGTCAATGAGAGAATACATTCAAAGCAAATGTATATGTATACATATTCATATTTGACTTTATGAATCCATAAACCCTGGCAGAAAAGTGGTGCATAAATCAATCTAAGTGAGCAGGGGAGCTGCAGATTGAGGAGTAATTACCTTGTGCAACCTCTGACGTCTCTCTTCACCATCAGGTAAACTGCGCAGGCTCGGTGGAATGTACCAGAAGCAGACATTAGTGTGCTGCGGCTGATAAGAGAAAATGGGAACAACATTTGTAATGAGTGCTGATAAAAAGCTGCCTCCTGTATTTTCAGCGTTTCTTGTCAACATGTCAGCAAAGCAAAGCGACCCAATCAATCCCAAAACCAAATTAAGGCATCAAGTGCTGAATTATTGCAGTTATTCATCACAAATGAAAAATATCTTTTGTGGAGCAGAAAACTCGGATAAAATAAAGCACAGACATTTTTCATCTGTTGGAGTTAGTGCTGCAGGGAATCTCTGGATGTTCATTTTTAAAATGTTTGCTGTGGAAACAGTCATCTCACCTCTCCATTGAACACCATCTTGAATCCCTCTCTGTTTTTGATTTTATTGTAGAGGTAAGCTGACAGATCCAGGCACTTATCAATATGCTGCTCAAATCCTACTGTTCCCTGTAAGGGGAAAAAAAAGAAGCTGTTACCATCCGCTTCTGCATATGGCAGCAAAGCTGACAGAAGCACTGCAGATTAAAGCACACCTTTGCCTTCCACATGAGCCAGAACTTAAAGATATCGACATGCCGCCCACACTGAATGGCTTTGTCACCGGTGTCGTATGTAACGTCGTACTGTTTGTCTGGCTGGAAGAGGTATCCAGCACACATAGAGTTGCAGCCTTGTAACAGTCCCTGCAACGGAAGCGATCGTGATGAGACATAAACAAGATGGTTTTGGTGAAAGTGCACAGATTCATTTGTGTGTGCAGAGGTGGTACGATGTGGAGCACCTACACATACTCACCCGCTCTCTGACTAGAATGGCAGAGCACTGCAGTGGCACTCCCATCATCTTGTGAGGGTTCCAGGTGACTGAGTTGGCCCTGCAGAGATATTGAAACAGTAAACACAGCTCTGTGAGGGTGTGGAAATGTGTGTGTGTGCTTATGGAGTCTGGTAGTGAAAGGTAAAAAGATACCGACCCTCTCGAGATTTGAATGTAATAATTTTGCATGTTTGCATTTTGAAATATGGAGTCTGCAATCTGTAGCTGGAGCTGACAACAGATTGCACTCTTGGCTTGAGACTAAAATACAGATTTTCCAGTTTCCTCTCTGGCCAAAGAAACACACTCTACTAAAGACACTGATTTTAATCAAATGGTGTCTCTTAGTATCTTTGAAATTACTGATGTGTCTCTCTGGGTTTTCCCTGTTCCGTTCAATGCAACTATTGTCAAACTTTCCCAAAAGCAAATAAAAAATACTTCTTGAATGTCAGATAGTGCCTCTTTTGACAAGTTTTGAAACATTTTTCAAAATCTTAGCCTGTTTTTTTTAGGACTTGCACTCTTCTTACATCTTATTGAGACAGGAATGTTTAAAATTCTCAATGACAGAACATATAATACTCAAAAAAAGAAAGAAAAAGACATATGGGCTATCTCAAGGCTCTGCACCTCATTATTTTCTCTCTCTGTAAATTTGATCACATTTATCACAATATATGCTACTCATCTGTATGTGCCTGTATATTCTGGCCTGCTGGTCTTCTCTGAAAAGCTCGAAGTCACATAATTTCCAGCACCTACATTTTAAGTGGCTGAAAGAATAAAGGAGGTCACCAAGAATGCCTCTTTTTACTAACACGACATAGCTGAGATTGTCATGAAACAGCTATCCAGAACTTTTGGGGTGTTTTTTTTTGCTTGTAGTGCTTTACAAGGCACTCTTATTGCCTGACTCTTGTCTTTCTCTTTATGTGTTTTGAGTAAAGTGCGCTTCCTTTGTTAAATTAGAGTGTTGAGATTTTTTTTTTCATTATATGCAGCTTGAAAACGCCTGGTAGGCAAGCTCTTGATTTGTGCTCATTAGAAGAAATGACTGTCTTAAATAGTATAGAAAAGATGCTGCTTTTTACAGGCTGAGTAGTGAAGCAGATGTGCAAGAAATTCGTGTAAACCCGTGTTTGCAAGATCATGCGATGTGTTCATTTACCTCTCCACTCCATTCAGCTTGTGTCTGTGTTTCCTGGACATCAGCAAACCTCCTCCCCATGCACCCTGCATGGGTCACAACATGGTAATAACACTGAACATATTGATATTGATCATAATGCCACAGCAGACTGCTGATTTGTACAGCTTTGTGTTCATTTTTTGCATTGGAGATCAATATTCTCTTACATCCACATGAAGCCACATATTGTACTTTTCACAGATGTCGGCAATTTCGTTGATGGGATCAAAGGCTCCGTAGACGGTGGTACCAGCGGTGGCAGTCACAAACAGTGGAACATACCCCTACGAGGCAAAAGCACAGCACACACAAAAAAGAAAAAGACAATTCTTGGTTGAATTCAGGTTGTTATGTTCTTTTCTTTCTCCCTGATTGTTGACATCAAAGAGATGGGCTAAAACACGTTGCTCAAATGACGCTCTCTTTGCATCTGCACCTATTGTTGGGGCAAAATTGCTTCCCCATTTCTTCTAGTCTACGCATCACTTTGCCTTTGAAGGAAAGAGATACTTAAAAGCAGGGGGAGCATTGTATGTGAACAGACAGAAGCATTAACTTTATTGAAATAGCCTCACTGCTCCAGCATACCGAGTGTTTTCTTTGCTACAAGCAAATTCTGCAGCTCATGTAAGTGTTTCTTATTTTAAGCAGTAGCTGAACAGAGGGAATAAAAATGTTAGCAGGGTGATGTCTGAGTCATTGCTGCAGACATTTACCTTTCGCTTGGCCTCTATTACTTTGGCTTCTAAGTCAGCAGGAATGACTCTCCCTCTGGAAAAGAAGAGGATATGCAGTAGTATCTCATCTAGATGTTAAATATTTTTCCTAAACTATTTGCAGGTAGGTTAAATAACAAAACAAACCTTTCATCTGTGCTCAAAAGGATCAGGTTCTCTGTTCCGAAGCCCAGAGCTGCGCTTGCTTTCTTGATGGAGTAGTGGCTCTGCAGGGACAGGAGTTCATCACTCATCACTATGATGCTGATATTTATTTGCCCACCTAATGTAAATATGCTCCGGTGGTGAGATATTAATATTCAGTGACACCGTTAGTGTTTGACTAACATGCTCTGAGGTGAAGAGGACCAGTCTGGGTGCAGCTGCCATGCCTTTGGTCTTCACTTCTGGGAAGAACTTGTATCTGGCAATCATCACACTGTACATGTTGGAAATTGCTCCACCTGCAGAAACAAAACGTGGCTTAAAGATTTGCTGCATATGTGATAATATGAATATTTCAAAGGCAAAACTTCTTCTACTACTTTCTTTATTTGTCCCTGACAGTTACTAATAACTTTGTAGATTCACATACTTAAAAATAATTATGATACATTGATATAAGTAAAGTAGCCAGCTGTATATGAAGCAGTTAATACTAACCTCACCTGTTTTTTTACACATTTGTAATTTTATAATCCCAATGTCTGTTTCTTTTGTCTTTAAAATGGGACACTTGCATCATGAGTATAGTTTGATGATTGCACTTTTACTGTTTTCATGCACATGTGCTTCAATTGGAGGTTGATCATTGGTTGAGATTTTACCTGGAGAAAATATCCCATCACCCTCTCCATCTGGCCAGCCAACAATCTCTCTCATCTTTTTCAGAGTCAGCTGCTCCATTAGCACAAAAACGGGGGCGATCTCGTAGGTGAACCTGAACCAAACCAAAAGCAAAGAAACTTGAAGAGCTAAATGAACCCCAGCTCTTTGATTTCCAGTTAAAAATGTAGCACAGTCTTTAATTCTAATTCATTTTTTAGAGATGGACAGTATTAGATTAAAAAAACCATCAGCTCAGTTGTGAGGTGAGGGGCAGCTTGAAGTGCATTTGGATACTTTAATTGTATACAGCATGAGCAGTAAGTTAATTTTTGGTGACACTGAAAGGGCCAGTCTTGGTCTGAACAAAGAGTATTTTTTAAAGGAAAGTAGTCATCTGTTATACTCATGGGGTGAAAAAAAGGTTGTTGGAGATGCCAGCACTTGGCTCCTGCTTAAAAACAATATGAAATTCATCTTATTTTTGTATGCCATAAAGCTCTTCTTCTTCTTTTAGCCTTTAGGGGTCGCCACAGCAGATCATCTCAAGCGGAAATTTTGCAGCTCTGGAAGGATAAGACCAATATGTGTCCATCAGGGGTTATAAGGAGTGGAGGAATTCACCCAGAGGTCAAACCACACAATGCTCAGACAAACTTAACCCCCCCCCCCCCACCCCCACAGAGAGCTACATCTCAGACTCTACAGGCCATGGGTAGCATGTTAAATGTTAAACTTCATGATAGTACAATTAGGAAAAGACAACCCTTCCAAACCATACTTGGGTTTGGAAGGGTTGCCAAGAAAAAGCCTTTCCTGGTGACCAAAGAACATGGCAATGTGTCCTAGGTTTGCAAAGTTCGATTTGAACAAATCACAAGACTTCAACACAAACACCTCATGCCAACTGTCAAGCATAGATGTGGAGGGGTAAGAATTTAGGTTTGTCAAACATAGTCCAACACAAACTCCTCTGTATACCAAAGTATTCTAAAGACAAATGTGAGGCTATCGCTCCCGCACCTAAGGTTTGGCCTAAATGGACAAGTTACAACAGAATGGGTAAAAAAGAAAAGAATCAAGATGCTGCAATGGCCCGGTCAAAGTCCAGACCTCATATTGAAATTAAAGTTATTAAAATTTAGTAACTGAAAGAAGGTGTACTTTCTCTTCACCCTGACTGTGTAAGATTTTTCATATAACCAAACAAGATGAAAACCAACAACCTCAAAGGAACACACAGCCAATTTGGAATTACAGCACAAAAAGACTCATCCAAATTCTCCAAACCAGTATTCTTCTGCTTGCACAAATATCTGTCCATTCATGTAAAGAAAGTAACTAAATCATTAGGAACATTGCAGTATGTCACACTGTAACTCACAGCATCTTCAACATATGGCAACATGAAGGGGAAAAAACATAAACAAGTCAGATTCATTCATGCAGACGAGGCTCACTCATTCTGATTATGTAAGACCAGGATGTGATTGTCAGTCTATTAGTGTCACTCAATATCTGCCAGGGGTAATTAGGGTTGATAGAGTAATTAATAAAGGTAAATTAGTGTGTAAGCAACCTCCACCCTTGGGTTCAACTCTTCCACAGGGGTGTCGCTAGCAACACAAAAGGTGAGGGTACTTTTTGAAAGCCACATGATGGACTGATGACTCAACCAATGAGAGGGAAGAAGACTTTGAAAAGCATTAGTCTACTATAAACCTTCACATCTATTACCCTCTAAAAGCTCCACTAATCTCTAGATAATCTGTTGTGAAGGATGAGCTCTGCTCAGAAATGATGACAGATCAGTTATAAACTATTAAAGAAAAAGAGAATTGCCGTCATTTATTGTACTGAAGGAGAATAACTAAGCAGACCAATGAGGCAAAGGGATTTTTCAGTTTGGCAACCCATAATTTGTTCTTAACAATGGATTGATCTATAAGACATTAATGAACAATTAAGTTATATCAACAGCCATTTTTTACAACCCTCTGTCGGCTTTTTTATGTAGCTTAATGACAAGCAAAGTCCAATTTTCATCTGGAGTGCAAGCAGCGTGATTCACAGATGACTTATCCATGCTGCCAAACCTCCTCGTCTGTTTAGTATATAAGTGGTTTTAACTGATAGATGCATGTATTGCCATTTAACAGTGAGATTGTAATGTAATGTAAAAGCACTTTTTCTTTTTGTTTTTAAAGATCATTTAATTTCTAATAGGAGACAGGAAACAAGGTCCATGACTAAAATCAAACCAGGCATCCGACGCTTCTGCAAGTCTCATCTTCGGCACTTCTCGGGATCGTGACAGATTTCTACATAAGCTGACCTTTGACGTTCAGGTGGATGATGTCTACTTGAAGCTCAAAAATCACCAGCACATGTAGTTTTATCACAAGCTTTGTCGTTTTCATGTCGATAGCACTTTTATGAGAATGTTTTATTATATTCTCAGCTCGTTCGGGTCACTAAACCTAAAAAAAACAATAAGAGACTTCAAGGTATCATTACTCTGTGACCCCAAATGACCTCCCGGCTGATCCTAGCCTCCCTCTATCAAAGGAGTTTAACTTGTTTATGTCTCTGTATTCCAACATGCAGGAAAAATAGACTGAAAAAGTCATTTCATACTGTAAGTCTTCTGAGTAACTCACTATGATCTCATTGTTATTGTTGCTTTTTTGAATATTTAATACCTGTTTGATGTTTGTTTTTTTTGTTTTTTTACAATAAATTTCCCCTTAGGAATAATAAAGGTGTCCTTTTTCTCCTATATAAATAAATGATATTTGACTGCAGATCAAACAGGTGCACTGACATGTATCCATTAACAATGACTGTATTGAAGATGTCAGTAAATATAAATATCTGGAATGGGACTGAGAAATCTGTGATGTTTGCATTATAAAAATTTGCATAACTTCATTTGTGGACAGAAATCTAACCATGCTCTATATGAACATATTCACTAAGCTTGGTAACATTTTCAGCTAAACTGTGAGTGAACAGCGACACAGTATGACACTGATTTGTGAGTCCTGTTTGATGGGGTGCTCAGTGATACAGCTCGCCCTGTTACATTGATACAATGTACAATACTGGTTTGATCAGAGATCCCTCAGACCTTCCAGCTCTGATAAACAAATCTGCAATGTTTAAGTATTTCCACCTGTTATTTTATTCATCGGCTAGATTTTGCAGAAATTACCAACAAAACTAATCGCTCATCTTTTTTATTTTACGCTGATGCATGCAAATGCAGCACTATTGCTATGCATGTTTTGTTCCTTCCCCTTTGAATGGCAAAGCACCGCTCATTCTTCTCAGTCTATAAAGTATGACGTAATGCAGTCCAACATGTTCACAGACTACAGCCTTGACTGCGACCACCTGCACAGTCTTCTCTGACAAAGAGTCATTTAAAACTCACATTCAGGATTGATTGCACTATAGCAAAACTGAGCAGAGCCCCAATAATGGCTGCTGTACCGATCCTGTGAAGGGAAAAGACTCATTTTTCTCTCCCGGCATTGTTATGTCACAGGAACCAGCAGTTCATGGAACAAAGACAACATGTAAACTGTGAATGCAAATCAATATGCAATTTAGTTTGCCTGCAGGGCTGAATTATGTGACCACAGCCTAAGCGCAGGACAACATCGACAATACTGCCAGAGAGTAGCCATCTGAATGTCTTCTTTTGTGCTCTTTATTTTCTTGCTTGACTGACAATCTATTAGAGCATGCTGGGTATTCCTCTGCCAAACACAGTAATTACTGTATGTCCCTTGAAGTATTCCTCTTACTGGGAGCCTCTCTCTTCATGGGCCATTAAAAACAGTGAGTACAAAAAAAGAGCTTTAAAATAGGCTGAATCTAATGAACCTAATAACTTCAAAAACATCACATTTGTATTGCTCTGATCCTGGCTGTATTGCAGTACTCACATATTAGTGTTGGCTGTAGATGTAAGCCACTCTCCTGCCAACCCCACAATATCTAATCCGGTGGACAGCTGGTTAAAGAACCTGGGGTGACCTGCGATTGATGAAGACGCAATAAAGTAGCAAAATACTCAGAAAACACTTTATTATCTAAGAATTTGTATGAGTTAATGAAAGTTATTGATTAGCACTACATCCTGCAGGCCTCATACCTGTTCTCACTCCATATTTCAGCGTGTCTCTGCAGTCCACTAGGATCTGCTCCAGAGACTCAGGCTGGTCAGAGAGCTCCAGGTTGAAGCCCTCGATGCCCTCCAGCAGCTGGTGGGGATGGTGGAAGTCCAGGACCTTGGTAGACCTGTCAAAGGTCTTCCGGATGTAGCTGGTGAGGATTTCCACGACCTCCAGCAAGAACTGCATGGTTGGCTCCTCTCCATTTTTGGCAGGTAGCAACTCTAAAAAAAGACAAAGGTCATCTGCATTTATTTGTGTTTTTGGGTTCATCTTTTTTTTCTTTTTTTTAATTATTCTTTCTGATTTTTACATGTTTACAATTTTATTTTTATTTTTTGGGAACCTCAGGATCTCCCTACAAGTTATTACTTTTATGTTTTCATTTTCTTTAAACCATCAAATTCAATAAAGACATTTTTGAGAAAATTATTCTTGCACAAGAATCCAAGAATTTCCCACAGGTTTATGGGGGAATTTAGGCCTAATATATAATGATAATGTTAAAATATAACGAACATACGGGTTTTCTTTTTATTTTAAGCCTACCTCTGGCGTACAGATTGGAGAAGTCGGTCTCTGTTCGCCTGAAACGCGCCTCTCCGCCGCTGTTATCGCAGGACAGCAGGTTCTTGGCTGTGCGCTCCTTGAAGGAACTCACAATCCTGCTCCTCTCCTCCAGATTGTTGTTCTTCTGCAGAAATCCTAAATATGAAGAAGAGGAGTCCGGAGGATGAAAACACTTCCCAAACATCATGAGAGCTGCAGCTTTTCCCACTATAACATGCACAATAACGAGTACTTCTGTTTTCGTGTTTCTACAGTTTATCTCGTCTCTCCCGCTTTCTCTCTCGCTCTGTCCTTTCTCTGCCTTTATTTTAAATGAGAAGAGGCTCCCATTCTGTCCTATTCACGGGCGGGTGGGGTTTGATACCTCTTTGGGAGGTTGAAGTCAGTGACATCAGCACCAAACTCCAGCCAGGCAAAAACAAATGGCTGTCGTTTAGTGAATGTAAATTCTTATTAAGACACGTTGTGCACTTTACTGTGCAGCGGAGAACACAAGTAGTCATACATTCATACGAATATATGAATACAAATAAAATAATACAGCTAAAAACCTCTGACATTTACAGTCTTACTTTAATTCTAAATAAGAAATCGTTGTTTTTGTGTTTCTTTCTCTGTATTTTGGCGCGTAGTTGTGGATTCTATTTAATGACCATAATAAAAACCAGTAAAACGTGTCGGTGCAAGATACCAAAAAATAATTGTAGTGCGCACTGGTGCGTGACATTCACCAGTATGGTAACTGTCCTTGGTTAGTTAGTGTCAGGCTCAAATGGACTCTGAAGGTGGAAATCGGAAAATCCATCCCGCATAATTCCCTCTTTAATTTCATCAGCTCTGACTCGGGCATCAATTGATGGGTTTTTGGCAGCTGAAGCATTTTTTTTCCCATTTTGTGTAAAATGGCGAGATGAGATTGGGGGGTGGGGGTAATTTAATAAACTGCATAATGCTGGTTAGTCTTGCGTTTTTTCGCGAGGAAGGGAATTAAAAATCTAATTAGAGCAGAAATCAGCGCTGTTTCCAAACGAGCCGCGAGTAAAACGATGCAGGCCATGAAGCCTACAGTCATGTTTGTAGAATATTAGCTTCGATCATTGAGAGATGCAGATTTATTCAGAAAAAAATATATAATATTGGAAAAAACGGGCGAACTTACCACATATTTTCATCCCCAATTTTCTAGTACAGCCATGCGCAACTCCACACCAAGCATCATAACCTGACATTTAAAGGAGGGAAAACTATTAGAGAAGGCCTCACAGAAAGAAATGTACTCTTTCATTTTGAATGCATTTATTTATTTTTAGCTTGAACTGTTACACATGAAAATAAATGATGAGAAGAAAATGAGAATGATGAAGAATGCTAAAGCAAAAAAAATAGTTTCTTTGGAGTATTTTAACATTTAGCCGCACTCTGGGGGGCAGTGCTGTATTTTCAGCGCGTGTCACCGTTCATGACCTAGGCAAGGACTTAAAATTAATTAGCTCTTTGAACCCATGCCAGCCTGATTGAGTGAAAAGATGCTGGTTAAAAATGCAAGCGTGGGTAGACATGAGCCTGCCGGCCAGTGACAGATAGAGAATTACTGTGTTATCAAGTGCTTCCAGCCAGAGAGGGGATGGGGCACCTTGGATGGGAAGCAAAGGCGAAATCCTCGAAAAAAAGAAAAACACAGCAATTTAGGGGAGGAGGGAGTGCAGGGGTGGGGTGGTAGGAGTGGGGAGATAGGAGGAGGAGGAGGTGATCGGTCCCATTCCCACATCCCAATTTAACCCTTGCTTTGGTTCATTAGATAAATCATCGCTGGGCTCAGCTCACTGGACGCACTTTAACAGATTTCCGCCCCTCTAAGCCAGTAGAAAAGAGACAGAGAAAAGAAAAATAGAAAAATGAAAAATAAATAAATAAATAAAAACAGGCTGAACAAGCATTTTCCTATAGGATTGAAAGCACACAATACATTTGCAGACGTGCAGATATATAGAAAAGCCAGGCAATGCATGGGCCTAATGTGAAGCAACCAGCGCAGTGCATTAGAGACACATATACTGCACGCGCAAAGCCATTCCTACAGGTTATCCAAAATCACACAGGACTGAAAGAAACACAGCAAAACCTTAAATTCACCAGCATCTGTGCTTATTTCACGTCTACACCTGTTACATGATTTTAGACCTCAGACTCGTGCTTGTATAACAGCTGCCAGTGAAAGGACTGCACAGTGCCCTTTCTTGAAGGCTACAGCGCTCAAGTGTGCCATTAGGAGCAATTTATTAGGGCAGGCTTTTAACAGCAACTTCAGACGCAATTTTTATTATTCAATGTATGCCCTTTAATTTAGAAATTAATAAAAACATAAAATAAATTACTATTATTATTATTATTAATAATAATAATAATAATAATAAATCCTCTCTCTCCGGTGGTGCTCCTCCGGGCTAATCTTCCAGGCTAATCGCCTGCAGTGTGATGTTAGTAGAGGACATCATTTTCTGACAACAGCACTGGTCTGCCACGCAGATGCCGGGAGGGGTGGAGGGTGGGGGTGAGGGGTCCGTATGGTGAATGAAATGCAGCGGTGATTTGTGGCGAAGGAAGCTCTCTCTCTCTCTCTCTCTCTCTCTCTCTCTCAAATGGCAGCGGAATTTTTCTCTTTCTTTCTCCACCCCCCTCCACCTCCACCACCCGCACTCTCTCTTTCTCTCCCTCCCTCGATGAAAATGATTAATGGCATTGCCCACAAAGTAAATAGCACACGTGAAATAGCATTTTATCTGTAATGGACCTACTTGAGCCCGGTGGCCGTAAATTTGTCGAGTTGGGATCCGGATCGCCGCCAGAAGAGGAGGGTGCAGACGCCGCCATCACTCCCGAGACCCTGTGCCAAAGTCCTCACCTCAAAAAGCCTGTTCACTTTTTTTTTCTCCTTTATTCCCCTCCCAAAGCTGTCTCTGAGCTATCCAATGACAGGGGAACAGAAACAATACCGCGTGTATGACTTAAAAAACAAAAATGTGCCTCTTCCTCTTTTAACACTGAAAGAGATGCTCAACTTGGAGACTCTGTGGACGACAAGGGCACAGTCTCTCTAACAAGTTGATTTGGGGTTTCAAATTCTCAGCCCAAGCTACAAAAATAAATGTATAACTAAAGCATTACCAAATTAAATTTACGCACAACTAACGGTTAACAATTTGTAACAATGTAACCCTTTCTGACAGAAGCACATCATTTCAGTAACATCGCTCACTGCCCAGGAGATCTGAACGATGGTTATTATTACCACAACAGAGCTTATTAATAATAACCCTAATTATTCTGGCTAAGCTATTAAAAATGCAAAACATCCATATTGTTTCTGGATGTTAGGCCGAAAGTTTTAAAAAATGCAAATAAAAAACAATACAGAACAGCCGTTTAATGATATTATTTATTTATTTAGACTTTCTCCAATTAATATCATGGTCTTATTGGTAATCAGTCATTAGCCTGAGCCACAATAACATCAATGACAAATATTAGTTCAAGGTGATCATTCCTCTCACCGGCCCAGGTTAAAGTCAACCCACGGAAATAGACGACGTGTATCTTTATTCCCTCCCCCCATGCGGTTATTAAAGATTCAAATATTATTTTTATATTCGAAACCTTTTCAAAAATAAAAAAAATACAAATACGTGCAATTTGCATGCAAACTGGGCCAACGTGTAATTTAAACCTAGAAGTGTCAAAGGAACCTCTCACGCTTTATAAAAACACCTGTTAGAGCATCGATGGCAGTAAAGGAGACTTTTGTTGCGTGCTGGCTTCCTACAGTAAACCCTGAAAATGAAGAATGAAGCCACTTACCGTGCCTATGTGTGTCCAGGTGAACAGGTATAGTCCAAAAAACAAAAAAGAAAAAGAAAAAAATTTTGTGACTAAACTGAATCCTGGACGAGAGCCTGCCGCGCTCATCCACTCAAACAAGACGAAGAAGAAACAATAGACCCGAGCCCCGGCTCTCCGTTAGATCCGACACAAGGTGACCTTGCTTGTGTTGATGAGACTTTGATTTGCTGACATTTAAAGCGAGCTTTGTCTGTCTTTTGTCAATGCGCACGGATGACTCACGGTGCTACCTCCAGCGGTGCAGCATATCTGTGAGGCAGCAGAGCAGTCTGCAGGTGTGACACTGAATGGTGCCGCTTTCGGCCCCCTAAAGAGCCACTTTTTTGGGGGTGGGGGGGTTGCTTGTCTCCGGATCTATACAGCTCTGGTCTGAATCCTAGTCACGAACATGGAGTTGAAGTTTGATTCTGTGAGCATGAGGAGGGATCAGGATCTTTAAAGGGGGGAGGAGGGGGAGCGCTGCTTTCTTTCTTTTTTTTTGCTCTTGTGGAAAAAAACAAGAGGGCATCACACAAAGCGCCACAATCACGAGCCTGAAACACTCATTTTGTTGCTCTTGTTTATTTATTTATTTATTAGAACCCCACGAACACCACGAGGGATTCTTCTATTTCAGCACATCGAACAGGGAATAAATAAGAGGCCATGCCGAGCAGTACCAACGCCACGTGTGATTAAATGCAGAACATAGAGCTGTCACAAACATCTCATTTCCACACTTTCTGTGCAGACAGATCGGTGCAGAGCGGTGAAGATGTAACCTACGACACCAGCAACGCGCTGACACGGGCGAAAAATCCACAAGGTGGCAGTGAGAAACCAAGAATGGGTACTCCAGGAGCCCAGCACAAGTGGTCTATTTCCAGAAATACTCCATGAATCTAATTATAAACTGGCCCATTAATCTGGAACACGTCACCGTCATACGTGAAGGCACGGGACATGAGTGGACACGCACGAGGCGGCCAATCAGGAGCAAAGATCACCCACTCCTGGATTCTGGGAGATTTGTTATCCTTGTTCTTCTGATGATGGATCATCTTGAAACCGATTAAAGGTCACATCACACGCTGTGTCAAAAAACTGTTTTTGAGACTGTGGTGTTTTCAGCACTGGACAGCTCCATTACAGTCATGTGGAAAAGGCTTTAAGTAGCCTACTGCTGCCCAGCCCTGACTTCCCTGAAGACAGTCAGGGCTAGAATAACCTATAACTACAGTCAGGGGAAGTTGAATTGCTTGAACTTTAACAATATCCACATGTCCATGTCTAAAGCATCATTGACCACTTTACATCATGCTAACGCTAAAAGGTTCATGGATGTAGTGAAGGAGGACATGCAGAGGGTTGGTGAGCCAGAAGGGGGTAATAGGGACGGGGTGAGATGGAAGCAGATGATCTGTGGCAAGACTTAAAGAAAGAAAAAGAGTTACAAATTAAAGGGTCAAATTTAAAGTCCTCATAGTATGAAAAAAAAGATGACATTTAAGAATTTCAAATTGTTACTAAGCTTTCTGCCAAACTAATAATTGGATTTATTGGATAAACTTGGATTGTGGCTGTGTGGTTGTGGTTAAAGGCAATTATCTCATAAGCATCAAGAATATAAGTAAGTAGGTACATTTTATTTATATAGGACATTTAAAACCAAAGTGCTTTATGGTTAAATAAATGGTTCAGTGCAGTAACAACTTATCTGCCAACCACAGTTCAGATCAGCTGTTACAAAGAGCCTGAAACACAAAAAGGCATGTCTTTTATTTGGGTTCAGAGACAGTCACAGTTGATGCATTTCTGAGGATCATTCCAGATTCTTGGTACAATGACAGCAAAGGCACAACCCCCTTTTTTAAAGAAGCTTTGACTGAAGAATGGGACAGAGTGACTGGGAAGCAGGCCTTAATGATCTTAAGGGTGTGTATGGATGAAGTGTATCTACCATATATGCAGGTGTAGAAACATTTAAGGCTATGAAGACAAACAGTCTCCCTTTATACTGGATTGTGTAACGCACAGGGAGCCAATACAAGGCTGGCAACACTGAAGTAATGTAATCTCTCTCTCTTTTTCTTTTTCTTTTGGACTATTGTAGACAAGCAAGAGCTGACTGATTAACTCCAGAGTATGGTGCATTACAGCAGTTCAGTCTGGATGTAACAAAATCACATATAACCATTTCCAGATCTCATGGTTTTAAGAAAGATTTTAGTCTGGAGATGGTTCTGAGCTCAAAGAACCAGCTTTTGATCGCAGTATTAATTTATCTGTTGAATTTCAAATTCGTGCAAAAGCATCCCAAAGTGGGAAAATCTGTTTTTAATCTGTGCTTTAATAAAAGGACTTAAAGAGCCTAAGTTATCCTTCAATCTGTCAATTAATACTGGAAGACCAAAAAATATGACCTCTGTTTTGGATTTCTATAACTCTAATAAACTGTGGGACATGCATTAATTTGTATATCCAAGATGCACTCATTGAGATGCTGCTGTGTACTTAATTATAATAACAGATTTTAAGTGGTCCCATTTTATTCTGAGGGAAAATGCAGCGTTTTTTTGTGTCCTACTCAGCACTAATTAGTTTCTGTGGATGCACTTTGCTAACCAAGCTTGCTAACATTAACTCATAACTTGGCACTTCAGCCTCTCATCCAGATATGTTTCATAACTCTGAAATGCTAAAACAAAGGCTTTAGAAGCCTTTTAATCTTCTATATACAAATTACAGCTAATGTGCAAATAATTTAAGAAGCAATAACAAAGATTTCAGTGTACACATGGGAAGGCGACTATTGCATTAAGACAAACTTAAAGAAAACAAAAACAAAAAATCTGATGCTGAGTGGCACAGCGATGTAGTTATTAGCACTGTCACTTCACAGCTCAAGGGTCCTGGTTCTGAAGCTACTGATTGGCTGGGGTCCTTTCTGTGTAGAGTTTGTATTTTCTCCTCGTGCCTGCATGGATACCCTCTGGATACTCTGACTTCCTCTCAAAGACCAAAGACATGCACGTGAGTCTTTGTCTGTATCTCTGGGTTAGTGCTAAAACAATTCAATTTCAGTTTAATTTATTTATATAGCTCCAAATGAAAAGAACAGGTGCCTCAAGAGAAAGACTGGAAACTTGTCCTGTGATATGCCCCAGCGCCTCTGTCACCCTAAATTGGATAAGCAGAAGAAAATTGATATTTTCCATTAACATTCTGCTTTAGCAAATGTATAATTATTTAAAAAATATACAGCATTCAGTAATTTGCTGTCATTTCCCATCATTTCACTTCACTTCCAGCTTTATGCATTTCTTCTCAGTCACACCTTTATACACCAACTGCTTCCAGGAGGTCTTTACTAAGAAGCAGCTGCTGAAGTGTTAAACAAGGAGAGTGTAACCTGAAAAGGAGGAATTATAAAAACAACAACAACAACAAATGATTAAAATCCAGAAGGAATGAGGGTTAAAGTTGATGTCCACCAGAAGCTGTTTAAACTGTCCACAAGAGGGGGCAGAATTCAAGCGTCTACTATATATAGCTAAGTGAGAAAGAGGAATGAAGGAGCTTTCAAGGAGGAAAACTGTTTATCCATTTCTGTTTTGTGGCAGTAAGAAGGAGACCGTGCGGGGTCCAGTTGCTTCTCCCTGAGCTTGGAGCTGGAAGTGAATCTCCCTTGATTCTGACTTTAGTCTTTCCATCTCTGAATCAAGGCTGCACAGATCTCAAGTGCCACTTTATAATCAATGACTTTACCAAGTTGTACATTATAAGTTCTCACATAACAAAATGCAGAAAAGAGACGAAATTACATTTAAACAGCACAGATTATCATTTGCCATTACAGTCACATCTTTTGCTAACAGTTAAATCCAGAAAAACAACTCTTCTTTTGCCTGCAGCGAACAGACCCCTGCTGAGAGACGAAGCAAGGTGACGTTCAGCTCTTAACCTGGAGCTCAGCGCTGTGGATTAAGGATAAAATGGGCTAACACTGCACTGTGTGAAAATCATCGTTTGATCTTATTAAAGCAGGTGAAACTATGACACCATCAGCAGCAATCATAAAACTTTCAGGGCCGTAGCCAGGATGTTTAGAAGACCTCGAGCTATCAGTCCAAATCCCAGAGTTCCTCCTCTTCTCCAAAACCAAAACGAAAGTGTTTAAAACTGCTTTTATTTCTTTCACAAATAGAATTATTCAATTAAGCATTTAATTGCTAGTTGTTTACAATGCAGCATGTAAAATAAAATACTAAGTAGTTATCTTGGAATTAATGAGGAACAGCTTAATCAAAAATTAATTTATAGCAGGCCTTTGTGCAGCCCTCTATATTTAAGCCATCTTTGACCTGATTGGCTGTCCTGTGAAAACAGAAGGTTTGGACAGACTGTGGGTGGGGCTTACTGCTCAAGATAATCAGCTCTCATCAGGGAAACTGAAGCTCAAGCTTGTGGCTCACAGGTATTGGTTATACCTGCACTAACCTCATTATCTGAAACTCGTGATGTTTATAATAATAACAATAATAATCTTTGACAAAAAATAAGGAAAAAAATAACAGATCCACTTTAAAGACATCTTCTGTTAATGATTAAATGATAGATATCTGTAAATTTACATACTACTGTATGCTGCTTGATCAGTAATTCATGATTACCTTTAAACCACATGACAACACGATAACTAAGCATGCGCCATAAGTGCACCCTGTAGAGTTTTTTTCATTTAAGATGATGTTCAGATTCAGCCTGCATCTGAAAAAGGAAGTCAGTGCAAAAATGTCCTAATTCACTATACCAGCCAGCAGGGGGGATCTTCTCTATCTTCACAAATAAATACACCATCAGAGAGGGGCACGCCTGCTAACTTGCTTTAAAACATCAATAAACACGTTTCTGATTAGTTCATGGTCTGAGTCGATGGTTTCAAGTCTTATTTAACAGAACATAAGGTTCATTTTGTACATTTTAATCTAATTTAAGTTAAAAAAGCATAAATATTTCAGGTGTTTGTATCAAATATCAGATTAAGTCAAACACATAAAAGCCAAGTACAGGTTCTTATTTTTCTCTCAATATTCCTGGAACTCTGAAAATGGAAACATCAAGAAAGGCTGGTTTGAGTGTTTCAGAAACTGCTGATGTACTTGGATTTTCCCAAGCAACCATCCCTAGAGTTTACAGGGAATGATCTGAAAAAGTGAAAATATCCAGTGAGTTGCAGTTCTCTGGGCCAAAAAACCATGTTGGCTACTGCAGGGGCCCAGATTTGAATTTGGCCAAAGCCATTTCCCACATCTCATTTCCCGCTTTCCTGTCTGCTCTACTATCCTGCCAATGAACGTTAAAGGCAAAAAAAAAAAAAGAAGATAAATGCCTTGTTGCTGTCAGGCAGAATGCCCAGACCGCTTCAAGCTGACATCAATGCAACAGAAGAGCATCTCCGAGAGCATCTCGACATGTCAAACCTTGAAGCAGATGGGTTACAGCAGCAGAAGACCACACTGTTTCCTGTCATCATCTAAAACTGCTTTCTTGAACATAACAATGACTTCATTGTACTCAAAGGCCTCGACAGTTAAAAAATAAATAAATCTCAAACCAAAGCGTATTTGGGATGTGGTGGCAAAGGAGATTCACATCATGAATGTGCACGTGATAAATCTATTGCAACTCTGCAATGCTATCATGTCAACATGGACCAAAATCTAAATGTTTGCAGCACATTGTTGAATCAATGCCACAAAGAATTAAGGCAGTTCTGAAGGCTAAAGGGGGTACTACCCCTTTTTAAGCAAGGTGTACATATAAAGCATCTAATGAGTGTATACATTAGATGTATGTACAGACACAAGAGTGGCATCTTTAGTCACTGTACAGAAAACGATACAAACAAACTGTTTGAGCTGTTAGGAATAAAAACGGCTCTTTACTTCTTTAGTTGAAGTTCACAGAAAAATAATTCCTCAGTGTGGGTCAAATTTAAACAGGGTCAAGGACAGAATATAAACACTGTTAGATCCTGACTCCTTAGGGAATAAAACATGTCCAAGGGGAGCAGCTGGTTCCAGTCACTGCACTGCATTGTGTTACTGGGGCATACACTGAGCAGCTGAGTAAATGCTTATCAGCATTTAAACATATTTATGTAATCAATAAAGGAGAAAAGGGAATTAGTTATAAAGAAAATGACATGTTTTAATTACATTTTAATCACTGTGTACTGATGTATAAAACATGGGGCCCAGCGTGAGACTGAGTCAGTCTGACCTCTTACACATAAATCTCCATTCACGAGTCCCCCTTTTTAATCACAACTAGCATGAAATTTTCTCTTTATCAAAACACTTTTATATGTCTCGATGTAAGAAGTCAAAGTTAGAATCCAATTTAACAATTTTTCATGGTTTAAATACCCAATACCCTTTTTTCCCCTTAAGAGCCAATTAAAACGTACAAAAGTACAATCCTTTAATTTTCTCATAAAAATGTAAATGGCTCAAAATGACTGGTAGCAATCAGAGGAATTATTTCACACTGGAAAATAAATCTCAGCGTCTCCATATAATCATACAGCAATGACATCTGCGATGTAGGAGAAGTACAACATAGGGATTATATTTCTTTTGTGTTTCTGATTCTCTCTCTCACTGTTTTGCTTTACAAATGGGATGAGGTCATCCTGATTAAACTACAATATGAGGTTTACTACCGTCGCCTGATTGAGTCTGTTTTTTAACCACTGAATACGGTTTAAAAGGGGCCTCCTGTGAGACATGAAAATCACAATCTCCTTCTCGCAGTTAGGGACACTCGGCTGTGAATGCATAGAAGAGCTGAAATCGAGTTTCTCGTGTGATGCATTTCCTCAGCGATTAAAGTGTCAGAAAGCATCTTTCATTCCTAGTTTTAGGATAAGGGCGGAAATTACAAATCAATTTGCTATTTGTTTTCAATGACTTGTTTGCTCACTTTTATCCAAGCCTTGCAAATTCACAGTATGTGAAACTATTACTTTTCACAAAAGGGAAGCGCCAAGTATTCAGAAATTAGCCAAGCAAGGAAACCACAAGGTAAGGCCCCTCGTTTCAGCTGGCAGGCTAGCATTCAGATTTAAAATAAGGAGGTTTAATATTTTCCATCTAATAATGACAAACAGCAGCTAACCTCAGTCACAAATGTGTTATTCATGCAGATAATCATAAATAGGACAGAAAGCCTTTTACTGGCTCCAATCTTTGCAAGATATCACCAATAAAGAGGAAAACAGCCTGCAGCCTGCCTTCTGTCTCCAGCACCAAAGCACCAAAAACTGCAGTTCTTCCAATGGAGGCCGCTTGAGCGGATCTCTTGACAGTGTTTGGGGTGCTGGTTTCTTATTGGAGCATCTCGATGAAATTATCTGACAAACAAATGATCTGGCCTGCTTTTCTTACTTAGGACTTGATGGATGGATGTAGCTTGCTCGCACTGACTAGCTTGGCAACCTTCCGAGCTAAAAATTAAGCTAACACAAAAGTGGCAAAAAAACGGTAGTTCCTCCACTGGCTCAAACATGGAGTCAATCCCTTTAGACGCCCATGTAAAACGTTAAAACTTTACCTCATTAAAAAAAAAAGAGTCATGTTTAGATCCTGGTACAAAACATTTTTACCTTCTATGGATAGTTTCACTCCATTTTATGAACTCTGAGTATGCTGGATGTGTTTACCCATATGGAAAAGAAATAGTAAAAACTTATAAAAGACTTGCATAAGATGTGGCCTACTTCATATAGTGAATCATATAAGGCTTATTTGATTTACTCATGAAAGTGGCCACTTTCTCATTACTTTCATATATTGTTTTAGTAAGTATCCAAAACATACAAGTTTCATTTATATAATTTTTCAAGGGCTCCTATATCTGTTTTCACTCTTGTATGCTTTTCATACAAGTTTCACGCAAGACAGATACAAACTTTATAAGATTTATATATATCTTTTCCATGTGGGTATAACTCATCCACATGAATATTTGAATGAAGGGTGTGGCTGTTTTGATTGACAGACATCCCAATATTGGTATCTGGAGTCAGCTGGTGTCTGCTAGGCCTCATCCACTACTTTGAGTGATTAAATTGGACCTCTTTGCTCTGTGTGTGTGATGCGGGAGCCTAGCTAATTTATGGTTTGCTTCTGCTTTAGTGAGAGAAATTCCAGCATTTACTTGTGCTTTATTAGTACAGTTTGTGATTACTGCTTGCTAACCAAGCTAACGAGTGTTAGCTGATAACTTAGTGCTCCACCCACTGATTATAATGTAGCTAAGTTAATGGCATGTTTGGTGAATAATTTTGACTCAGAATAAAGACTTGAGGCCAAACTTAATGAACAAACTAATCTACATTCAGGTAAGCAGCAGAAACCAAATGTCCATAAATCCAAACAAGGGAAACCAGACAGCAGGAGAACAGTATGAGCGATACAATGTGACGAAGAGCTGAGGAAAACTAAGGGCTTAAATAGATATACACAAGGTTATTGGGGAGAGGGGACACAGCTGTGTAAAACAAAACACAGGTGCACAGAATCTAGCTAACAAGTCAAGGGGAAACAAAACTAAAGAAAACACAAAATTAGCGGTTAACAAATTAAAACAGGAAGTGACTAAACACAGGACGCACAAATGCAAACACAGAAGGAGAGGAAAAATAACTTTGTGGAATAAATAATTACTAAAAGTACTAAGAAAACACAACCTGGAAATATCATGAAAAAGCCAAAAGAAAAAAAGAAAATAAGGCCTGAATATGAAAATATAAATAACAGAAAATATCAAAATAAACAAAACTAAAATATTAAACTTGGGTGGTCACAGATCCCGAAAGATGACAGTTAACTTCTGTCTTAAAGAAGCCAACATGGCAGCAGACAGATAGTTAGACCTAAAGCTTTAAACTGTGGAGTCTAAAACCAAGAGATGACGTCACGGTGGCTACGGCTTTTATAGGCCACTGTCTACAAGCACACTACTCTCTGTTCTTAAAAAAACCAAACAAAAAACAAACAATAGCCATCAATCTTCAAAATGTTGACAATGTTTTTATTTGACTGTGAAAACTGTTTTAAATCATAACTGAAAAATTAATTATGCTTAATGGGTCATCCACATAGGAAGTGATTCCCTCATCATGCATCACTCTGTAGCTGTAGATTGGATGCTAGGACAATTCAGCCAATCCGGTTGCCTAGGAAACCCAGTGTTATTGACAAATATAGCTGTCTTGATTTCAGCTTACAGACTCAGTACCTATGAAATGTCTACACAAACCTTTTCTCTTCTTGCTGAACTAAAACGTAGCATCAGCTCCAAGGCTGTAAGATTATCGGCTGTACATGTGTGTCCTCCACTGACTGCAGCAGAGTTGCTGGTATCAGGTTTTTGCTCGTCAGTCATTTTATTCTGAACGTCTGCAGAGTGAGGAAGGATCACTGGCTGAACTGCTATGTTCTTTGATCATTTACCCAGCGTTTGTATTAACGCTGCAGTTACAGCAGCTTCACATTTGCGGAGCGACATACAAAGACGTAACCACTCACAACATGCAGATACAGATGTATTTGTCAAGAGCTGTTAAGTAAGTGAACTTTTAGAAAGCTAAAAAAGATTCAATCACAAATTTAAATCTGGTCACACGTGCACTCATAATCAGCAACTAGGTTTGGACTCAAGTTTCACTTACTCGATCGCTTCTGGAGCTTTAGTGGAGTTTGCCCGTGAAATAGTCACTGAGAGTGAAAATGGACTTTTATGAATAAATACTTAATGAATAAACAGACACAGTTATAAAGATTTTCAAGGCAAATTCACTAATGTTCTCATATGGTAACGGCTGCTTTATAGTCAGTCATTCATTATGGTTGCAACAACAATCAGTAGTTTAAAACTGTACCCTACTTGGCTTGAGATTGGGTTAACTTTACCATGTAACTATATACTGTTTATAATTTTATACTCTTACTTATTTGGACCCAGCACTTTAAAAGGTACCAGTGTTACCCACATCTTTAGCTTACCGTCTTAGTGTATTTGTTAAAGTAAGCAGTCCATTTAAGAATGAAAAAATATATATCACTGGGTAAAAACATCCTCCTGTCTGGATGATTAATTTATATATTTATAAACCACTTATAGACAGTCTTAAAGTGGGTTAAAGAAGGGGAATCACACTGAGTATAATGATGGGAATGAACATTTAACCTGTGATTATACCTATCCCAGCAAAGCTAATGAAGCTTTTCTGTCAGTCACATTTAAGGAGGTATTTGTGATATGGAATTTAAAAACTTCATAAATCTTTCATTCAGTTTTCAGAAGATAAACTTAAGCCACAACATACGATATCCTCACTACAAACGGTTAAGCGTTATGGCCTCCAGCAGAGTCAAAGAATAGCAGCCAAATCGCAGCCATTGTGAGGAGCCGGGTTGGGTGCAATCAACACATCCATCCATAGGCTTCGTTTTATAATAGGATCGTGAAATTTGGATAAAGACTTTTACAGTTCAAGTGGTCAAATCGCACCTTATACCGTAGCTTTTGATTTTTTTTTTCTACTTTATTCTTCTTCTTTGGTTGAATGTGATACGTTAATATCCTGCAGATTCTTTGGAAAACTAGAAGCAGGCTAATGAAACGCACAGCCTCACACGAACAACATGTCATAAGGGAGTGACAAAAACCGGTCTAAATACCACTTTTGATACATTTAATTCAACATAGAACTGCAACAGTTGTGACCATCTGTTGGGTATTCAAGGCCCACTTTACAATTATTGGTGGCGTATTGAATATACCTGAACATTTCAAATATTGATGACCTTACTGTATTTAGCATTTTTCATGTGATTATTAATTAAAACTAATGGGATGAATTCCTGCCACTTAATAAACTTTTTCAAGTTTATTCCACCTGGATTCAGCCAGTCTGTGGTTTGTCTTTTTAAAGAATTTGAAGTTTAAAGAATGACGGCATGTTTGCATCCTGAATTTTCAATTCTGGTGAAGGAACAATACTTGAATTTAAATCAACACATAAAATAGTTTGCAACAGAATAATTAAGTAAACTAAACTAGAGCTAAAGCTGTATGTGCAGTGGTGGATAAAGTTCGACAAAGTGACTGAAACATTGGCTCAGTAGGTCGCGCTTTCTAAATTGTCCGTGACTACACTCTGAGCGTTACAAAAACAGGAAAAAAGATCTCTGAGAGCAAATGTTATTGTTACATTTCTAAGAATAATATTTGCCTGCTTTTATGGATAACAGCAACTTACAAAAGGGGGCGCTGTTGAGGCAGAAAACTCTTTCTGAAAACTCCTCTGAATGGCAGCCCTCCTTTTCATGCTGACATTTTCAGAGATCCCACATAGAGGCAAACAGAGTGACTGCTGGCAGGCAGTGATGCTGCTCTGCTTTACTTACTGAATGAGTAAATTAGATGATTGGATCTGTATCACTATCTGATCTGTAAAAAGTTCAATACTATTTGTTGTGTTGATAAGTTGCATGAAAAGGAAGAGCCTCAAGGTTCGAAACCCAGGATTTGTTTTTTCCTCCGAAGGTCGACACTTTTACTCCCCAATCACCATGAGATGACGTGGGCGGAGGAAGTCAAAGTGAAACACTTGAAATAACTGATGAGAAAGCAGCACATGAGCATGCAGTCGGAAAACAGAGAAATGCTTTTGAGCAAGGCATTACCACGGTAGTAAATGTGACATCTAATATGCCACAAGTGCCATAAAAATCCAGCTATGCTTCCACTCTGAAAATCACTAATGTCTGAGCTGTTTGGTCAATTTTTTTTTTCAAATCTGCAACTGGACTCTCATCAGTCTCTAACTCAGGCTGCTGCATATCCCGGGGTCACCTAGTCTATCACATGTTCAGTGACAGAGTAAGAGCTTTTCTGTTGATTGGTCACATTTCCAATTACAATGACACTGCAATGCAGGAAATGTCCAACACAGTGGCACAAAACAAATCCACCACCTATCAGAGTGCATAAATACTGAAGAGCGTTCCTGCAATTGACTGTATGAGAATAAGAAACCATGATAATATGAGCTTATGTGCAATAGTCCAAACACGATAGTGTTACAGGTCTGGAAAACACTTCTGATACAGAAATTTGGAGCTTAATTAAATATTTGAAGCGGTCCTTTTCACTCCTTTTACGAAGATGGATGCTTAATATTTATTTATCCATCTTTTTACCCAGTTGGTGGCCTAATTTCAGCACTCACAGGTACATCTCGACAAGGTGGCTGCACATTTTTCCATTATACCTGTGGCGATTTTCAAAATTCACTCCCCACCAAATCAAATTCTGTCACCTCTTCGCCTAAATTTTTCTGGGCTTTTGTTTTAAAAAACAGCAGCAAAGTGGGACTCGACAGAGTTCTTTTACATTTTCAGAACAGCCTCAAAAGTAATGATAATACTAATAATAGTCATAAAAAAATCACTGTCCTGCTACTTTTTCTTTTTTTACCATAATCAAAAGATGGAAAGATTTACGTTTAGAATAACAAGTATTTAAAAATATATAGTCAAAAATAAAAGGCTGGATTTTACTGGCAGGAAACTTTGACAACATTAAGTCTGCAACATTTTACAAAGCACACACATTATTCCAGGTGATATGAACAAAATATATATATACCGCCTGGATGCCTCATCATCACTCATATAACTGAGGGATATTAAATGAATTGTTCTGAGATGAGGAAAACGTCTTAACTTTTATTCTCACACAGCATTTAGGTCATATTAACAATAGCAGATCTTCTGGAGAGCATGCTTTTATAAACACCCCATATGGAGCAAAAACAGACACTTTCATTCAACAAAAGCTATTAAATATCATTTACAGGGGAGTGAAATCTTCCACCGAAGACATTGATCAAAACACAAGTTGAAAACTTGTCTTCCTTGATATGATATAGACAGTGAATTCAAACTTATGAGCTCCTCCATGGTCCCAAATTAACTTATGAAACTTTATATATATATATATATATATACACACACACACACACAAATGTGCTACACAGACCAGCAATGTTAGAACTATTGTCAGGATGTAAGAAATCGACCAACAAAATTAACCAAGTACCCTACAAAAATGCAGCTCACTGTGAACTTGTAACTAGTGTAGGACTGACTGTATTGCACTATTTTAAAGTCTACTGTTTAAGATGACTATAAGGTGTGTTACAACATCCTGGTGTCCTCTCTTTTCACGTGATCAAGTGTCTTGTCGTGGCATTTGCTCTTTTTGTTCTGGTGAGTTTTGACGTGTTTTGCCAAGTGGTCACTCCTCATGAACCTTTTACAGCAGTCCGGGCAAACAAAGCGCTTCTCCCCTGTGTGAGTCCTCAGGTGTCTCTGCAGCTCATCCGACCTGGTGAAACTCTTGCCACAGAACAGCCAGTTGCACACAAACGGCCGCTCCCCCGAGTGCCACCTGAGGTGCGCTTTGAGGTGAGAAGTTTTCCCATAAACTTTCCCGCAACCCGGTATGTGGCAAATGTGCTGCTTCTTCTTCCCGGGCTCGTCGCTGGACGTGGAGGACTGGCAGTTCGGACACCTGCACCTCCTGCACCGCCGCGCAGTCGCGAGGGGGGACTTTGTGTGCAGCAGAGCGGCGATTTGCGTCTGGTATTGCGCAAAGTCCGTGTGTCCCAGAACCAAGCCCCTCTGCAGCTGGAAGCGGTGAGGACCGAGTGAGGAAGAGTGGCTTACGTGGTTCCCCTGCTGGAGGCTCCACCACGGAATATCCTCTCCAGCGTTTGGGGACAACTGTCTCTGCTGCTGGTGCACAAGGCCGGAGGGTCCCGTGACAAAACTTGGCATCGCGGAGGGAATGGGCGCTGGAGCCGCGTAGCTGACGGCGGGGACGTAGGTGGGAGGGCAGGTGGACTGCATGGAGCAAGGCAGCATCTTCACGGGGGAGAAGTCATAGGGGTACGAGGGGTCCGCCGGAGGGGTGAGGGGCAGTTCGTGGTGGGAGCTGAAGGAGCTCTGGATGTGCGCAGAGAGCTGGGGCTTGGAGGATAGTCCGAAAGTAGAGTTGTTGGCCAGGCTGCTCTGAGGGTTTCCCTCGTTAGTCCACGGGTGAAATAAACGCGAAGGAGAACCCAGCGTGGGATCGTAGGGGACCTGGAGGAAATCAGCGGGGTTTGATCCGTGGTTATGCCCGATCCGGTTGCAAGTGGCAGCCAGGAGAGCCAGCGGAGAGTGCTTACAGTTCTCTGGGGAAGAGTTTGGAGTGCGATCCTGGATAACCGAGACACACATTTTTTTTAACGTTATGATCTCAGTTTAACACATTTATGACACATTTATGCCACTTTTAATTATGACGAAATGGTCGGTCTGAGTTGGTCTGAAATCTGAATCTAAATGATGAAGTGAATCGTGATGATGTGACACAAAAGTTGGCGGCATGTTGCAGCAGGACTCATTAAGCCCCAAACAATTAGCGTCGGAAATGAGAAGACACGTATTTTGAGCATAAACTGGCGTTAGCAACTTCACAAGTTCTTAAAAGTGGTGAAAAGTGAAGAGAAACTTGCGCACAAACCTGAAGAAAAGCCTGAAGTGTTTCATTCCGCAGTACAGCCACTGCTGCCATGGTAAACGTCCTCCTCCGCTCGGTGAAGACGAATAAAAAATAAAAGCACTAATTTAGACAAATATGCTCATTCGCGGTACACAAAAAATATATCTTGTCGAGCAGGGCTTCACTCTCCAGTGCTTCCTCTCTCCGATATATCCTTGGTCTATCTGAAGAGTGAGGGATCACTTCTTAGAATTTGATAAGGACTTTGGTGGGCCGCCAGCCAGTCAGAAATAAGATTTATTACTTTGAAGTTTGCCGCTGCCCAATCATCAAAGAATAGCGGCTCTTTGAGAGGGGAAAGCAAATCCTTTGAATCCACAAAGCTCCTATGGTGTGTTTGTTGGTCTGGATAAAGGAGCTGATTATTAGGGGGGCTGGGAAGGGAGGAGATAAAGGCGGGACAATTAATGAAGTAATCACTATGTGGGAAATGTATATACACAAATAATTGGATTTTCTTGATCAAAGACCCCCATGCCGCCTGGAGACCCCAGTATTGGATGCTGTAGTCATCTGATCCTCTTTTTGTAATTAAGGATTTGTAGCAGAACCCTATGTGACAATGTGACATTGTTATCTCTGGAGATCTCCAAGAGCGTTGCCTCACTGTTTGATGGAGGAAAGAGACCAAATCAAGTGACTCAACACAAAGTTCTCATCTCTGAAGAATCTGCGTCTCTTTTACATTTCAAGCTTAAATTAAAAAAAAAAAAATCTTTGTTGTGCCTTTGAACTGAAACACTTAATTATGCCCTCTCTGAATTATTTAAATACTTATTTCCCCTTCACTCATTTCAATCAGTTGTTTTATCAGAACCTCAATCCAGTTCATTTTTTCCCAACCCAAACTAAAAGCCTGAAGGAAAAAGAAAAAAAAACTCCCAGCAGGTAATTTAAATGAGCATTTTTTTTAACTTGTCAGATAAGTGAGGTGACAAAGGTAGCACTTAAAATGTGGACATCTCAATCATGTTTTCTTCTTATGTCAGTATGACTGAACAGGAGGTCCCGAAAACCAGAAAGAAACTAATGATCCCATCCACTGCAGCTTCTCAAAAAGAAAAAAAAGAAACCTGAGCTAACACATCCTGTAATGCTGCATCCTTTTTTGTTTCAGAGCATTTAATGAAGGCAAAAGTATGCAGTTTTCATAAGATAACATCCGCAACTTTTTTTTTTTATGTGTTGCCGAGCTGGAAAAAATGGAAGTTGTAGTTCAACTCTCTGATCTTTATCTGGCTTCCCTGCAGAAACAATCACTGTCCTCTCAACTAGTTTGGAGCGGCAGATTTTGAATTAGATCTGTTCCTTTGAAGGGATTAATGTTCCCAGTTCTCTCCCACGGCTTTACACACAGTCATGAGGGAAAGGGGGAGTCCTGCTGGGCTTCACTGGAGCCATGCTAAACTACAAGACTGGCTACAGGAGTGAGTGGTGTAGTCACACTGTTAACCTTGTTTACATCAAGCTGTGGCAGCCACAGAGCTCGATGCTGCTTCAAAATATGCAAAAAATGTGGCAATCAGGAAGGTTTTAAGACAACAAGCTTGAAAATCACCTCACATACTTCATGAAATTATAAATCTGAACAAGCAGTACTAAAATATGGTGCTATTTACTTTTAATGTGTCACTTTAAAATTGCCCCAACCGTTGATCCTCTAAAATCAGACTTTGTTTTCAACTTATCATGAGATGATGACCAATTAAGACACTGCATATATATATATATATATATATATGCAGTATATATAAATATATATATCTTTATATTTGCTAATAATTTAGTCACCAATACTATAAATATTAATTTTTTTAAACAAGTGTAGCCAAGGAAGTGCAGGCAGAAGAAAAACCTGGTATAAAAAGATTTATAACACATTAATAACAGGTTTATGTGTACACCTAAAAGGAGCAGGCAAAAGAAGGAGAAGAATAAATGCAGGTTTAAAGTATTTATAAAGCTGTTAAAACTTATAAAGGCTTCATAAATGACACCTCATTGCAAATTTTTGTGAGCTTCACTGGTGCGAAACTGTTTGAAGGATCTTAGCACAAAGGAGCTCAAACTACATGAAAGGTACACGATAAAACTACAGGATGCTGTAAATTTGCTTAACCAGCTATTTGTAAGACTTCAGATGTCACTGGTTAAGAAAAAATATCCATAGTCTGTTCTGTAAAGTTTGTATTTGTGCAGCAAAGTGCTGTCAGTTAGTTTTTACTTTCAGGTTTAAATGTCAGATAAATGTCAAATGTTGTAATCTGCTCTCTTATGCCAACAGTAAAGGAGGAATCCACCCTAAAACAACATTTTTCTACTACAGCAGCCTGGTTCACAGGCATTAAAAACATCAGATGTTAATTCTGATTTAAGGTGGATTTCCACTTAAATCAGCTTCACATGCGAGCTGTCATATGCCATGCAAGGCATATTTCAGCCATATGTGACAACTGCATGAATTCTGCGAGCCATCAGCAGTCAGAAATTATTGATATCTTCCTTTGAGATGTTCGTTTCAGCCCTAAATGTAGGCTCTTACATTTTAATGCATCTCAATAGGGCCCCACCTGAGGGAAGGATTTGGCTAAGCAGGACTTTGATATAGTTTGTAAGAAATTCATAACAGTGTGCTTAACACAATGTCCGGTCCCCGAGGTAATTTACTTGCTCCAAACCTTCACCATCTTATGGCCATGCCTCAAGTTTTACAGGGCCGCCTCAGCGACGGTTTGGCTAAAGGAAATTTCTGCCCGCGGCATTTGATGGGGAAAATTAACTTGGAGGGACCCCCACTGCAACAGTTTGCTGCCTGGAAAGGTTTGAACATGGACTCAGTCAGCACCAACTATGTACTTCATAAAGCCTTTTCTAGTATAAAGTGGAGAGTTGAGCATCAGAAATAATGTTCAGGGTGCAGATATGCAGGAACCTGCATTCAGGAATCTGTATATAGAAGAACAAAAAACAAAACACTCATAGTAGTTATATATGTATATATATATATTTACACTTTCTTGACAGTGCAAATCAAAGAAAACAGTGGGGTGGATCATAGACGTTCAACAGGTGACAATCATTTCTGTAAAGGGCAATTAAGGCAAAGAAAGAACGACTCATTAAGTTTTTATTGCCATAAGTTTTTAACAGTATGTGCAAGTGCCAGCACGTGCTGAAACAATTAGCTGTAACCAAACTATTGTGTCTGATCTAAAAGGGGAGAGGGAAATAATTCATCAATCTAAAATGGGAAAAAAATGTATAAAACAACAGATTTGTGGTGGGTAAAATAGTTTTGCCTACAATATCAAAATACAGTTATACACCAGTAATAAATATGAATTAAAAAAACATTTAGACACATTTATTTTATTCTTATAAAACAACAATTTACATGAAATAAATATAAATTTACAACAGATGTCAAGTGCGATGTTGGGAAGCAGGTCGTTTTGGTCCATAAGACAAATGAAGGCAATCTGCAGGAAAAGAGAGAAAAATAAAGATGTTAAGCAGTACATGTAAAATGCTTTTCATTATCTTTACCCAGGTTTGCACTAACATCCTATTTTAGCAGGGAGAATTCCACCTTATTCTATTGACCTCTGCCTTTGGATGTGAAAAAGTGTAGCTGTGTACGGTCTTGACATTTTTGAGCGAACTGACAGCGAGAAGAGAGGATCTGACAGAGTCGCGGGGCAACGCCACAACACGAGCCCTTTTTAACTTTCCATATTCTCTGGACAGTTGGAGAGAAAACAGGTTCCACATCTGTCTCATGCAAGAGATATCAGAGACTTGGGGATGAGTGGAGGTGGGTGAGAGGGTGCTGCATGTGTGAGAGGGAGTGTGAATGTGTGGGAGAAACAGAGAAAGACGGGGAGAGAGGGAGAGGTGCTCGAGGCTACTGGGTACTTGAGCCGCTATAATGGTGTCTCGTATGAGAAAACATCTGTGAATTTCCTCAGTGATCTACAACAAAGTATAACTCAGAGCAGTCACTCAGCAGACCTTTGAAGTTGCTGTCTGACAGAAAGCTGCCATTGTTCACAGCCCCCAACACACAGAAACTCCAACTTTGGTCTCACTAATTTTCCCTGCAACGCGATACAAGTCTCTTTTTTTTCCCCTCTCTTTCTCCCTCTTCCAGGTCTATGAAGCCGGGGATCTCTGCATATTCAAGAGCAAACAGCAAAGCCTTGGCAATGTGCAGGGTTGGCTTGGGGGTCAAGTAAGGCGGGACAGGTCGTTTTACCTTCTCTCAGCCCACCCTGAATGTGCTAATCCAGTCCAGCCTTAAAGAGGAAAACTCTCTCCCCTCTATGATGATGATGATGTACAGAGTTACAGCCTGCAGCGCTCTCCCAGGAACATTATAATAAAGCAACCTCACCTCCAATCACCAAACTCAGATCCAATGGACACTCCTGTGATAATCAAGTGCTGTCAACCCGTCAGTTTACTGCACTTAGCTTTTAAACATTTGTTTATTATATGACCGTCATCTTTTGTAGGAAATGTTTGTGAGCTGCTACAAATATATCACCTTTTTCCATGATCTACTAAGCAGCAGGTGGCAACGACATAACCGTGAGAAATTTGAACCTTACACTATAAATTCCTGTCATCCTCAAAAAGCAAAAACACAAGGAATTAACAGCACTAGAAGTTAAAATATAAATATTTGCAAAGTTATGTATGTTCAACTCAGTTTTGTAACTTTGCTTTAACTTTAAGCTGTCAGATATTGTGGCAGAATATGTCACTATATAGCTATGCAATGCTTAATGCTTGCCTTAAAGGAGTTCCAATGCAAGTGATTTATAGAGCTGTATGGAAAGGGGTTTTTTTGCCAGTCAAAATTTTTGTGTTAAGAACTGTAAATTTTGAGTTATGCATCCCAAAATTTCAAGTTAATCAGAAGTACGCCAAAGTGTCAAGACACTTGGTCAGCAAGGCAAAATTTTGAGGTACTAACTAAATTTTTATCCACTTATTTATTTTCCAGTGGCAGAAACAAATTCACATCAGGCCAACCAACAACAGGCAAAGTAGCTCTGACCTCAGAGAGTCAATAATACATCATTGAATGTTGCCATGATTACTATGCAGAGCTAGCCATGAAAGTTAATATACAGAGAAAGTGCATCGCCCCATCAACTGGTACACTGGCAGATATAATGGCATTTCTGAAGAGAGGCATTTATTAAGCTATTCTTGAGATTTTAGTGTTGTTCAAAATGAACTTTGTTTCCCTCCATGTACAATAGTATTAGGAGTCACGAAAAAATGCTTGGGTTTTTAATTAGAAGATCTTTAATTTGCTCAGATTTATATAAAATTAATGTTAGTAGGACTTAACCGATGTTGGAGGAGCAAAAACAAATAAAAGATAAATAATCTGCATGGAAAAAATGTCCTTCTTCTTCACACTAGTATTGTATCTACCTGAAATAATAAAAGATGAATACTGTGTTCACTACCTGTCTTTTATGGCTATCTTTCATAATTTTGAATTGGTGTTATATAAATATTTTTTATTTCGATTTTGTTGTTAATTTAAGTTGTCTGAAATGTGCTATATAGTTACAGCTTGTTTGCCTAAAAAACCCTGTTTCTATACAAGAACTGTGTTAAGCCACTTCTCTACTTTAGAAAACTGAGCAAATAAACTAAAAAACACAATTTATAAGCAATTTGCAAATGTCCACCTTTATTTTAAGAGTCTTCTGGTAAAAAAAAAGAGTATTTTATGGGCCATATAAGGAAAGTATATAGACAAAAGGGAAGTGTAAGACCTGCTGGAGAGATTTTAAAACAATTACACTGTATACTACTTTAGTGTGACCTCAATCACAAGGTTGTTTGGTTGAACACCAGGTGACCGCTCCGGTTCCTCCTGGCAGTGGCAAAAATGACAAGCTTTCGCTATGCATCCCAAACCGAAACAAGGCCGTGGTAATTCTCACACTGTTACCAGTCCAGCGTTTATTCAACGGCAGCTGGTCCCACCATCTGGGAAAGCAATGCTGGGGCAAAACAAAACAGGTTACACCTTTGGCCATGCCAAGTCTGCTAGTGCCCCGCTCCCTCGACAAACTGAGAGGGGCTAATCATAATTTCACGCTCTGATTTGTCAAATCCCATTCCAGCACCGGAGGCACCCAAAAAACTTTTAAGTCAATAAATTTCATGGCATACAGGATAACAGCTTTCCCATATTGTTCCTATTGTTCTATGCTGGCTTTCTCCAGCTTTGTCCCTCTTACATCAAGGGTAAGATGTCTCCTTTGCAAATGAAAAGGTAGCTGTAATTTTGACCAAAACATTTAGTCACTTGTAAGATTAGCAAACTCTTTCCCCTCTCATGCATGCATTTTACATTCATGCAAATGCCAACAACAAAAACAGCGCATGGAGCGCCCTCGACAAACTGCAGGTGAGAGGAAGCTGAAACAAAAGCCACTGTAACCCTAATGGCATCCCTTGTCATTAAGAGACCTTTGATGTATGTGCTCAACGGAGTCTTTTATCTCCTTCTTCCTCCTCTTCCTCTTCCTCTCTGTGCGTCTACCCAGCTCAACCAGTTTCTTTATTACTGCATTCTTTAGGGCATGTTTCTCTTTTTTTGCCCTTTCACATACATCTGACATCTGGCTGACACTCTTGCATGTCACTCTTTCCAACGCTAGCCAGCAAACAGCACTGCAATGCTGAGTTTGTAGCTATTTTAGCAGTCTGCATTATGATGCAAGGCATTAATTCTTTACTCACAACCCCCCCCCCCCCAACATATGGTATGCAACCATAATATAGCAAGATACATTTAGTGTGGTGGAAATGTGACAGATCTGGTTATGAAAAGCACGTAAACTGCATTAAAACAGTATTTGAAAAGGCTGCACATGAAATGCTGCATTGAAACTCTCCCTTTGAACTCAAAGGATAGAGAAACAGGACAATGTTGGCCTAATCGTGTTCCCTCTTTGAAGTGAGACATCACTATTAGGTGAAAAGGTAAGTATCCTTCTTTAGAAAATAAAAGCTTTTCATCATTTGTTAAGGCTGCAGCGCAGGCGATTTTCATAAAGGTGGTTTAAAAACTTTGGATAACAGTGTTTGGAGCTGCCTTGGATGTAGCTTTAATGAATGTGCAGCACATGAAGCAAATAGCTAAAATGGCAAGAATAACACCAGCAGTAACGTTAGCCACATTAAAGGAGTCCTCTCCCGCACACCAGATGTTGTCAGATTTAATGAGGGAAAACAAGAAGGAGCTGCTTTTTTGGTTTTTTTGGGTTTTTTTTACAAAAACGTATTAAAGAAAACACAGGTGTCAGGCCTCCAACGCTGGCCTAACCTACCCGCTGTCCCCCAAAATGACCAGGAGGCTGAACAAACACGGGGTTCGATTCATCAGGTCAGAACATCCCTCATCGGAATGACGACAGCATTTCATAACATTTGCCTTTTTGCAACACATAATCAGCTATCCGAGGCAATTACGCGCACACCTCTGCTCACCTCCTCTCATATGCTAAAGCAGGCAATCAGCCAGGGAGTTAATTTGGCAGAGGAAAACAGGGGAAGAAACACCCACTCTGGCACCATTTGTCACTACAGTCCAACCTTGTTATTCAAACTAGCAAGCCTATTTGAAATTCCTCTCTGTGGTAAAACAGGGCCAAAATAATCAAGGGAGCATGATCACACTTAATTGATTCAGTGTACTTTTAAGATGCACTACAGGGTGCTGGGGTGACCTATTTCAGACTGCTCTTCAGAGGAACCAACTATCCCAGCAAGGGAGTAATGCACAACGAGGATTTTAATTATTGCAGGATCTGTGGCTACGACCGGAGGTGAAATGCTTCTCAAGTAACTGTGACACTACATTATAACACTGCCAGTGGTCCGGGGTTTTTACGCTTTGAATTTTTATGGACTTAAATATGACAATAAACTGAAAAATAGGTTATTTTTTAGCTTAATTATAAAATCTTAATTTAGAAAAACCAAAAATAAAAAAAAAAATGTTCCTTTCGTATTTTATTGTAAACTGTGCCGTGTTCAGTTTTAGAGTATTTCAGCTATTCATACTTTACTTATTTATACATTATATTTATACTCTCACCACTTAAATTCACCAAATATGTGGCTGTCAACACATGTTTTCATTTATAATGGGCACATTTTGTAGTCTAGTACTCCTGGGAGATCTGGGATACATAACTCAATTTATATGACCCTTGTACTATGGGCACAATTCAGTCTGTCATCAGAATATCTAATCAGTCTGCCTCTTGTGATGCTAGTTTGTCTTTTTTCTTTATTTTATAACTCTAATTCTTAAAATGTTACCTAAAAAATAATCTGGATCAGAACAGAATTTATAAATATCACAAATATTTTCAGATATTCTTGTCCAGAACTCCCAAACTTTGTCACAAGGCTATAAAGCATAGAGAAAAAAGCCCTCATCAATTGACGTTATGCTATAAAAAGCTCAATCAGCTCAAGACCAGCTCAACCAAAGGCTTAATAAAATTAAATATGCGTACCTTGCAGTAACTCTACTGAAAGATGTAAACACCTTTTAGCTACCTCTATTTATGTCTTCCTCACAGGAGACAGTATGTGCAATTTTTAAACCTATGTGGATTAACCACATCACCACTAAAGACACTGTGGCTGTTTAAAACAACAAACAGCATAGTTATGGTTGGAAAATGGCAGATTTAAACCACAGTGGTGTCAAGTGACAAAAAAAATAGAGACAAAAGCGTCAACCATGCAGAAAATTAAAAGGAGGCTTGAGAGGTTAAAGAAGGAAAATCAAAGATTACTACTACAGCTTGTAGTAGTAAAGTAGTAAAGCCTCAGTGTCTCAACCCGAGTCTGACCCTCACAGCATTGAGCTGTAGGATTTGATGAACACCCTGGACCTCGTTAAACCCACCAGGATTCCTGTGAATCTGAACCTAAGTGGAGCTGGGTTTGCTATCAAGGCAGAGCTCTAATGTTTTCCCCGCTGAGTATAAGGAGGATGAGATCCTCAGTCATACCACCCTACTCTTCCTATTAAGATCAAAATCTCCTCTCAGGCCCTGGGGTGTCAACAAAGGGAGATGCAGTAAATGATATGCAAATTGAAAAGAAAAAAAAAAGCTCTACAAATCAACTCGCCAGCCCTGCATTTCCGACACTTCACATCTTAAAAGAAAATTCCTGTATTTAGGGTGAAATTCAAAGTGAGTTCTAGCTCTGCCTCTGTGAAGCTATGTGTGGTGATTCCAGCTCTCAGACAGCACAAAGCCCCTTTAACTACAGGCAACTCGCTGTGGGAGAACTCGTCGAAAGAGTTTTGGGTTTCACGAGGATTTGTCTCCGGATCCGTCTTAGACAATAGACATAATGCTCGGGAATAGGTAGATGTTTCCACGTCAGGTTAACACCACTGAGCTGAGCAGCGCACTGCCTGCAAAATGAGGGGCACTTCATTGTAACAGAGAAATGATGGCTCAATTCAACCATTAGAAAAACAACCGAAAATTATCAATGGCCATTTAATGAGCTTATAATTTATCTAGTCATGAATATAAGAGGATATATAAGACGTGCTTCCTTTTATCTTTCTTTTAAAACTAAACTATTTAGACTAAAGAATCAATCAATAAACCAATTAACAGCTACATGGATAATAGGAATAATCACTATATGCAGCCCTGTGAAGCTTGGATATTTGGGACAATGTTACTTCCTCTTTATCCTTCTCTTATGTGTGTTTTTATGAATTTCTGCACCATTTTTATTGCAATTTGTAGATTAAATGCAGGATTTCAGCCTCTAGAAATAAAATTCTTTACCATGCAGTAGAAACACATAACAGAAGCTCGGATGTGTAACTTACTAGAGTTAAAGTTATCGTAATAATAAAAACAAGACTGGAAAAATTGTGCACACGAGGTAGAAATCTAGTACGTCTAGTCTAGTAGAATCTAGTAGAATTATGTGTTCCAAACTCTGCGTCGAAGGAGGAAACTATCCTAACACTGTCACTGATGACGAGCAAATTGCTCCTGTAAACACCTTCTGATCGCTTTGCATTAGCAGACGAGGGCACGGCTCGCGCAGGTCGCTTATTCTGCACCGCTGCTACTCGCTCCACATACCGAAGCACATCCAAAGCAGAGGATGTTCTTTGGAGTGTCTGTCTACACGTCTGAAGCGTCTGTCTTACCGGCTGACATGGTTGTAAGGTTCAGCTCTGACTGACGAGGGGCCCAACTAGAAAGGGTGGGTAGGGGCGGTGGTTGAGTGCTCTTCCTCAGGGATCGACTCCACAGTTGACAGTAATTTGTAGTACTCATCTTCTCCATCCAGCACTTTGATTTGACTGTGATTTTTTTAAGGAGACAAAAAGATAGTGGTGATACATTACTGTGATAGAGGAATGGTGCCTTTTTCAGTTTAATATTGTGTAAAGCTAGACATTTGCAATAGTATTATTTGCAGATGCACCTGAGATGAGGTGTTTGCTTAAGCATACTGCTCTGAAATAGAACGTCAATTACAGTACAGGCACAGTGCAGACCTTCAACAGTTAAAATTAGCATGATGACAAAGGCAGTAATATGTAACCCCCTCTCCAATGACGCAGAGCATAAAAACCCTGTTATTTTCGGCTCTCCATTTACATTATAAGAAAACAACTCCATTTCTGGATTCTCCTATTCCACAAAGGGCCTGCTCTGTTTAGAGTTGCTGTAAGTAGGAAAGCAGTTATTTACCCAAGTTTTCTCGGCTTCCTCTTGCTCCCCTGGTAATCCAGAGTTCTCTGAGGAAAGGGCCAAGAGCACACAGTCAAAAGATGAGCAGAGAGTCATTAATTTTTAATTCAAAGTGATTTTGTGTTGAATGCGAGCAGATGCTGATAATATCAGAAGTCACAGCATAATTTTTTTCTGATCAAAGGGCTCAAGTGAGTCTGATGAAGCATGCATCTTGCTCAGCTTTGATAAACCACATCAATTATTCACCGTGAAGGCAGACATCCTGACATGAAAGCAACAGATAAAGAGCATAAGCACATGTTCAAGACAAGAGGCAGAGAAGCGTGGGGGTGGGGCTCCAGGGTCTGGCACAGGTAGGTTTAATTGTATTATCATGTGGAACCAAAGTCAGACAAAGGCCTTTATCGGCACTTTGAACTCACATTTAGCTGGTTGTAGTACAGGCTGTCTTCGGGGCTGTTGAGCAGCTTGGGCTGCTGGCCCCGCCGGCGAGGAGTTCTCTGCTGCAGCTTCTTCACTGGACCTGCAACAGAGGAAAAACGAGGGCAGTGATCCAACCAGGCAAAAACAACAACAAGCTCCAACATGATGCCGACGATGATGACAGCGGCGGTAAACCGATTCTGCCCTCCACTTCTTTTTAAATCGGCGCCCGTGTGTGACGGAAAAGTGACAGAAACACTTTAAATTGACTTAAGTGAGATTATGTCATTTCATTGATGAGATGACTCAATAACAGCTTATTATTATTACATAAACCGCATCTATCACAGGTGCACAGCGGGGGATGTTTGTAGTAGCCGAATTACAAAAGAAACAGGCAGAAGTGACACCGTGCATTCATGAAAAGTTCACCTTCACACTCAGAGAAGAGTTCATCCTGGTAATAACGTCAGTAGTTTTAAGCTAAGAAAGATCTCATATTTGTTGCTGACAGTCCTGGATCACTCAACTCTGCAGGATGATAGCACAGAAAAAGTAGGTCAGCATTTAAAAGTGCAGATAATCTCATTAACTGTATTTCACTCAGTAATGAGTACTGCTTATTGCAAATATTCAATGGATGTGTGATTGTAACAAATGGAAAATACGTATTTGGAATCTTAGGCACTTAAGAGTTTATAGGGTATTGAATGACTATCTTTACAAGATGAGAAATCTTAGTATCTGTTGTTTGAGGAGAAACATTTGGGCAGCACCTTCTAGTCTAGCTTGGTAATAATCATTTATTAACCAAAGTAATACAGAGTAATAGCCAATTCAACTCTTTACAATACAGAGGAAACTCCAACAATCAGACAGCCCCCTATGTGCAAGCACTTTGCAACAGTGGGAAGGAAAAACTCAGAAACAGGTTTAGGGAAGGGCAGCCATCTGCCATAACTGGTTGGGTGTGAGGAGAGTTAGCCAGGACAAAAGAGCCACATGCCAAGTAGTTAATAGTAGTAGTTATAAGACTAAACTAATATCACATAATTGGTACTAAGAGGCTAGAAAGTGGGTGTAATAATGTGGAAACAAGTGTATGACTATGAGGCAAAATCAGTTAGTAATAGTATATTGGTAACAACAGGAACAGCTAACAATAAAATGTTAATATCTGTGCATTAAAAATTTTAAATACTAACTTGTGGCCTTAATCTCATATAACAGTAATATTGGTTGATGGTTTAACACATAAGGATACTATTCACAGTGCTGGAATTAATGCTGACTTATGCCTCCAGCATTCTTCTTTGAATGATTAAAGGTAACAGAGTACATATTGTGTTTAATGTTGTGGCTTATTACCCAGAAATGTGTGGTAGTTTAATAACCAGAAAACAATTCTCCAAAATGCAAAACTGCCTGTTTCTATCCAATTCCATATTAATAACCTATTAAAGGAAACATCAAAAAGTGTGCTGATCAGTTATACATCTACTAATTGCAGCTGTAGTAGTCAGCGGAGGATTGTTCAGTGGAGCATTGATAGTTTTCTGGATTACACGAGTATTCAGAGGCTTATGATTAGCTACACAGAATTAATTAACTATTTGACAATATACACTATTAGGGTCAGGTGGCAATTTCCAGTGTACCACAACTGAAATTAGTGAAAATGTCAAAGTATTAATGGCAGAGGCAGAGAGCTCTGCGTGATGGTAAAATTCAAACAAAGTAATAAAGACTGGAAAATAAAGTGGAATCCAACAGGGTGACATTTTGGGAAAAAACACTAGTTAGATGAGACGAAGGATGGCTGCAGGGAGAAAAATGTGATGATACTACAGTGTCATATCTATCAGAGGTTATTAGCCATAGATCAACATAGTAAAACCAGTGCAGTAATACCTGCATTCTTACTCATATCCAGTAGGGGGCGACTCCTCTGGGTAAAAAAGAGGAATCTTGGTTTATGGAAGTCTATTGGAAAATGGCCTTAATTTTCACTTAATCTATGAAAATGGTAGACACTTATCTGATAAATTTATAGTCTCAATCTTACAGAATACAAATTGATGTTCATGTTCTCCAAGAGACGATAAAGATGAGTATGTTTTAGAGCACTGCTACTTTGTAATTGACAAGTACTGCTGTAAGAATGTGCAGTGCCCTTTTTTTCCTCAGTCAGAGCCTCCCCTTGCTTCCAATATGGTAAAAAAGCTCAAGTCAAGGCTTCCAAGCGGGAGTCCATAAACCAATGGATGACGTCACTGTGGCTATGCCCATATGTGGTCTATGGTTATGCCACCCAAACACAAGTGAATGCAATTTAACATTTAAAAGTTTTAGCGGTTTTAAAGAGAAGTGACGTCTATTTTATGGCCAATAAATACATATTTTCACCGTGCACACTTCAATAACAGCCTGACTAAGCAGATCTGCAGGATTCTAGACGTAGATTTTCACCCTTCCACTTTCCACTCAAATGAGTGACACATGGAAGCTGCGGTCAGTGTGTCAAAAGGAATAAAAAGCAATTACTACATTCAGATCCTGTCTTACTGAGTGATTTCTTCTCTGCAGATGTGTGAAGGCTGTTCCTTCCGACTGCACCACAGAAAGGGAAATCTTATTGGCTTTCCAAAGACAATTAGAAATGTGATAACGTGGATATTCAAACATAATACAGTAATAAGGGCTGGCTACTCTTCCTTACTAAACCTTGCTTTGCATTTCAAAGTTCATTGGTTACAAAAGTGTGTTTTTAAAGCTCACCTTTACTAGGAAGCATCTATATTTAATGTCTGACAACGTTTCATCCTCTTTGCCTGCATTTCATGTGAGACAGGACATTTCTTCATCATGTCTTGCTACCTCTGCTTCTCTACCTTGACTAAAGCTGCATTTGCCTTTTCCATCTTAACACTACTTTGTACTCACTTTGAACAGACCTCATCACATCTCAATCCTATACATCAAAGAGCAGGATCCCCCGCCACCCCTTCAATCTTTCCTCGGCTTTCTTGATGTTATTCAAACCAGCACAGGTTTACTAAAGTCACACTTTGTAAATGCCCAGAAAGTTCCTGTCAGTTTTGAGATATTAGCAAACTTTTACCGTGAATCTTATCTACCCATGCCTCAGAGGTGCTAACTGTCCGCTGTGTGAATCCCCGTTACCCCTGAGTATTTGAGGATATTTGGAAGAAATCTCATGTACGAGGCAAATAGCTCAGGAAAAAGAAAGCAGCTGGGTTTGGATGCATCAGAAGCACTTAGGTTTTAGTCTCACATTAAAATTAATTGGACATTATGCTCTTGCTTAGCCTTTGAAACCTGAAAGAGCATGACATGCTGCAACGAAGAGAAAAATCAGCACAAATAAAATGTTCACACTTTACGTCTCAGTTAAACAATGTCGGTATGTAGGACGTTGTTCTGCTAATGATGCAGAAAATGGTTTTGATAAGCAAATGTTTTATTCCCCTGAAATTGCATCAAAGCCCTCAATCACAAATAATGAATCCTAACGTCCTTGAACAGACTTTTGAAATTAAATCGTATTATGAAACAGACTGCGTACTCTGTGCTTTCAACAAAACACATTAGCTGTGACAGCACGTCCACAAGTATTTAAGAATAATGCAAACTCTTACCTGCATATAGTGCAATTAGGACAATACCCAATTCCCTGATGACTTGAGTGATTCATAGATTATGTTGACAATGCAGAAAAAGAACATTTAGAAACCTCAAGTGAAATTAAATTAAAGGGGATTTATGTCTTTCCTCTTTCTTTACATGTACATATATATATACAGTTACAGCTTTGGATACTCCTTATAAACACGGCTAAAGATAATAATGAGGCCAGAGTATGTAGAAGTAATCCCTGTGAGCCAAAAGCTCAGACATCAGTCTGCTTTTGAAGCTCTGTTTCTTTTTTTCCCTATTTTTTCTACTCGTGCTTTTATATGTCTGTTTATGAATATCCTCAATATTGTCTTCTCAGGCACGCGGCTCTTGCTGTGAGCACAGCAGTCCTACCCACCTGCTGTTCAAATCTTCTGTTCGCGAGGGGCAGCCAATCAGAAAGAAGCTGGGCTGAAGGGAAAGGGAGGTAAAAAGTCTCAAGGGGGCCACGCCAAGGCCTACTATGAGATGAACAAGGATTACTTTAAACCGTGAGTCATTCTCAGTCAGTTATTCTTTTACATTTAAAAAAAAATATAGAGTAGGAAATGAGCATAATACGTCTCTTTAGCTGATGCTTTAACTGTGTCCCAAGAACTGTAGCAAGTGAAAGCTAAACCCGATGACTGGCTGTAAAGAAAACTGTGGCCAGTAAGTTTACTCAGCTGCAGCTAATTAACATAAATCCTGCTAAATAAATAAATAAATGTAAACACTAGTTTCTACCAGTTGGTGTCTGTAAACATGAGCTTCAAACGGCTTTGCGAAACAAACAAAACTCTGTATCACTTTTAGTCGCACTGCGAGGAATGACAACATCTGTTCGTTGGCCGATCCCCCCACAACTCTCAACAGCTAGCGAAAATTTTGTTTTAATAGTGTTCAGGTCAGGATAGATTCTAACCCCTTGAGGATATCTTTTTTCCCAGCAAATGTCACAGTAGGTGAAAAGTATTAACTGATCTAAAACTAAAAGACTAAATACCTCCAAATTACATTCCCTACAACCCAAGCTGTGTTTACTGCAAATACCACTATCAAGACAGGAGCCAAATGTGGAACCTCGTCTGTTTTTCTGCAAAGTTATGTAAAAGCTACTCAGATGGATTTCATGAAACTTGGTTGAGAGGTGGCATTTGTGCAAAAAGAAGAAAAATATTCAGCGTGGCTCGGGATCGCTTACTTCAGATTTGTGGGATAGGGTACTGGCACTGGAATTCGCTCTTTTACAGCTCCTCTTTGTCAGGATGGTGACGTAGAACTTTCAATAAAAATTTATTGAAATGTGGCAGAGGTGGCGAATTTGGAAAATAAGGGCCCACTAGATTTTTGTCCAGATCCCTTTTTTAAAAAAGTATCATTTAGGACAATGACCTTGTAGTTTAGTACCTACAGTCACACAACAATGACTGCACTCTTTGATGTTTTTAATGGAAAATGTTGCAAAATCTCTCAGCAGCTTTATTATTTTATCAGTTTCTACTAAGACATTTTTTTTCCTACTGACATTGATGAGATATTAATGTGTCTGTTTCTACGGATGCAGTTCTTATCTCTCAGGTGCTGTATCTAACCCTGCAGATCTCGCAGGAGGTTTAGCCTCACAATTTATCCATCCTGACCTGCAGCGATCAGAGCGTGTAGCAGATCAGAGGATGGGTCAGGCCTCCCATCTCTGTGCCTCCATTTGGGAAATCATTGTCATTTGATCCAGGCCAGCCCCAGAGGAATGCTGCTCCTGCAGATATATTACAGGCAGGGAGCCTGCCAAACTGGCTTCTGGCATGGGAGCACAGCTTGGACACGGGCGGGCAGAGCTGGGAAGGGGTCAGACAGCGGCTCACACCAAGGGTTTGCTAAATGATCGTGGGTAACGTTTGCTGTTTGGGGTGGGGAGGAATAATAGCCAACTGGGAATACAGAGGCAGTAAGTTTCATGCAATATTGATTTCTCCCTATCAAAAGAAAGCCAAGCAGTGTTTGCTCTTCTTGGTGAAAGACTTACATATTGTACATGTTTGCTTCTTGAGATAAAAAGAATTCATTTTTTTTTGAGATAGGTACTTCTTTTATTTTCAAAGACTAGCAGATGAGACGTATTACATCTCTAAATACCACTTTGAAATCCCTTGAAAATCAGAACGCTCTTCAGAAACAACATAAAAGAGCCGCTAAAAGGGATTTTTAGTGGAATAAATTAGAGATGTATCGATTTACTTCCAAAGTCACGTGCTACAATCACCTGACTTCTCCCAGACCACAGAGAACCGCTCGGGTTTTGTTTATTCAGATGGAGAGAGCAGAGGCACCAAAAGGCATGGATTATAAGGAAAAATCATCAGCAGAGGCCTTTGATGTCTAAATGAGGCATGTGCAATCCAGACCCCTCTCTTTACCTCAACCGCCTCTTCACACACATGCACGCACGCATTAGCCCAGACAGCATGCACACAAACGTGCACACACATACGCGCAAACAGTAACAGATATTATTCTTAAGTTGCAAACAAAGACCCAAACCAGATATGCAAAGTGGAAGAGCATTTCCAGAACTTTCTCTCATTCCTTTAATAGCCAGTCATGTGCTTAAAATTAGAAGCCGAACTGATCAAGCTTCGCAGATAATGCAGAAAAAGGGGGCAGATCCTGCATCTGTTTTCACTAGTGCAAGCAGAGGATGTTGTTACTTACAAGCAATTTTTCACACTGAAATCAATCATTTCCACTGACAGCAACTTTTGGAACTTTGACTCCTGAAAAAAATGCTTGCTAGGAGGAGAAATCTGCGAACTTTGTGGGAGTCAATCATTTGTCACAAGCTTAATACATGTAATCTATAACCCCGACCAAGAAGGACAAGTAAAAAAGAATAAAGACCGCTGAGGGAGAGATGAATGACAAGAAAAGCCAAAAATAGATTAAATATGGAAATGAAAGGCACGGAGGCTTTTCTCTCTTGATCAGTGAAATACCAGCAAATTTTGCTAAATAAAATTAGTACAATAACAACCTAATAACATTTTGTGCTTGGAAAAGTTTGCTAAAGTACACCAAGTGACTCAATCGACATGTGAAAAATCACAGAGAACTCTGAGCATCGTTTTCCACCTTGATTTTAATGTCTGAGGAGATTATTCTGTTGGAATTGTGATGATGAGTAGTTTGGAAGTACATCCTGTTAACTACTCCCACTGACATTAAGAGGATTACGTAGGTAGCGTCAGACAGAGGCAACTCCTTCCGTTAAGTTGAGTCTTTCCTATCCCTTCCAAATCTCTGCTGCCGCTACGTCGAGCCTGTAATTTGCCTAAAACTGAAGGCATCCGGTGGAGACGCGGCGATATGTGGAGACAGACAGATAAATCAAAAGGCTGAGAGACAGCGAGAGGGAGGGAGAGTATTTGTCTAGAGAACATGGAGAGGGTGGATCATTTGTCTGGCAGATGCATGTTGATACCGTGATGCCGCTTTGGTGGTGATGGTGTTGGTGTATGGGGGGGGGGGTTGTGGAGCAGCACCTGGTGGCTGCAAACCTTGTGGGAGGACATGCGGGAAGACGTTTAAGAGCTGAGGGAAGGAGCAGGCGGAGAGGAAAGTGAGATGTTCTTGTGAGTGTGGGATGACCTCAGTGTGGGGAAAAACTGCGCCCACATTTCCAACAAGCGCTCCCAGCTGCAGCTATAAAGCACAGAAACAGCTCAGAGCAACAACCCAAATCAATTCTTATTGACTGTACCGTGTTCTGTGCAGAGGGGATGCAACTATAACCATTAAGACAACATTACTTTAACTATTTTCCTGTTTTTCTTCTTCTTGTTTCATCCTTTCAAGCCAGCAGGTTAACCATCTTCTGAGGCACAGAGGTAATTGGGCTGTGTCGTAGCCCCACTTTATCACTGTCTCTCTCTTGACATGTATGTTTACCACAACTATAATCTTCAAAAAGCCTGTTAACATAAGTAGCTCAGCTTTCATAAACCATAAAGTCAGCTCTGACTGATCCTCGGCACCATCCTGTTTACCACGCTGAGGAGCATAAGCAGCGCTCTGATCATATCTCCTGCTTGCTAGCAAAGGCTTTCTTTCTGCACACATCTCTGTGACTCATTTCCAAACATGTTGCATTAATATTTAGTGCTCAGGAGACAGGTGACGGAAGGTGACATCGCCTTGAACGTGTAGCTTACAAGACAACACTGCGTATGTGTAACTTTTTCCGCTGAGAGAGCGAGAGAGAGAAAAAAAGAAAAATCAAAGGTTGGTGTTGAAGACAACTGCAAGCGCCTGGAGTACAAAGTGTTTTAATGCTCTCTCCCCATCATAAAATACAGCACTGTGGGTATCTGCCTAAAGAGGGAGAACAGTCGCTTAGCCTGGTGTCAGATATACAGTGAAACAGATCTCTCAGTTGAACACCAGGCTTTTTAAAAGCATGCAGGAAAGACCCAACGTCCGTCAAACACATTGAGAGGTTCCAGGTCACGCCCTGGTGTTTTGGCTTTAATGGGAGCAGCGTGTAGAGAGCGCGCGGGTGTCTGGAGGGGTGGAGTAATTCGATTACCACGGTTAATTTTCTGTTTTTTTTTCCCCTCTACTGGTGTCCTGAAACACTCCAGGTCGAACTCTAGCCCGAGAGAACCAATGCGATCACCAGAGGCGACGGCAGGATGAGACACAGGAAGAAGTCTGGTCTCCAAACATCTGGCAGGGCAAGGCTTCCATGACTCGCTCAACCTCGGGATGAAAAAAAAGACCCTCAGATCTGCAGGGATCAAAGTGTGCCCTGGGTGCATGAGCCACTGTGGCCTCCCTCAACATATTCAAATGGGGTTCCCTGAAAGACGTCAGAGCCACAAGCGGGAACATAAATGAAGCAGGAAAAGAGGCAATGATGAATACCTGAAAATCTCTCCACATATAATATCTAAGGAATTAGTCCAGGCTATTTTTTCTGTAGAAATTTTCAACATAATTGAACTGTCAGATCTAGAAAACTTACAACTTACCTACTTAAAAAAAGCATTAGAGTTTGACGCGCTGCAGGAAAAGAGACTAAAAGACTAACCTTCATTTAGACCCCATATCCCACCTCTAAGCAGCCCCAGGATAAATCTCAGAGGTTGCAAGATCACTGCAAAAATCCCCTTGTTACCAGCAACATGAACCCTTAAAGTCTTTTTTGACCAAAGTCTTTTGTACAATGTTTCACAGTGATCCAAAATCAAATGTAATTTTTCTTCAGTGCACATGAGCGACCTGCTTTTTTATTATTATTTACAAATAAAGAGGAACATTTCCAGAAACATTACTTTTGCATTTTAATTTCTTAAGGATGGACATTTTATGCATAGCAATAAAAGGATGCTTAAACAATTGCAGAAGCATTTCTTCTGCATTTCTTTTTAATCTCTTTGCATTGCTTATTTGCTTGTAGTGGCTTTATTCTCCTTTCACCTCGCACCGCCCAAAAATGTCCTTCAAACTACTTAATCTAGGAAAGAAAGCAATTTGACACAAGCCATCTTTACAGGTATACCCACGAAGCCTTACCGTGGGCATGCTTTATTATTGATGCAATGATGCTATGAATTCATTGTTTTACATTTGAACAAATTCTTGGGCTTTAAACTGTAAAGAAAAACAAAAAACCAGAAAATCATTCAGCTATTATTTTAAACTTACATGTGGACCGACTGGAGGAAAAAACAAAGCAAAGCACCAGTTTAGGCAAAATGCCCTCACATTCACCGCCATGTTTCCTCTCAATAATCACTTTGACATTATAAATTCATCAAACACTGCCTCCCTTCAGCGGCAGTGATGCCTGGGAGCGGGGGTCACCTGTATGCAGCATTACCGAATTAGCCGCTATCTAACCCAGACCTGCTGTGGCGTGCTGACACTAATCCCGGGCCTGCTGGAGAGCCCTGTCTGTGTTACATTATCATGTCTAATCCCCATAATCTCTCAGCCGCAACGCTAAACACTATTCCACCTCGGTCTCTTACCTCATACCCCTTTAATAACATTAATGAAGGGCCGGGCCCCATTACCAAGGCTACCCTAGCGGTGGGCTGGGTGACGGCCGTAATCAGAGGCCCCCTGCACAGCCACCCACTCAGCCTTCCAGGCAGCAGGAATTAATGTAATTCGTCGCCTGGGGCAAAAAGCAAACCAAACATATGTTCAACAAATCAGGGTTTGTGTATTTTCGTGTCACCGTTACTGTGCAGGTCTATTAGAGTCACTGATGAGATCCTTAGTGAAGGGCCTGCCATGCGGGAGAACGAAAGCTTTGAAGTGCTCGTGCCACTTCGAAACCCCCCCCCCCCTCCACTTGCCTTGAGACGTTTATGATGAGCTGACCTGAGTTATTAAAATACCACAGAAATGATCACCCATAATGCCGCTCTTTTTTGCTGTCAACAAAGAATGGCAGCAGGGGATTGGCTGGGATGAAAGGTTGAAAGGGGTCTCGTATTAAAAATGGCACTTTATCCATTAAAGCGGGATTTCTGCTGTCTCTTTGTGTAATTACCTGCACCCGCCAGCTCTGTGCTCGGGCTTACCTTGTTTACACTGCATGTCTCGCAGCCTTGCCGTCTCTCTGCACGGCTTCGTTACACTGTCTTCTGCTCTGCCTTTGTCTCTCTTGATGTCTTTCACTTGTCTGTCTTGGCTGTCAGGGCCAACCTTGAAAGAGGAGGCGTAAACACACCCAGAAGAGCAATGTCAATGAAAGCACTGAATGAATATATACAAGTTAAAGCATGCCCTGTAATGCTTTTTTTTCCCTTTTTTTTTTTCAATTTAGTCATGTAGATGTTGTATTCATTTATTTACAATTTACAATTTGGCACTCATATAACTGAAACCCATTAATGTGCTTTGCAATGTTAATCAAATGCTAATGCAATTGCATATCCCCCCCTTTACTAGCCCTACCTCCTAGCAAACAGCACCACACTGACTTAATTGTGAGAGGGTGAAAAACAGCACATACAGACTTCCTCTCATATTTAATTTTATCTTTGAATAAAAGAGCTATAGGAAAGTATTAATCTGCTTAACATTTCTAAGTACATCCTCCAAAGGATTTTGCTTTTTTAATCTTACATATGCTCAGCAGAGTTACTGGCAAAAACTGTACATTTTCCTCATTTCATCCTTTCAACATCAAATGGTGAGCAGCAAAAATTGGATCAGACTTCAAAGACTGTGATGTGCTCCAAGTCACGGAGTGGCTCTTCTATTTCACATATTGAATCCGAGCAGGATATCAAAGTGCTACCAAAGAACCTCAGGTCTTTACTAAAAAAGGGGTCTAACATCTGTAGAAAGAAGAGCGCAAAGACAAATCACCTCAGGGAAGAGCGAGCATTTATTCTCAGCCGTGAATTTCCAGCCTTTTGATTCTCTCGTTCCTGTACCACCCTGTCTTCTTCTCCGCTGAGATGGAGGTTGGAGCAAGAGAACTCTTTTGTCTCAAGGACTCAAAAAATTCCCAAAGAATAATCTGGGTTAAAGCTGCTTTGTAGAGGAGCAGCATTATTTTATTTTATTTATTTTTTTTTTTTACATACACAGCTAGTAAGGCATAAGGAAAATGCTCATTGATATTCTGCTACTTACATCTTCTTTATGTGTGTAATCTCCGTCTGCCTCTTTGTTGTCCGGGCAGTACCTGTGAAATTAAGACGCACTTTTAACTAAAAATTAACACAAAAATGATCACTGCAAAATAACGCAGATTGCATCAGCTTATTACAAAGGAATCCAGAGCTGAGGATGATTTGTATTTGTGTTTTCTGCTCCTAAAACATCTCCACTTTATGATTATGCAATTTGCGAAGCAAAAAAGCGCCGATGTGTTCCTGCGCCCGTTCACTCATGTTGCATTATTTAAAAAGCAAACACCAACGAGACAACATCTGCACGCACAATGCCGCGAGCCAGTGGCAGTCATGCTTCGGGTCTAGAAAAACAAAAATCTCATCCAGTTTGGAACTGGCAATGCAACCGGAGGCTCTGCTGTTTGGATGCAAACACAGAATTCATGCATGGCAGACAGGAGGGATATCAAAAGGGAAAAGAACAGCATGTAGGTGAGAACACAGATCCTACCGCAGGAAAATGGGCCAGATCATGTCAAAATAAATATATATGGAGAGATTCCAACACTGATTAAACAGAATTGTTAAGTGGAGGTTTGAAGTTTTTTCCCACCAAGGAATATGATTGTAAACATGGAGAGAAAAATCCCCAGATGAGGCTCTGCTCGGTTTGAGTATACAACGAGCATAACATTTTCAGATGTGTAAATCTAGTATTTTGGAGTTTTGGAGTCGGGAGAGAAATGCGCAACCTTGACCAAAATGTCGCAAAAGATTTAAACAAGATATGCAATGCATCTCTAATTTTACGGCTTTCTTTCTAAGAGCTAATGTCAAAGGTCTAAAATCATTCGGGGATACTTAAAACAATTTTTTAGGATGCTTAGAGACTTTTTTAATGACAAAAAAAGGTAAAAGCTGCCATCGACACCTCGTGTGCCGCTATTCATTCAGTGGCTGCTCTCCCGCTTAGCACATACTTTCTTAATGACTGGCCTGCCCATATGCTGAATAAACACAAGCTCGTACATCTGGACACCAGTGCAGCACCCAGCCCCGCTTGTGGTCAGACAAGTGTGCTATCTTGGTGGAAAGTTATTTATTACGCTTATAAAACTGAAAGAGGTGGTGCACAGGGAGGAGCTTTCTCCTTTGGGTGAAACAGCAGTTCATTATGAGGCAAAAGCAGCTCATCCAGCAAAGGCTGAAGATGAATGGCAAGCATGGGAGGCCTCTTGCTCAGTCAGCCATGGCTACTGGTGGACTATTGTCTGTGCAATGAGGAGCAAATGAAATTACAAAAGAAATCAAACTGCAGGAAAAATGCCACCAATGAGAACAGATGCTGAAGGACAACGAATGTCAAAGCTCACCCTAAATGCTCCTCTTTGGTGGTCTTTCCTTCAGCCTCAGGGTGACATCTGTGCTCCTGGGGTCCACAGTCCCGACGCACCCGATGGCCCCTGTAAGCTGCACAGGATATGAATGCCAGACACGCTGTCAAATGGTCAAAACACCGCTGCCTCACCCCTGTCGTCATATACATGTTGCATGCTCACACAATTACACACAAAGTGTATTTATTATATATTAATCAGGAGCACCAAACGGTTTCATATTAAAAAATTCTGGATTCGCCCGCGAGGAAGTGAGATGTGTTTAGCATGCATATATGGTCTGTGGCGTCGCAGTGGGGAAACTTTGTGCGATTATTGAGACACACTGAGCTCAGATGGATGGTAAACGGAGCCTGCTGACTTACTCCGTCAACGGGCTTTGTGTTTTTCTGGTAAAATTATATGCACAGGAAAAGAAGGCTCAAGTACATTGTTGAGCAATGGTTCTATTTTGCATGGTCTAATCTGATCGATGGTGAGCATGTCCCCCAGGCCCCGCTGAGATCTGAGAAGCCACCAGGCTCATACATTTGAAAGGCATCTGTTTATTTTCAGAATGCAAATGCAGCCCACCTCAAAGGCTATAAGCTGCAGAGAACACACAAAGTGAATGTGCTGGAGTGCTCCGCCGGGGGGCTGAGGCCCCACTTATGTCAGGTTCAGGTTCTCCCCCCACCCCGCCTTCCATCCCCTTCCCGAACCCCGGCGGCCACACACAAACACGCTTCTCTAAAAAGAAAGACAGCGGCGACAGAGAGGCTTTCCCAACACCAAAACCATGTTTACCCATTCTGCAGCTTTATTTACAAGGGTTTAATGGAGGACATTTACACAAGGTGTGCAGGCGACTGAGATGCTCCATGTGCCAGATGAGGGCAGCCCTTAGGAGAGCCAGGGGAAACAATGCCAGATCTCCTCCCTCCTGCCCTCCTCTCTCCTGCCCCTTTTGGCACCCTCCCTTGTCCTCCAGTGAGAGCCTCCGAGGAGGGGGAGGGGGGCTGGGAAGGTTAATGTGCCCACTTTGATCTTCGTCAAGGCACACTGAGTAAGAATTAATTTACATTTCAGATGAAAAGGTTGACAGTATAAAAAGGCATCTTGTTTCTGGTATGTGAGAGCTGTGTAATAGGCCAGGAATTTGAGAGAGGAAGTCGTGAGGAAACAGAAGGGATAAGCCCCTCTCTTGCCTTTACTGGGAAAGAGATGAAAGGAAAAAAAGGATCTCAGTATGCACTGTTCTTCTGAAACATGGGGACCAAATGCTGCCCAAACTTTCAAAAGCTTTTCTGTATGCATTATTAATTAATTATTACTATTTCGTAGGCCACTCATGGAGATCAAAAAGGTGTTTCACAAAGATGTAAGGTTTCCAGGCCTTTATCCCATTTCCTTTTGAAAATGTATGAAAACAGTGGCGCGAATTTCCACCGGACATAGGGCCGCGTGAGAAATTCCAGATGTCTCCACTTGAATATTTGAACTTGAAAATTTAAACATTTCTTTACCTGATTGTATGCGGACAGCTGCCTCTTCCCGCTCTTTTTTGATTTGCTTGAGGTTCTGCCGAGCAACATAGCCCCTCCAGGCTAAGGGGAAAAGAAAGAGACAGTGTGTGTATGTGTGTGTGTGCGAGAGATTGCTGACCTACCTCTGTGAAACAAAATAGACTGCGCATACTACACAAGATCCCACTTCAAAACACTGCTAAACCAGGTGGCAGAGGGATGGATCCCTTTGAACTCTCTGAGGTCTTATTGTCTGCTCTGAAGCATTGCTCTTAACCCTCATAGGTCAAGCTGTGGTTATCAAACTATCTCTTTTATGAAGACTCACAGGCACATAATAGGCTAGATGTCATTAAGAAACCACCTCACATCAAATTTGCACCTGTTTCATCACGAGCGATAAAAGAATATATCACAACTCATCTTTCTTTTCATATTTTTGACTTAAGTTTGAATAATCGCTCTTCCTGTTTACTGTTTAACTAAAACCAGCGTACCTGACTGGATGATTGTGGCCCCACGGCTTCTCTTCTCCTTCTCTTTTCGATAACGCCGGGCCCCGAGCCAGCCTTTAGTGTAAGCTTGCATCACCACCACCCGAGCTATCACTTCCCGCAGCAGCAGGTTCAGTTGTTCCACATGGTAGTATTTCAGAAAAACCTGACAGGGCATTTTGCTCTGGTTAGGACATCCAAAGCTTGATTATGTCTATTTCTTTTATGTCTTTACAAACTTTAATGTCTTTTACAAATAAAAATAACTTCAATATTAAACTTTTTGTTGTAAAAATAACCCCACCTTTGTCTTTCCCAGCACCCAGTCTTTTAATTTGGCCCTCTCCAGTATGGCAACAGCGTTTTCTTTGCTAGTTTCAGGCATCTCGTGAGCCCGAAATGCAAGATAGTAATATCTGGAAAGGGAGACAATGAAGACAAAAAGGACATCTTTGAACAAATTTAATTACTCAAGCAGTGATATTGTGTTTTGCTATTATTTTAAAAAAAATCAGGGAGTATTTGGAGCTGATAAATATAAAAACGCAGCATTATCTTTGCACAGGAATTCGTTACTTTGTTACATAGTTTTTACGTCCTCAAAAAGCATAACACAATAAAATCAATGTTGGATAAAACACTGAGTTAAATGAAAAACTGTGCAGAAAACCCAAAATACAGTGTCCCGATATGAGGACACATGGTGTCAAGAGGCTAACAGATTGCTGAAGGTGTTTTTATTACAAGCTGCATTCACAGATTCACTGACACACACACTGACAGAGCTTTATTCAACGTCTTTAAGCACTGCAAATGCATGCACACAAATGCATGTAGCAGGCAGTCAGATGGATGCAGAGAAGACTAGGTGCAGACTAAGAGACCCGGAATCAAACTATGAACTCGTGGACAACCTGCTTTACCTCCTGAGACACCGACATGCCAATAATAGAACAATATAAACAGATTTCAAGAATTTTTAAAAAGCTACTTTCAACTGCTTTCTTTGTGACAAGGGATCACATATTTGATTTGACAGCTTTTTTAACACATTTTTAACGTATGTCATTCCTATAAAAGATTGTTCTGCCACTTATTTATTTATTTTTTTGGTTAGGCAATCTAAAAGTTTCAAGGCCGGCAAAATCCATTCACCACCTCCTCGCGGTGTCGGCTGGAAACAAGATCCTCTGGAACTTGGCTAACGGTGATGGTCTTTGACGACAGGCGGTGCGACACGTCGGTTAAAGTATAAAGTTTGTCGCATCTTATAGACATGCCAGCCAGAAACTTCTACCAAAAGAAGCCAGCTCATCTACGATTCAGAACAATCAACATTGGAACTCTGACTGGACGCAGCCGAGAGCTGGCCCAGGTATTCAAGAAGCGGAACATCGACGTAGCCTGTGTTCAAGAATGCAAATGGACCGGAAGCAAAGCGGCGGAGATTGGAGAGGGATATAAGCTCTTCTACTGCGGAGAGAGAGCCACTAAGAATGGAGTGGCCATCGCACTCAGCAAACACCTGCTCCAATCCCCGTATAAGATTGAGCGAACATCTGATCGATTAATGTCTATCAGAATCGAACTAGGAACAGCTGACGTTAATGTTGTGACCTGCTATGCACCACAGACTGGATGCAGCGATGAAACCAAAAATGAATTTTGGGACAAGTTGGACAGGATCATACGGACCATTACCCCGGATGAACACATTCTAATCGGAGGCGATCTGAACGGCCACGTGGGATCGAACAGGGGTGGCTACCCACAGTGCCATGGGGGACAAGGCCTCGGCGTGAGGAACGACGACGGAATACGCATCCTCGATTTTGCGGCGGCGCACGATCTGGCCATTACCAACACATTCTTTAAGAAGCGGCCATCGCACCTAGCCACCTACACCAGCAGCGGACATGCAACGCAGATCGACTATTGGATGGTTCGGCGGCAGACCTCAAACAGGTCACGGACACGAAAGTAATTCCATATGAATCCGTGGCCCCCCAGCACCGTCTACTTGTCATGGATACGAAGATTGTCAAGCCAAAGCTGCCCAGATGCCGGACAGGACCAAAACGATTCAAATGGTGGAAGGCGAAGGAGCACAAGGAGAAACTGACAACTATGCTCCTCTCACTTGCAGTAAACACTGACCAACCTGTTGAGAAGATGTGGACTGAAGCGGGGGAGCGCATCCACAACATTGCGGAGGTCACCGTTGGTTCAACAAAACCGGGCAGAAAATACATTGTCCACAGGTCTGGTGGTGGAATGAGGAGGTACAAAAAGCAATAAAAGCGAAGAAGCTGGCCTATAAGACTTGGTGGCGATCGCGAGCGCATGAAGATCTCACCCAATACCGCTCGCTGAAATCGGCAGCAAAGAGGGCAGTGGCCTCCGCGAAAAGACGACACTACCAAGATCTTTATGACCAGCTCCAAACCCCAGAGGGGGCCAATAACATCTACCGACTTGTCAAAGCCCGCCACCGCGCAAAGCAGGACTTTGATACAAACCATGTTGTCCAAATCAAGGGAGCCGACGGGCAGGTTCTGCGAGACCCCCGAGACATCCTTCAGCGCTGGTCAGATTACTTCGCTGGAATCAGCAATGAAGAATTTACACATCCCCCTATCCCGCCCGGGGACCCAGTCGCAGGGCCTATCACACCAATCACCACTGCCGAATTCCAAAACGCGTTGAAGAAAATGAAAAACGGAAAAGCCACAGGACCGGACGACATCCCAGCTGAAATCTGGAAGATGATGGGCGACCGCGGTACAACATACCTTGCGGCACTCTTCAACCATATCACGGTCGAAGACAAAGCCCCCCGAGCTTGGACATCGAGCATCACAGTGCCCATCTGGAAGGGCAAGGGAGACGTCACAGAGTGCACCAACTATCGCCCAATTCGTCTACTCTGTCATGCAATGAAGATCTTCGAACGTGTCCTGGAAAATCGGATCCGTCAACTGGTCACAATCACCCCGAATCAATGCGGCTTTGTTAAGGGCTGTGGAACTATCGATGCCATACACGCGGCCCGTTTGCTGATGGAAAAGCACCGGAAAAAGAACAAGACGGTGCACATGGTCTTCCTGGATCTGGAAAAGGCATTCGATAGGGTCCCCCACAAGCTGATTTGGCGATCATTACGAACTCATGGTGCCCCGGAAGCTTATGTGAAATGGACTCAGCTGCTCTACCGTAATGTCACAAGTGAGGTCCGATGTTCAGCGGGAACATCACCAGCCTTCCCGATTACCGTTGGCGTCCACCAGGGCTCGGCCCTCTCGCCCCTGCTGTTCACTCTCTGTATGGACACCGCGACGGCTGATCTGCAATCACCACATCCATGGAGCCTCCTGTATGCAGATGATGTGTGCCTATCAGAAACAGAAAACTGCCTAGCCCTGCAAACCCAAACACAAGGCTCTCCGAAAACGGCATGTGCCTGAACATCAAGAAGACTGAGTACCTTGAATGCAGCCCCCAGACCAACAGTACCATCACTATCGACGGCGAGCCGCTGACTAAAGTTGCCCAATTCAAGTACCTCGGGTCCCTTGTCACCTCGGACTGCGAAACTCTACCAGACGCCAGACTCCGTGTCAACACAGCATGGAGGAAGTGGCATCAGGTGAGTGGAGTCTTATGTGACAAGAGAATGCCAATCTATCTTAAGGCGAAAGTCTATAAGTCGATTGTGCGCCCAGTGGCACTCTACGGGTCAGAGTGCTGGCCAGCGATGACCAAACACGAACAAGCTCTTCACACCATGGAGATGAAGATGCTGAGGTGGCCTCTGGGTCTCACACGACTTGACTGAGCGAGGAACGAAGATGTCAGGAAACAATGGGGAGTGACACCAATCACAGACAAGATGCGAGAGGCGAGGCTCCAATGGTACGGCCATGTTGTCCGTAGCGACAGCCCAGCAATTAGATCTGGATGGAAACAGGCCACAAGGAAGACCAAAAAAGCGCTGGATGGACCGAATCAAGGATGATATGAAGGCTGTGAATGTTACACCAGAAGACGCCCTTGATAGGAAGAAGTGGAGGAAGGCATGCAAGATAGCGGACCCTGCGTCGCGGGATATAAACCGCTAGGAAGAAGAGTCTAAAAGTTTCAAGTTAGGTATCTAAAAATGTTGACTTACAGCCTCAAACTTCTGATTTTATAAGTGAAATAAGCCTCCATACCCTCCTAATGCAAGCTCAAAGGGATCTTTGTGTTCTCCTGGGATTGAACCAGGAATCTTTCACTTATTAGGAAAATATATAAACTACTAAACTATAGAGAATAAATCAAGCATGTGTCTGAAAGTGGAGCCATCTGATATTCTCGTTTAATGCGCTACAAATCTTGAAATGTTGAATATTTGACAAGATATTGATCATTCAGCTAACTTAGTTTTGGTAGATTAGGGGATGATGTAGTGCCTACTTACTTAACTGCCTTCAAGAAATGACATTATCAATATCAACATCTTGTTGCACATTGCTACTAGAAGTACTGTTAAGAGAACCACAGTTAAAAACTTCCTGCTGCTCAGAAATCTGAGTCAAATATGACTCTTTAACAGAGACCAGTGCTGGATCTCTTTTCAATGCATCATCGTCTCCTATTTCAGTAGCCACAGAAGATCCTCATTAGCGCAGGCCTATCAGTGTGCATCACCCACACCGCTGTTTATTGCTCACATTGTCTGGATCCATCCACCGATCCTGCTGTTTATAAAATACCAGCATAGGACAGAGTGGTTCTAACTGTTTGCTCAGGGACATCAAGGCTCCAAAAATACTCGTTCATCTTTCGTGTTCTGGCAGTGGTCAAAAAGAAGAACAACAACAAGAAGAAAAACTTCTTTGAACTCCCCTCCCCGCCTCAGTCTACAGCCTTTCATTCTAATTCCTGTTGATACCTGTTATTTCTTTGATGGTAAATACAAAGCACTGCAACATCAGACGAGCCTTTGATATGGGAGCACAAATTTAAATCAGTTTTCACTAAAGGTGCAGTTTAGCCATTCAGGTCTGTCTGTATGACTTCTGCCTGGCTCAGGTAGGATGATATGGATTCAATAGCAAGGTTAAAATATATTTACACACTCTCCTTCTCACACAGGCACACTTCAGGCACAGGAGACAACAGGGACGTCATCGTGCCGGGGGTTGTGTGTGATCTTCCAGTAATCGGCCTTCGATACTGGGAGCAAAAGTAGGACATGCAGGGAAACACCATGTGGTCATTCAAAGTTTCAGCTCGCCAAAATTAGGCCCACATTTTTAAAGCTTCCCCCGAAGCAACGACACTAACCAGTCATCTCAAAGTTCTTCCTTCCTACAGGCCACAAGTCTAAGTTAATTAAATTTTATATAATCTTAAAGTCTCCACATTAGAGGTGGCTGGAATACTTTTCAAAGGAACACTGATCAAACATAAGCTTTCTGGCATTTTCTCACAGCCTCATCTAAATGTGTGGATTTTTTTCCCCTTAAAATTTAGGTGTACGCTTTTAAATTTGAGGAAGCGTGTAGTGCTTAGTAACAGTTAAACGGATCCTGTCCCATATTTTTAAAAACCAAAAACAACACCCTTACGTAAAGCCCCCCGTTAATGATGAGACTTGTTTTAATTGTGCTCTAATGTAATACCGATGGGACAAGGAGACTATGTTTGAGCTTTTTCAGGTCACCGAGTATAAGAACAAACTCTTTATGAATAGTAAAAGGAAATCTATTAAAATGCATCACCCCTTATAATCACAGTTCCTCCTTGTTTGAATTTAATCCATATCTTCCAGACTGGAGTATCCACCCAGTTAAAAGAGCTGCAGGATTTAGTCTTGCACTATCACTAATGACTGCCAATTAGTCAGCCTCTTGCTCTGCTCAACATGTAGCCCTATCTAATTAAAGAACCCGTGTTTTTGTGTGATGTAGAGCACGGCTCACTTGTTCTACGCCATCTCTGGGGCTGTGTCCGCATGCGTGCGTGCTGCAGAGTGGAGGCGCCGCCTGTCTCGACGCCGCTCTTACCTGTTGACAAAGTCTTCAAACAGGATGCGGTGGGAGTAGCCTTGGCGGCGGATGTTCACCGTCTCCAGGATCCCAGTGTAACGCAGCTGCACCATCACCCGCTCCTTGCAGAAGCGCAGTGCCTGTCTGTCGTCATTAGGTTTGATGCAGCGCACAAAGTGTGGCTGGCCCACGACCATCTTAGACAGCAGGTCCATCAGGGAGTACTGCACAAACACAACAATGAGGCAACAATAAACCACGGGCAGAAGCAAGAGAAGACACGAGAGAGCAGTTATATCGTTTCATATTATCAGGGTTCAAAGGTCAGATCAGATCTGCACTGGAAGAAGCATTCAAACTTTTTCCAGACAGTCTCATAACAAGCTCAATGGTACCCACGAGAATTAATCAGTATGAATCAATAAACAAATCTATCCCAACAGGACACAACAGTGTTTTTAATTCTAAAGTAAAAGACATCATGAATTATTTAGGGATTTGAAAAAAAAGCAACACTGTGTGATTCTATTTGCAGAATTGTTGGTATCAGTTATGGTAATGTTAAAAAAATGCAATGTAATAACAAAACGAATTAAAGTGTCCAAGTTGATTCTCATTCATCCAGGTCCTGGCAGTCTTCAGCACTTAAAAACAAGGTATGTGACCTGCTTTGGGATTAAATATAGGGTTTTGTCCATCAGTTGTTTTAGAATTGACGTCTTCAAAAACCAAAAAAAGTCCACTTGCTTTCTTTTTAAGCACTAATTAAAGATATATTTACTGAGCTGTATTTACATTTTATGACATGAAAGGTGTCTTACAGGTTCGTAGTCTGTGAGTACGCTAAGGTCCTCTCACTCTGCTCCAAATGACCAAAGCAGAGTACATTTCATCATCAGGCCATGAGCATGACATCCCTGCAGACGTTCATATACCTGCCAATTCTGTGTTAACTCGTTCAACTTCACACTCATACTACAAGGCAATATAACAGAAATGACTACTCATCCATGGTGTCTGCAACTATTTGTGTCCACAAGTGAGTATAACCCCTACTTTATAAAGCTGCAGTGGACTTGTTGGCAGACAGTTAAATGATTTACACAGAACAAATTCATTAAATTCAATTTTGCTGTCCACCAGCCATCTTCAGCAAACATTCCCCAGCTAGTCCCTAGAGCAAGGTGAGGACATCTTTGAATGCTTTTCATCAGAGGTAAATTGACAAAGAACACATGAATACCCATAATTCATTTAATGTAAATATTATATTACTAAATATTGTCAGTAAAAAGTAACTGAAGGATCCATTGATATCACAGACTTTGCTGGTTTGATCAGTTATGACATCATATTAATAACAAGTGAATCCACTCCTCAGTGGAAGCTTTTAGTTGTTTTCAGACAATCAGTGCTCCTGCTTTACGTCATTAAATCTTGCTGTTTGGAGTTATTGATACAGCATAAATTAATCAAATTTGTATGAGCTTCAAATTAGTCTGCAGCTTCATATGTTATGAAGATCATTAGCTACTCAGCTGAACCTGAAAAGCAGCTATCATTTTATTTTCGCATTTGAAGCTTTTCTTTGTTACTCTTACAGACAAAGTACACAGTTTAAAAATGCAAACAGCAAAATGAGACCAGCACGTGGACTACGGTCTCATTTTCCTGCTGATGTATGGTGGAGTATGTGTCATCAGGGCAGTAATTTTTAGCGAGAAATGCAAACACCTACACGGAAATAGGAGGCCACAGTCTGTCTCCTCATGTTGGTGGTTTCTTCTGGGTGGCGGATCATCTCCATGGTGTCCACCTGAACACAAACAGTCGCAATAAGCACGCTGCACTGATGATCAGGCCAGACTTAGGCCACTGCAACATAAAATGCAGCAGATTCAAATGAGATGCTGTTCATTTGCAACATGACATCTTCAGCGGGCTCTGCAGAAATAAAGGTATTATTACAGCAGGTCCCCTTTCTCTAAATGGGCCAGTTGGGAATACACAGCTGTACTAACTGTGCCGTCTGTATAACACAGCCTCATAAACACTTAAAGCTAACAATCTAGAGAATAATTCGGCACTGCTGTGGGGCATGGGAAAATTGCAGAGCATTCTGAGTAATGAGACTAGCCGTCACCGAGCAGACAGTCATCCTGATGACGGCGGATTAACGAGGACACAATATAAGCTTTCTAATGGCCTTCGCAGTTCATGGCTTCATCAAAATTAATGATGCAATAGATATTTTATAGTAAGTGAATATCTTAATACTTTATTTCATCCTTGCACAGAGAAAGGAAGGTACGTGAAAGGCTGTGCGAGCTGCACAGGAACGAGACGCTCCGACACTTTGTACTTCTGTATGATCTGCTTTCAGAATAGCAAACGGCTATCGGAGACTCACTTCCACTGTTCTAACAACTGTCACTTTAATCTGAGCGCACTGGTAGCTTCTCGTAAGCGTCAGTTTCTGTCAACTTTTCTCCAACTCTGATTGAGAACGAGACGCATACATATTACATCAGTCTCACAGAGTTATTACTAAGAAGTCCTCTCTTCTTCAAGAATAACTGAGTAGGTACTTAGTGGAAGCTCAACAAAGTAGGACTGTTATTATTCCCACTGTTATTCTGGCCTTTGTTTCCGTCTCACATGAAGCATTTTTATAATCTAAAAGACACATCGCGGAGCATTTGTTTACATTAATAACTCAGAAATGTGGCTGTGTGGAGAAAAAATGGTTCAAAAGGGATGATTTACATTTTCCAAAAGCAGCTTGTGATTGATGTTTTATGACTGGAGCTGCACAGTCAGTCTGTGAAGCGCAGTTTGAAGTTTTAGTTTTTGGATTACAATAATGCGATGATAACTTCAGTGAACTATGTTGGGGTTTTTTTTTCTCAGATCTGTCCTGTGGTTCAGAGGTGGTGCATTTCGATTCAGAAAGTTTTACTATTATCAAACAGGAGTCTTACCTTCAACAGGTATTTGGGAGACTTTGAGTACAGCACATGTTGTCGAATAACATGGAAGGAAAGGAAGAGAGAAATGGAAAGACAAGAGGAATCTGAAAATCAGCTTTAAGAGAGGTTCGAGTGTAAAAGCATCATGTGACTTGGTATTTCCTATACAAAGATCAGATTAAAGTTAGTCAACATAGGCTAAATATTTTCAGTCATATAAGAAATGCAATCTTTGAGATATTATTAGCTTGTGAAATTCTGTCCCTTAAACAAAGAAGATCCAGAAATGAAAGTGTTAAAGTTCAGAGAGAGAGGCAGTAAGAGCTTTTTCTTTTAAGAAAATTTCCAGCCACTGATGCTGCCAAGACGCAGCTCAAACAAACTTAGAGTGAACATGAACAATCAGCATTGCTGGATGCAACAAGAGATTCTACATGAAATATCATGGTAAGAAAACCGTCAAGCCAATGCAGTGATTTAAGCTGATTTAGGAGAATCTGCAAAAGTCATCCTTAAAATTTAAAACGCTGCCTGCCAGCAACAAAAACAACAATATTCACTAAGTCTCCGAAACTACTTTTATGATGTAGACACTGAGTGCCAGATGGCGATGCTGTATCACCACAAGCAAGACAGCAAACATAACAGGGTAGTCAATTAATGTGGCTATGCTTCACAGCACAGGTTTTTACTGGGTTTCTTATGGTGCAATGCCTGTGAGCAACAAATAAAAAAAATGTAAAAAAGCATTATGGGGCTTTTTTGCACGTGATGATTTGGGCTACAGCTGAATGCTCACCTTGGTGCGTCCTGAACCGAGCTGTGGTGGGAGAGATCTGGAGGCAGCGGTGACCCTCGCTCTGGACGTCGCCAGATTTCCTGTTGAACACAAGAATGAAGCCAATGGACTTTCACACAGTAATATGAGAAAGCAAATAACATTTGGGAATGAGCCAGCGGTGTTTCAGTAAACACTCTGGGTTTGATTTTCTTTTCTTTTTTATTCAACATACAAGAAAAAGGTGTATAAAGCGTGCACCACTATGTTGGTGTTCATAGAGCAGGAGAGTATAAAGAAAAAAAACTAAGCTGAATCCATGGGCTCAGGAGTGCATCTGCGTGCACAGCAGTCCAACAGCCCCACACACAGCGGAAAGGATGTGAACATAGCATATGCAAGACAGTCTGAACATTTCAAAGTTTCTGCACAAGATGTCCAAATGTTTTCTCTGGCTATATCTTCAGAGGCTAAACTGTGATTAATAGCAGTGAAAGAAGCCTTTGAAGCAGGATTGGTGACATCAAAGTCCTAATCCATGGGTGGCAGGATTTTTATAATGAGTGGGAAGTATCTTAACACATTTCAAAGGGTTTACTCCATGAATAAACAATAGCTGCACAGATGTGCCACACACACCTTTAGAAAAATACGTCTGCAGACACAGGAGGCAGCATTACCCGAGCAGCCGTGTATGGCAAGAAGGAAAACCTTTTTAAGTTTTTTTTAAAGATAAAGCCAAACTGACAGCCCAACAATTGTTCTAGATTTTCTACCGCACACAGACAAACTTCTAAAATGCAAATACGCGTTCGTCTTCTGCGATATCATTTCAAGACTCGCATCGGTTGGTGAGGACATCGTCTGACAGCGAGCCAGAAACTTAAACACCGGATCAGCGCCTGCCTTTTCCCAGAGGACGCTGCACTATCAAACGTGTATTAGAAGCTTCAATCAAAAGCCGGACTGATCAAAATCAATTTAGGATGGATTAATTAACAGGCAGTGCACTTCTAACTATAGACAAAGGGTGTCCTACTGGTGCCAAAGGGTTTTGCACTGAGCCAAAGCAATGTGCCGTTCATAGCACACATAGATACACACACACAAATATGTGCGCACACACTGCTGTAGTCAAAACAACCAAAAACATATGATGTGGGCACTCTTCAAAAGAGTCTTTTAAGCTAGTACTGATGTTGCTTTTAGCTTTTGACAGTTATCTCCCAATTTTTATTTATGCATCTGCTTGTTTATTCTGCTAATAAATCAGGGTTTTTTTTGTATCAGGCAACAAACTAAATGCAAGACATTCTGCCATATTAAAATATGCTTTTTATATTTGTTGTAAATACGTTTGGAAAAATAACCAACGGATCAAAACTGGAACCCAAAAATAGAAGAAAGGACAGAGTAAAGCCCGATATGATGGAAATGTGAGCAGTTAATTGCTCATTATGAACACATGTTTGTGAGAAGGTCTTGTGTTTAGGATACCGGGAACAGATTTTACAACCTCAAAGGCCCCTTCGGCAAAACCTACACACATGCACGCACGCACGCACAAAAAGTATGATCTTTGAGAACAGGGGCTGTTAAACTGTGTCGGGTATATTACCAGCACACAGGCAGGGAGGGCCCTGCTCCAATTAGCCCAGAGTAAAGCTGGATGGATTAATTGGAGTGGGTCTTGTGCAAATGAAGTGCGCTCTCTCCTCTCCCCATTAGTGCTGCTGGGCCAGATCATCTGAGCACATTTGTCATGATGAATTAGCGGCTGCGAGTGGAACGGGCTCGTGGAGTGTCACTGTGCTTTTACGCCTCTCACTTCCATGACACCATCAAGAGGAGATGAAGGGGCTGCGCTGCGATGAGAGAAACTATGACAGTTGTACCTAAGCCTTGCAAATGGACACTCGCTGCTTTCTTCGTGTATTCCTTGGCGGGTCGTATTAATTCATTCTTCCGGCGGGTTTCATATCCCCTCCTGACTAGATGATTAGAGCATTGGTTAATAGTCAGTATCCTCAAAGACTTCTGCCTCCTGAGACACGAAGCCAAGGGAACACCTGTGATGTCCGGCCTGAAAAGAAGACCTTCTAATTTAGATACAGTAAGGAGCTTGTCTAATGATGTGGATAATAATTATTCAAACACAGAGACGAGCTAGAAAAGGAAGATTTGTTCTTTGAAAGCGGATTCAGCTGAAGAATAGGCTACATGTGTTTTAAGTTACAGATGGAGACAGCCCTTATTCTCGGTCAGAGTTCTCATGATAAAAATAAAACGAAAAGAGAAAAGGAGTGGAAATATAAGAGGTTAATAATTGAAAAGGAGGGCGAGCAGGTGAGGGGAATATTTCCCAGGTCATTCAGACTTGAGAAACAGGTGGAGGAGCGTCCCACTGATCGTTTCTGCTTCACGCATGTTGCTCTTGGCATGGACTACCAGGACGCAAACAGAGAGAGGCAGAGTGGTGTGTGGGGAGTGGGGGGTAGAAAGAGAAGAAAAAAAACCCTTCCTTGGCATCTGTGCATTCACTTTGAAAATTAAGCCCAGCAAGAATCCTGTAGGAAAAAAAAAAAGCTCAAGCTGGCAGTTGTATTGGGGTTCTATTGACAAGAATAGTCAATGTGCTCGGGATTAAAAAGCAATCCCGCGTTCAATATGACACCTCCCTACATGCTTTTATGAGTGCCAGTGTGCGCCTTGTACTTCAGAAGCTGTGGATCGAGCTGTCGACACGGGGGACAATCAAAGTTGTAAGAGAGAGCAGCCTTCCTGAGCTGAGTGAGCAGAGCCTTGCTGGATATCTCTGCCCGCTCTCCCGCTCTCTTTTTGAAAACATGTGATCTAGAAACTCAACTCAGCAACCAAGCAAATTAGATTAAAGCACCCGTAACCCCCCGCCACCCTACCCACCCTCTATAACCACCACCGTTTATGCCTAGAGATGGCTTCGGGGGCTGTTGATTTAAATGCCATCCACTACTGTCAAAGCAGATCAATCATAAAAAAGCATGGTGTAATTGGCTTTTAGTGACACAACACAGTGTTGCATTTATCAAAGGATGTTGTACCATGTGACTTAGGAGAGCCGGCTTCTTGCTATTGATGTACAAGGCCCGTCAAAAAAAAAAAAAAAAAAAATCCCTCTGCTGACTCAAAACATTCCCCAATACTGCGATTAGGAGAGAATTCAAACAAAAGTATTACTTGGTGAGTGTCTCTCCTGCTAGAGAGAATATGTGGAAGTGCAGTGAAAGACTGCAGTGTCTGCCGACTGGGATGAAAAAAGGCAGAGAACAAAGAGCCAAATATGTCATATCGCTGGGAGAAGCCTGTCACTTCCACACAGGAGGATCTCCTTACATGAAGGGAGACGGAGGGAGATGGCAGAGGATGGGAGAGCTGCAACTGTGGCTTCGTGTGAAGATGTAAAACCAATATGTAAATTGTTCGATATGAACTCCACAGCCCTAAAGATCTTGCAGAGCATATTACGGCATGAGCTTCTTTAGCAACTGCAACAATTGGCAAATGGCATAAATGCTCCAGCTGACAAATATTAGACTTCAGATTGTGATGTGACGTGATAAAACTGACCATTAAAACTGACCTTTTTGCTTTTAAATCTGCAAAATAACTAGGGGAAACAGTTAGGTATGAGATAAATGTAATCAAAGGGACATATTAAATTATAGTACAAACCTGAAAATAAATGGGAAAAACTCAGAGGATAAATATTTCACATTTTTTCTGAAGGATAGTGCAGGATCTATGATATATCTACTTATTTATTTTGCAAATACAAAGAGGAAAATACAAAGATGCATACAAACTCAGGGAGGGTTTATTTGTTTAGAAGCTGGTAATAAGAAGTCACGAATGCTATGTATTAGGTGCTAATAGCGTCCCCTCCAAAGACGGCATGTAATAGTAAATCTTTATATACAGAAATTATCCCGTGATTAATTCTTTAAATGGTGGCTTGCTAACGAATAATTCAAAAGGACACCAAATTACATCAGTGCAGGTCCCGTTCATACCTGTAATTTTTCAGTGTACAGTATAAGATGTTAAAACCTTATCGGTTGAATGAGAATATAGCATGTATGTGCCTGCGCGGCCCACTATCTGTGAAGTCCATCCTCTGACAAAGAACTGGCAGTCTCGATGAGCAGTGTGCATGTGCAGATGTGCTATGCTACAATCAGCAGGGCCAGGCAGCCCTGAGGCCACACAACACACACGCGCGCACACACACACACACGTCCACTGTACTGTGACCGTGGGTTGCCCAAGCCCTGGTAGGCCCAAGTGAGCTCTGCCAATTCAAACACTGTGATCCCCCTGATCTGGGAAAGGCCCTGGCTCTGAGGAATTTGTCCATGCAAATACATCCCATTTCCTCTGACAAAACACCACCACATGTCCAAGCCTCAAGGACCCACATTCTGCAAGGCTCAAGTGCCCTCGCTATTCACCGCCTGGGAACTTTTTACTTTCTGAGGCCTTCACACTTCCCTGCTACCCTTCAATCATGAACCGCGTCGACAGTCGGGACATCACATTCTCAAATTGCAGTCGCTTGTTTTACAGTCGACAGAAACCAAAAAGTTAAATTGTCTGATTTATAGATATTGTGTCCTCACTGCAGTGTGACATGCGCATCACCACAAACATTAACCTCCAGTGCATTCATGCACAATGTGTATAGTCCAAAACCCCAGATCCAACATTTCGCTTTCATCTCTGCATCCAGGCTGCTGCAGGTCTACGATGGTGTCCCCTAGTGGTGACACACTGAGGGGGCGGCCCAGACAGTGAAACCACCCTGGTGTAAAACAGATTTCCATCAGATCGCCCCAGATAATGGTAATTTCACAGATAACAGAGAATCCATAATGTGGAGTAAAATGCAAATTAAATCTCCCCACAAATTTTACCCCGAAGAATAGATTTATAATTTTCTCATGCGTTACTGTATCTTACTTAAACAGTGCTCCATCTTTTCCGGCACGATAAGCCCGAGCAGTGTTTCATAGCTCTTTATCTAACGAGATGATCTGCGGGTCCACAAGCTGCAATATGAAAATCGGACCTCTGACTCTAAAAGAAAAAAAGATCTGTGTAAGCACGGCGTTTCTAAAAGAATCTTAAACATTTCAGGATGAAAACGTTCAAAAGTCAGGACAGACAAAAACACAGTTGAAAAGAAAAAAGGAAATAAAGAAGCTTTCAGGACTGCAGCAGTAAACACTGCAGCACATCTTAGTTTCTATTCAGTGCCTTTGTGCACTGAAATTAAGTGTTCACTGAATTGGGTTTTATAGAGTGTACTTTTCTGAAGCTCGTAATTGCAGAAAGGAAGTGGCTGAAGGCTCCCTCGTGCACAGCCAGCAATTGAAGTTTACAGACACGCTGCACAGATTTCTACAGGAGTCTCAGCTTAGGTGCCTTTTGTGAATCGAAGCTCCTTCTAATGCCACTGGGAGAGAAAGCAGGCATTTACAGGTGCCTAAAAAAGGAAGTGAATCATATAAAGTGGCTTAGCTGAAATAAAAGTAGGAAGTGAGAATCTGATAATATAAAACATCTATTAGCATTTCAGCTAAATCAAGTGACCAGGAGGGCCCCAGCCCCAGCTAATGACAAGCACATTACTCTACCTTCATTTAACCAACAGAAAAGAGGTGGGAAGAGTTGCTTTTGTGTTCTCAAAATACTCTTTCTTCATCCCCTGGGTATTTAGAAACCTTATCATAAAAATATCCCACTGCACCCACAATCTGTAGATAGCATTCAGCAGAGGGAAACCAAGAGGGACAGCTTAGTGAAAATAAAAACAGAGCGCCATGCGGAGAGCTGAGCCTCTCAAGAGATAATGGAGACTGCAGATTTATCCGAGCACGGCACGCAGAGGCTTGAAATGAAGGGGGGCTGGGGGGGGGGCAGCAGATGCCTGGGAGTCGCGTCTTAAAGAAACCCACTTACCTGAACATTTATGGGAAGAGTAGACAGCAGCACTATTCACTGAGTGATATAGTCCCGCAATTGTTAACAAAAGGAAAGTTTCCATTTCCTCTGTGGCTAGTGGTTAGTTGCTGAGATTTTCTAAATAGCATTATATCATACCTGTTTTAGTTAAGGGGCTGGAAAACAGCTGCTGCAAAAGTTTGTTCTCTGACGTCCTCAACACCACAACAATGTCTGCAGGGAGAGTGTCTCTGTTTTTCTCCAAAAAGCCATTCACATTGTACATTACCTGTTGAGTTGGACATGAGAAATACACGTACGTGTAACAGTCAATTCACATTTTCTGAATCTGAATTGTCATCACTCTATGATATGGCTGAAATTAATGCTAGGGTATGGTTTTATATATATATATATATATATATATATATATATATATATATATATATATATATATATATGTATATATACACACACACACACATCTTATGTGAGGGTAAAAAGATCTCAGAGAAAACTGATGTTCCTTTTAACCACAGAAAAAGCACAGGTGTGACCAATAAAAATACTGATGGCTGAAATCCATTAGAGGTTCAGTTGCCGGTGTTGCGCATGCTGCTTCTGCCAAACTGTCAAAGCTCACTGGAATACAGATGTTTTTAGAAACACCTGCGTTTTTCCTCAGTGACATGCGATAGGTTTGCTGTGCCGCTATCCAGTCCTGGATTTATGAAAAATTCCAATAACACAGTTCACACGGCTTGGTGATTCCCAAAGAGCTATTAGCTGAAAGCTTGGCATATCTCGGCATGGTGTGCAGTATGTCATTAAAAAATCTGAGGAAACTGAACAACTAAAGGACAAAGGAAGAAGTAGCAGCACTAAAATATCTCTAGCAGATGAACAGTATCTGAAAGTCATGGCCTTAAGAAATAGGAAGAAATCTACTGTTTGCTGAACCCTCATCAGAAATGGTTTCCCAGCGAAAGGATGGCTGTCAAGAAGCCATTCTTAAAGAAGGGAAACAGGAAAAAAAGGCCGAGGCCTATCCTAGCTGTCATGAGTTGACAGGCAGGGTTTCTAATCCGTCACAGGGATAACACAGAGAAACAGACAACCATTCACATTCACCCCTTCGGCCAATTTAGAATCACCAGTTACCTACACAGGCAGATCTTTGGAGTATGGAAGCTTGGGTACCCAGAGAGAATCTATGCAGGTGCGGGGAAAGCAGGTAGACTCATTGTAAGGAGCCCCAGCTGGGTGGTAGACTTGAACCCAGGACCTTGTTGCTATGAGGCTACAGTCCTAACCACTGCAGCACTGTGCCACATTTCATATGTTAGCATGTCTAATATTATAATCCGCTCAAAAAAAGTGTCCCTTTTCACGTTTTGTTCCTACAAGATATTTATAAGAAATAAGTATGAAAAAAGTAAACATTATGTTCTATGAGAAAATGTGAAGGATCAACTAAGAGTTAAGTCTTTATAGACTTTTTAGTAACATTTCACAGACCTATAGGATTTTTTTTCCTATTTTTCTTTATATGGGATGTAATAATTTTTTTTTAAAAATTGTTCAAATTCTGAGTCACAACAAACCTAATCAGACCCCAAAACAGATGTAGAGAAAAATCCTTCCATAAAGTATGCAGATGTTTTTCAAATACTCAAAGTAAAGGCATAATCAGAATAGAAGGTTTTACCAAGCATTTCAAAGGCCTGAACACTGGTTTACATATGCTCACACCCATCATCATCAAGGCAGTAGATTGTTAGTTAAACACATCCAATGAAGTATCTGATACCTGTCCGGCATAATGCTGAATTCCAAAACAAAGCTCCACTCGTTTTGGTATCCAAAAATATTTGCAGCGCAAATTGTCCTCAAACTTATCTGTAAAGAAGACATGTGGAAGAAAAGTATAGCATGTGAAGGCTCGTTTTGCATTGATCTGTGAACTCTTATGTAACTGAGTTATTTCATGTGCTGCATCTCAGCATGTTTGCGACTGTAGTTCCAATCTTACCCACTAGGGTCTGGTCGGTGGCCTGAGGGAAGCGGCTCTCTTCATCCAGCAGGGACAGCAGACCCATGGGCTTCTGCAGAAACATGTCCAGAATGGGCCTATTGTCCTCATACTCCACCAGGCTGGCATCAACTTCCTCGCTCTGGTATTCCATCTAATTAGAACCAGTGAATGCAGAATAATAATCTAGTTATGGTTTCTCTAAATGACCCAATTAAACAATCTAGGCTAAATATGCAATGTGCATGTGTGGTTTTAAAAAAAAAGAGTTTCTAATCAAGCAAACCACACACTTGCAGCCAGCTGTGTGTGTCTACGGCTGAAGTTTGCAGCGTAATAGAGTCTTTTACTGAATGCATAAAACAGAACAGCTCCAAACCAACAAATAGAGCCACTTACTTATTCATAATTTATTTCAATGTGCAAATAACCCAGAGTCAAATCACATTATTGCATCTATTTAATTTCAGATCAAAAAGTTGTTTTAAATATATATTTTACTAATAAAGTGGAACCAATGGATCTAAACCATCCTCATGTTTAAATCATTAAGTCAGAATAATCAGTTTCTGTGTACAGCAAGACTGAAGACATCCACACACAAAATAAAGATCCCTTTTCCACCGAGCATTAGCCCTACATCAGGGGAGGATGTTTTCCACAAGCTAAAGGCCTTTTTTTCAGAGATCACTGCTATAATTAAGCTGAACGGGGAAAATGTAGCTTCCAATAACACTTCTGGTCCTGGAGAGAGCTAAAAATGTGAATGTAAATGAAAGTGCAGAGGCTATTATTAGTCCATATGCCGTACGGAGTTTGGCCTCAATAAATAATAGTTTGTATTTTTCTAAAGAAATGCACACTGAGCTAACTAATGAGAAAATGTGCCACATCACTAAACCGAGCCACTTTTCTTGAGTTCTCTTTAAAAAGGACTGTTGCAAAGTTACTTCAAACAAAAGGGTTTCTGATTGATGTCAATTCATCTCCATCGAGGAAAAAAGGCTTTTCGCACTTCAGGGTAAACAGCTTCATTAAATCAATTAAGAGAGTAATTTGGGGTGACTTGTAGGAAAAATTAATGTTGAGAGCCTTTCTGCATTGGTAGCTGTGTAAACACCAAATGTATTTAAGTGACTAATTTCCATAATAGTGTTTTAAATGGAATGTTCTCTGCATATTTTGTGTTATTCTTTCACCCCAAACACATTACAGTGGTATCTTCTACTTTGTGCATTAGAGCGGATCATTTAAAACCTATTTATGCATGAAGAACTCACCTGTTCGAGAGCAAATATGTGCTGGTTGAAATAAAACTGAATCTGCTCGTTTGCGATGTTGATGCACAATTGCTCAAACGAGTTCTTCTTGAAGTTTTCAAATCCAAAGATGTCCAGGATTCCCACATTCATGCCGCTCTCTACGGCACTTCAAAGGAAAAAAAGGGGGACAAACAAACTTATTCTTCTATGCGATGGAACAAGCAAATCCCCAGCAGCCATATTAATTGATAAAACTTTAATGATAATCCAAGTTCAACCCAAATATGGAGTCTGGTCTGGATGGCCTAGTCTGACGAGAAATCATAAACACCGTCTTTGAAAAAGTCAGATTTTCTTAAATGGTTTTTATTTCAGTCTCTATTGATTTAACCTCCAGTTATTTTCGATGTCTGCACTAACAATACTCACTTCTGCAACACAGCATAGAGATTTATGATCCTGTATTTTATATTCAGTGCTTGGAGCTGCTACTTTCATGATCAGTCATTACCCACAGTATGTAGAGGTCACCTTTAACCAGTGCTACCAGGTTATTAATGGCAATAAGGAAACGGCTAAGATGACTGGAATGCAGACGGGAACTCTGGCTTCATCTCTGAGAGACGACTCCTTGACAGTCAATGCTCATATTTATGAAGGAATTCTTTTGGATCAATGAAAAGCCTCTTTGCAGTCTCTCTGAAGTCTTTTTAATCATCTGAACATTATTTTCTCTGCACGCAACTCTGTATCAAAAATTTATTAAAACTTTTTTCTTTTTTTTTTGCTCTCCTTTTGCTTGTCTTGTGCTTGCCCATTGATATTCTCCTCTTCACGTTTGCATCTACCTCTGCAGACTTCCAGAAAGGTCATCAGAGCTTTGCAAAAACTCTGAGTGATCCACCCCAAGAAATTACAGAAAAGACAAAAACAGTGGGCATGCAAACAAATTGTTCATCACTAGCACGCACTGACCAGACATTCATGTCAGGCTGCAGGAGTGAGTTGATGCGATTCACTATCCAGCTGAACAGGCGTCCGTACAAGGCCTTGGACATGGCGTCTCGGACATCGGCGGCTTTGTCCACGGTGTTGCTGCGGATGATGGTTTCGCCCCTCGTGACCACACACTGAGAGGTAAGTGCTTCCTGGAGCTCCTCAGGTCCAATGCTGAGGAGAGACGCAGCTGAGAAAAAGGCGAGACAGTCAATCAGTTTCACAGTGAAGAGATTACTGCATCTTATCACAATACCATAATAACAAACTATAACATGGTTATACTGCAGATATTTAAAGTGGAAAGTGGAAAGATTCCCTTTTCTCAAATTCTACAACATCACCTCAAATCAACAGCTCAGTGATCCCAAACACACATCAAAACTGTTTTGGGGATGGATAAAGATTTGTGGACTTTATTTAAAAGCCAGCTGAGCTCCACCAATTCTCCCAACAAGAGTGGTCAAATATCCAAGCTTGCTGATCAAGGTGCAGCTTGCTAAGGGGCATTTAACCAAATATTAGTGAGAGGTAATGTATATGTCTGAGCCTATATGCATACTTTTGACCATGTGTGGTTTAGAGAATATCCAAGATACATTCAAAGTCACACTACACCCTACAAGTTCTTGTTTCTAAAGCAATTAAAGATGTACAATCCTGGTTTATTTTGCAGCCAGTGATTAACTTCCTAAAACACTTCAGGTCGTACAAGTTTATGGGAAGTACTGATGACTTTTTCGTGTCAGTCACCGATGACCATTTTTTATTTACGGTCTATGCTTACAACACACATTGCCTAACATCTCACCGTTCTCTAAGGCCTCTGAGTTAGGCACTTCACTCTTATCGGTCTGATGCTGGGACGTGATGGAGGCAAATTCAATATTCCCAGTATTCAAAATTGCTGAGAGAATTTTGTAAACAGAGTCGACCTCCTAAAAACAAGATATCAAAAGAAAATTTTTACATATTACGTATTTTATATATTACAGCTCTCAATAAATCTGTGGCCAAACATTGCATATCTGATTGCTTGAGTGTTTAGTACCTCTTCTGTAAAGCCGATATTTCGGAAGCACTCCTGAATGGCATCAAACTGCTCTTTATATTGTTTCCTTGACACAATGTCTTGCATCACTTTGCAGTGCTGACTGTCAATGTACCTGCAGATTCATGTTATGACAGTCAAATTAGTTTCCACGTTGTGAGGAGTGAATGATGAGATTATTTGCATCACAAACCTGGGAGGTGTCCCATCTGGCAGCCTGTAAGTCTTCAACTCGTCTTGGTGGTAAAGGCCGGCATATATGTAATAGAATATGTGGAAATTTTCCTCCCCTCTGAAGGAAAAACATGCAGAAGTTAGACGAATTACACAAATTCAACTGCAGGAAGGAAAAAAGCAAGGGCAGCTGCTTACGGAGCCTGTTTGATGACCCTTGACTTCTCCAGCAGGTATTCAGATATCTTGGCCCCAATAACCGCTCCTGTCGGTGTGAACTTCATCTCCAGGTACTTGCCAAAGCGGCTGGAGTTGTCATTGATTGCCGTGCAAGCGTTTCCAAAGGCCTCGACGAGAGGGTTAACCTGCAAAATCTTCTCACGGAGTGTCCGATTGTTTGCCTGAGAGCAACAAAATATTTATTTCATGAACTCTGGTAGATTTTTAAGATAGTTTATGAAGTAGTTAAGTCTGGTATTAACAAGTTAGAAATGATGAGGAAAAAAAGTGACCAAAGAGCTACTATGCAGTACCTTTCCCAGGAAAGTAAGATGTTGAACAATTAAATGAGCACTTTCTGTTTTCCCAGCACCGCTTTCTCCACTAATGATGATACACTAACAAACGAGACAACAGTTCATCAAGCGGGAACACTGACATCATATATCATATTTTTTTCATATGTTATTTACCAACATTTCCTTGCTCCTTTGCTTTTGTCCAAAAGTTTCCAAATCGACATTAAAAAATAACTGATTGTAATTAAAAGAAATTGCTCTAAAGCATTTGTAAAACCTACAGTGCTTTTTACAAAATAATTTTCATTATTATTCTATCAGTTTTAGGATTGCACGGTACAGTGCTTCAACCTATTCAGTCACTTTTCTGGAAGATACCTGGTCTTTGCAGAATGTCACCATGCCTTGGTAAGCTGCATCTGCAGTAGCAAAGATGTGTGGAGGGTTGTCAGCTCGCTTTACGCCATGGTACAGCTTAGAGAACTAAAGGGACATGAAAGTATTCATGAAGACTTTTATTTTTATTACGGCTTTGAAGAAATTAACAACCAACAGCTTGGAGAGGACAAAACTTTGCAGCGTCACATAATATCAATATCGGATATCCAGTGAAGGGAAAATTTGAGGAAAAATGCATGCAAAGTTGCTGACTGTACATTAGAGATGTTTAGAGTAATTTAAAAGATTAAAAATAGTTGATTTAAACTGATTGAGCAGAAAATTAATTTTTAAAAATCTGATTTGGGGGCCAGATTGTTGCACTAACTAATATGACAATTGCCATAATAGTTACTGTTACTGCGAATAAAAACAAAATAATAATAATAACAATAACTAGCCCTACAAATACAGTATCCACTAAAGCAGAACCTGCATCATGACTGGCATCCATTCATCATTTCCACTGTGTTTGTAAAAAAAACAAAAACAATTTGTGACTGATGTGTTACCGACCTGGGGAGAGTAGATGCTGAGATTCTGGAAAGGATTGAGAGCGATGAGGATGTCACCGACGTAAGTGTACACCTGCAGCTCATCATACCTCTTGTGGAGATGGCTGATGATTGTCTCCTGCAGAAAAGAAAACACACACACGCAGCCTAAAATCAACAACTTTTCAGCTTGGGCTGATCAATGCATGACGAGATAAACACATAAAATCCTACCTCGTCTAAGAACTCCAGGTTCACCAGATCATCATCAGGACTGCTCGCTATTATGAGGGTTTTACGAGTATTGATCCGGACGTGCCTGTATGAAGTCAAGGACACGAGATGCCTTTTAAGCCTGTAAAGTGACCACTAAATGAGAAACAGTAGTGTGACTGGCTGAATGTAATACCCAGTCACTTCCACGTTTTTCACGAGGCCCTTTAAGCTTTCCCAGGGGACAAAACTCCTATTATCACAGGCTGTGGTTGCACTTTATTCATGTTTTGACCTATCACTCTCCAAAGAGCCCCCGTGGACAGAGGTCAACAAACCTCCAGCTGGCTCCACGAAAACCTCAGGGGAAACCACAGAGTGTGAGAAAGAGAGTAAAACAGAGCAGTGCTTGTGACTGCCTACTGCTTTGTGTGCTGTGTGTGTATATGCACAACGTAGAGTGGACATTTTGACATTTCTATAACATCTAATGCATCACAAATCTTAGCATGACTACCAATAATAGTCGCTTAGGACAACATGAATGACGTCAATTCCACAGAGAATAGACTGACATCAGCCAAACCTAACAGCCATAAAATTTTGACCAGGTTTATCAGCGTAATATGGTTTAGTGGAGTCAGTAATCCCATATACTACCATGAATCCAGACTCCAATAGTTAAGTCTGCATACAAAGCCTTTTACGAGTGAGTAACTACCAGTACTAGCTAGTCAATCTAGCCATTTGCTGAGCTTAACCCACTTTGTTCCAATAAAGACTTCAGTGTGAAAATCTTGCTGGGAGCCATTTGTAGCAACATCCAGTCAAAGGCTATCTACAGTCTAAACAGAAAGTCAATAAAGTGCCACAAATCTGAGGATAACTGCCAAAAATAGTTGCTTAAGACAGCATAAAAAAATCAAACTTACAATCTTTCTTAAATTTAGGTATTTATTTTGGTATTATTTTTTCTACTTTTTTGTTACTACTTACTAGTACTGATAATATTTATATTGTGCTAATAATATAAATATTCATTGTCCAGCCTCCTATGATAACCTTGTTATAATACACCAAATCACTGAAGGTTCTATTATGACATCATGTTGCACAGCAACCACACACCATTGGGCTAAAATGACCCATTTCCTTATGTACCTATAAGACACTTAAGCTCTGTAATGTTTTAATTTCACAACAGTAACATCTACTTTAGTAAATACCAATACACATTTTGTTATGCATCTCCAAATTGTATTTGCATTTCCATATAATAAATTACACTAATTGTCACATTACCTTGTGAAATCAAGATTACTGTATTTGTAGACCATATCGAGATTTTAATATTAGAAGCATATTTGTATATTTGTACTTTAAGGCAAAGGCATTTAAAGCTACTTGAATGAGTCTAGCTGGAAAAAAATTCCAGCATGTTATTTACACGTATAGGTAATTGTGAAATCCTCTTTGACCATGTGGTTTTATATTTAATTGAACAAAATCTTTCATACCAATTTTTCATTATATATACTTGAATGGGGTGGAAAGTGTGTGGCTGAAAAGGGAAGCAGTGCATTTATATCTAAACAACATCTAACACCCCTAGTTTTTATTTACTTTGGTTTTTTTATTTTTGCTTTTGTAAGTGTGATTAAGTATATCAGTTTATTAGCAGCATGACAGACTAAACAATACTGCAGCATGCACTTGTATAAATAACCAGCAGCTTTGTGGTTGGTACTACAACACAGGGAGCAATATTGCATTTTCGAACTGGCTGCCATCATGTTGGATAACGTTAACACTTCTTTCACCACTTTTGTTTCCAGAGTTATTAACGTTGCAAACAAGAAGAAAAAAGTAAATAAAATTAAAAATGAATTTGACAGATTTTTTTCTCTCTCTTTTTTTTTTTTTTTAGAAACCACAATAATAATATTGCCTATTGTCGATTATTGTAATGTACTCAGAGAAATCATATAGTAATACTGAGATAGCCATAACATATCTTAACCTAACCAGTACAGTATTAGTATCATGACATTTTCACTTGTCTATGCTATTTTTTGTAACATGCAGCTGAAAGCCGTCCCAGTTTTCAAACAATGTTAATAAGCATTTAATCAAGTGTCAGGTCAGATAAGTGGGCCATATTTAATTTCACTTCTTTGACTCGTAAGCCTGAAGAGCTTATGATAAAACAGGGTTAAGAAACAGTAACAAGTAATCTCTAAACATGGACTAGTTAGGTTGCATTGTGCAACCTATTTTAATGCTTGGTGGTTTGGGGCTTCAACAAAAGCACAAACAATTGCTTTTTTCTTCTCTTTTGTCACATTTGTAACATACATCCATATTCCATTATAATAAATATACAATCAAAAGACTAGCTCAAAATATAAATTCAAGCTTCAGGTTAGGAGCTTTTTCCTTCTCTACTTTTTGAATTAATTCTCTATTCTGAATATAGTGTAAATGCAACAGCACAGAAATATGCTCAGTATGTGGTCCCTATAAAGTCAATCCCCGCCATCATGTCCCTTAGAGAAAGACTTGAGACCTCTAGCGTCTCACTCGCTCCTGCTTTGAAGTAAATCACACTATTCCACCTACGGCAGCTACTTTTAAGTTCTCTATGTCTTTATTCTTATCTGGAGTCATTGTTTGCTGATCTGTGGCATGAGAGACTAAACCAGGCGAGCCCAGTTCTCGCCCTACAAGCTCCTAATCCCATTATCCACTTTCACTGTGGACAGGAATTCGGGATCAGGCTCAGGCACAGACTCTGCACACTCCCGGGAGTAAACAGAGCTGGCACAACATCAAGACTCTCAGTCAAGGGCAGGTTCAGCAAACTCCTTTATAATGAAGATTAAGCAATGCCAAAGTCAGTATTTCTCCAGTAAACAGGAGACTTTCTGCTCTGTCGCTTGCTGCCATGTGAGTGTCAGGGTGAAGATTTAACTTTCAAGATGTGCCTTTTCATATGGCTGCGTTCATTTTTTACACACATAAGGAGGTTGTAAGGTAGTTGCTATTTTAATTAATGAAGGAAATAACTAATTAGCTCATTAAAAGTGAACAGACTGTAATGCTGCCATGTCACCTATTTCTGGGTGCAAATCTATATTTAATTATTCCATCATTGGGTTAATTGGTTGGAGAAGTGATGTGTACTAAGTACAACCACTGGACTAATTGGGACTTATTAATCTAAGGTTACTCAGCACAATAACTCCTTCTGAATTAGTCACACTGCCCTTACTTCTCTTTAATCACATACTGTAATTTCCATTACTCTGTTTCATCTTCATTTCTGTACTGGAGTGTAAGAAGATGAGACCCTGCCCCCTACTGGACAGAAAAAATATCAGCACCCAATCAATGCCTATCAGTGAAATAGAAATCTTCAACATCCAAATGAACTAATACAGTTTGCATCTTTACTATTTCGTAACAGGGGAAATTAAAAAAAACAAAACATAAGATTTGGGATACTTACTTGGATTTGGTTTTGCAGCCTATTTGTTGCTGCTCTTGGATGAGAGCTGCTAACTGCTGACGGAGAGCTGTGTCCTTGCCATGGGCCTGCTTGATAAAGGGGTGCTCCAGAAGGTGGGTCGCAGATGGACGTGCCTCAAAATCCTTTATCAGACACCTTAAAGCAACAAAATATCACACAGTTACCTCTAAAACCCTCAGACAGAAAAACTGCCCTTCATCAGTCTATAAATCAGAGTGAATTAAACAGTTAACTGCAGCCACCTGAACATTGCGGGGAGCTGATTTGTCTGGATCAACTGTGAGTGATACTCATACCAGTGCGGTGCCGCTTGCAAGTGTTTTTAAGCGTGGGTCACTAATCGATCCTTCTCCGAGGACCACATGGTCACTATCACCATGGCCCCGAGTCCAAACAAGCCCTGCTGTGGCACAGCGGCAGGTCCTATCTGTGATGTGCAGTGTTTGCCAGCAAGTGATGTCACTTTGTGATACAGGCCTGCCTGCAGCAACCCTTCAGCCACTGATGTCAGTTTGCTGATACAAACGCTCTTCTAATATTGACTCTTCAGCGCCACACACACACTGAAACACCCGCAGAACACATTTGGCTTCGCCCTCTGACAGTTTTGATATATTGCTAGACTGGAAATCGCTACCCGAGTGCCACGATACATCTACCAGACATCCACATTCGTGCTGTTCGTTTACAGCCAAAGACTTAAAAGATTCTGAACACCAACAATTGCACTCAGAGGAAAGATAGGAGTAAAAACACTAATCTAGCTTCTAACACCTAATCTACACTGAAATTCTGTTTCTTTTATCAGTTTAGGCTCAGAAAGTTAATTCCATGAATTCATTAGCGTCAGAACATTAAGTGGAGGTTGCTGCTATTAGCAAGGCTGTGCTGCTGGGAGACTGAAAGGCAGGCCACTTTGTCATAGGAGTCAGTTCTTTGGCTGCACAAGTGCAGACACCGGTGATGGATTTATTATCCCCCCCACCCTCCGCCTCAGTTTCCTCCTTGCATACACACACACACACACATACACAACAAGCCTGACAGGACTGTCAGAGGGTTCACAAACAGCCTGCAAAGCTTGATAACATTGTCCAGACTCCTCACATTGAACTCTGGTGGGCTTTGTTTGAGGAGATTAACTTTGATATGATATCACACAATCCATTAACCCAGATTACAGAGCTGCAATCCAAAGAGTAGCCAATAAAAACCATGACAATGACATTGTAAAAAGTAATATCTGTACTGTGTGCTGATTTAAGGAGAAATATGCCTCCTGACCAATCAAAAACTGAAGTGACATAAAAAAAAATCCAACAGGCCTTTGAGGCACATGACGTCTGCTTGTTTTTACTCTTTTTTCCACCAATGCAAACAGAAACCATCCCTACACAAATAACCCTCCAAACAAATTGAATTTATTTTCTCATTACGGTTAAGGCCTGCACGCCTCTCTGCAGTAGATATTAGGGTTGTATTTTCTAGGCCTCCACTACAAGCCACCTCTGACATTATTAGCTTTGCACAGTGGGGGAAATGATAAGTTATCTGGCCCTCAGATAGCACTGATAACTCAGGTGAATTAGTTTGTTCCTCTGTGGCAGATTTATACAAAAGAAAGTCAATGAATAGAAAGAGAGGTTGATAGAATCGGGCAATAAAATATCAATTTCAGTTCCCTCTATATTTACATGCACATTCCCCCTTCTGTGATGTACCGTCACTGGTGTTCAGATTAAAACAGATCTGTCTCCATATATGTTTTACAGTTTTAGACACTCATTGCACTACTAAAACAGTAACACACACACACACACACACACACACATATATATATATACATATATAAGTTTGGTTTTTTTTATTAATATTTGTGTGTGTGTGGAGGCACTGATCTGGTATTTTTTATTTGTTTATTTGGATTCCCATTAGGGTAAGGGCAGCTGATCATTTAGGGGTCTCCATTAAAAACACACATCAACACGTTTCAGAACAACATTAATAAAGCACTAAAAATAATAAAAGCAAACAAAAAACAAAACGAAAACAGATTTATGAGAGTCACGTCTAAATTAAATTTCAGAGGTCATGTTTTAGTGACCTCTTCAATTAATTCTGTTTTTTTGTTATCTGTCTGTAGAAAACAGCTCTCATCATAAAATTATCTGAAGCTCCAGCTGACCAGTACTCACTGGGTGTATCACATAATTATGACAAAAACAAGCCCAGCTTTTCTTTCAGTATACTCGGTGCATGAACAGATAACTGGTGACATAAAAAACTGCCATATGTGAAAACTAATAACTAATTAATAATTATTCAATTAATTATCCAGTTTTTATTGCTTTGTACATTTGACCTTTTCTTATTTGAAGTTTCCTCTTTTATTTGAGGCAATGTAATGAAAGTATTATATTTAAAATTATTATTATTATTATTATTATTATTTTTCCAGGGACATTTAATGTTTAACATTCTTCATGAACATATTTTGAAAGGCAGTATTACTTTATCCAGTAAATGTAAATCTATACAATTTTACAGACTTTTGGTGTATGTCAAGATCTCCTTGTAAATCTATGGCTTTAATCTCAGGAATTCCTATGTAGCCTTTATTGAGATAGGACAGTGGAGAGAAGCCTGAAAAGCTGGGAGGGACAACATGAGGGAAGACACACAGTATAAGGCCACGCAGTGGATTCAAACCATGTCCTCTGCAGTAGCCTTATAGCAAACAGTCTGCCTGCTGAACCCACTGAGCTTTACCAGCACCCAAGCTGAGATAATTCTCAGAATGATTACCCTCTGAGCTCAGTATTTGTTATAGTATCAATGGCACTAATACGACATAATGTAGATCACCCATAGTTCTGAGATACAGTATTTTTAGGTTGCCTTGGTACTCACAGCATCTTTAAGGTCACCTCAAAGACCTTCAGTGGAATTTAAAAGGTTAATTCATAAACTACAGCTTGTATTTCAAAGCTGAAGCCCACTGTGGATCATTATCCTGCTGTGAGAGCAGATATTGTCTCAGTTTCATTTTTATGACATAGCAGATAACAGTAAAAGTGTTCTGTTCTTGAAATGCTGCTCCTTTTTTCTCCTTAATACCGTTTGTGCTGTGGATAGAAGTCCGAGCTTCTGTCCACAGCACTTTTTTTCCCAAATCAATTCCTGTAATGCTTCTATTTGTTTCTTGTCACCATAAATCAGCAAAATCTGTAATTTCCCGCAGGAGGCCCAAATATTAAATGTTTCTGTCTTCACAGCCATTTCTGTGAAAACGACCACTTTTCTACAAAATCTTAACTGTAAGATGACAAAGGCTGACAGGCTGGAGTTAGAGGAGACTTACTGGCTGATGAAATGGCTGAAACTCCTGCTCCACTCTTCAGGATGTCGTAATGTGGGTGAGGGATTTCTGAAACACAAATCAAAACAACATTAAAAATAAAAAAAAAGCTAAGGAGATATTAAAGGAAATTCGCATTAAATGATAATTGCTGTAAATGACCAAGCTTGTCAGCATGTCTCCTGAATCATTTGACAAATGACGGCTGACAGTTAGAGTGCGACCATCAGACTCCTCTGAGAGTCTGATGGTCCGAGGACAAGCTGATCGGGGTCCAGGTCTGTGGCAGCCAGAGAAAAAGTGACAAATGATAACTGCTCCTCCACTGTCTGGCAGGAAGCATCTGCCATTGGGAGCCAAAATTATGGGAGCTAGTTATACCTCTGTCAGCAGCATTTACGGAGGCCATCCATAATGAGCCTAACACTTTTCAAGTGCGCACGATGACAGGAAGCAGGTCTGTATGAGGAGCCAAGGCTGGACAGAGCCTGAGTACAGTCATCTTCACCAGGAGCTGTCAGCCTGACAGCCGGAGGCCGAGCTTTCTGTCACTGTCAGGCAAACAGTGACACACCTGGTCAATGCATTTACTGACTGTGTTAATTAGATCGCACATGCTGCTCTAGAAAGCTGCCAGACAAGCAGAGCAAAGAGGGGAAAACACAGTTTGAATTAAAAATGAAAACAGTTTAGTTTATGACAAACACGGCATGTGTTTAATATCTTTTTTTAAAGATACAAGGGCGAAGGGGGGTGTTAGGGCACAAAATCTGTCATTTTCTACAGCACTAAGTTAGTCGAGTCTTTGATAAGAATTCAGACAGGCAATCCTTTCCAAAGTGCAGATCAAAGCCAGTAACTGACTGCCTCAATGCAACCTCTAATATGAGCCCGAAGACACGTTCTCGCCTTGATGTTGTACCATACTGCTTATACGTTACGTAGTCAATATAGCAGCGCACTGCTGATAACACTGTCAAGAGCGCTCATTGTGCTTAGCGAACTCAGGCCGCATTTTTTCCTTCAGTTTTTGCGAGTACTGCCAGCTAATATTGTAAACAAGAATGGCTTATTCAAATTTTGGACCAGGCAGAGCTCGTACTGTCAGGCTCGAGTCACTGTGGATCGAGGCAAAACCAGAGAGGTGTCAACAACCCCTGACAGCTGTAGCAAGACAAAAATAAAGTCAGTAAAATGTCTGAATATGATACTAGATATGCATAATTTTTAAGTCCTGTATTTACCATAGGACATAAAATATTACAATTTTTATTCAAGGAGAAACGTAAGAAGTACTTTAAGCCTCTTCATAGTCTATTCTCCAGCCTGGACACACAATGCAGATATTGCAAACAGCACATGTGATTACAGTCAACATCGTCATTATAAAACCTGACCATTCTTCAGCATCTGAAACAAGCAGTGACACCCTTTAAATTTTACAAATCAACTAAAGCCACACTTAAGGTTTCAGTACCTTACACATTGCTGTTGTATTCTCCAGCTTGCAGTACATACTGCAGAGGGCATTAAGCAGAGACACAGTGGTCTTTATATAAGCTTAACAGAGAATGAGTACCAGGGCCCCAAATAAAGACTTATTCAGCGAATGGAGCGCATACTTAAAATTTTGGCTCATCCATCACTGCCGCCACAGCACCAGTACTTCTTTGAGCATACATGCATGAACACTGAGAAACTACGGCTACATTTATCATGTCCTTGGTGGCTACATCACCAGTGCTCCAGTCCAGGACAGCACACAGAGAGCGGTAAGATAACTGCATCAAAGGTGGAGATATGAGAAGCCTTTAATCGTGATTGGAAAGTCATCCAACCAGTCAGTGATTTCCTGTCAGGGATCGTCAGTGTCAGATAATGGGGAATCTGGAACATTAAGTGTACAATTACTTCACTACACTGACTTTTTTTCCTACATAAAATGCCAATATAGAAAAATCAAGGCGATGTGGCAGGTTTTTTACAGTAACAATGAGCGATTTGATGAAACATCGGTGGGGTACACCGTTTCCAAATTCAGCATTATTTCTGCCATTCTTCTGTGACAGAAAATGTGGCAGGTTTTCAACCCTGATCATCCACATGTAAAATGTTTCATTTTTGCTGGTGGATGAGGGATTTTGAGCCAAGAAAGAAACTAAGGATGGATGCATTTCCTCTCAGCCTTAGCTCCATAACCTGTTAAATGTTCATCAGCAGTTATTGCAATAAAAAAACAAACAAAAAACAAAGCCTAAAAACAGCCTCAGGCACAGATCATTGTCATAACAAGCTATGAGGCTACCAAAGTCTGGATCTTTTAAATAATACAGTAAAAATTTGTACAAATCACTCGGACAGTCTGACAACCTAGATGGCTTTTATTTTGAAAAGACTTAAGGAAAAATTGGAGAATTGTTGGCCTCTGTTTTGGTGTTTAGGAGGTCAGGTCAATGCATAACTCATGAGGAATGCTAACTGGTGAATCAGAGGCACAGCGAGCCATTGAGTAAGTAATTTTCTCCCTTGTGCTATTTTAATTTCAGGGGAAGGAATAATCCGTATTTTGACATTTTGTTTTATTTCATTGTTTTATACAAACAACACTCTTCGTTCATATTTTTATAGACACTGTTGCTCCTGCAAAAGAGGGAAGCTGTACAAAATAAAATCCTTTATAGCTTTCAAAATTTCTGGGTTTGATTGTGTTGCAGCTTTAGGACCTAGTCTCTACAGAAGAATGGCCTTTTCTACTGGGGCACAGAAAATCTTTCTAATTTGAGGAATAAGGAACCTCACTCATTTCTAACCACTGGTTACAGTGGTTAGAAAATGAAGCCAAGCTAAAGTGCCAAAGCTGCAGTTCCTTCAATGGCCGCTCGAGACAGGCTGCAAACACGAGTCAATCCCCATACACTCCTGTGCTAAAAGACCAGAATTCAGTAATTTCCCGTAATACTGCAAAAAACAATAAGTTATTCTTTAATGGAGAGTTTCTCAAAGATTGTTTGGTGGACTCTGCCGTCCTTATATTCCCTGAAAAAAAAGAAGCAGTGAACCGTGACAAGATGGATCGAGGACATTGCGGGAAATCTGTCAAGAGTAGCTGTGAGACAGGCTGAATGCATGACTCAAATGCATGACTCTTGAGACAAGGCTTAAGCTTAAAGAGTGGCTTTAATGGAGAAATCTCTACAAAAAATTACAATATGAATCTCAGATAACTCTGGAACCAGGAAGTAATCTATATAGCAGGGATGGGATCCATAACACTCGGGGAACATGGCCATAAACAAAGTGTGCAATTCTGACTTTTCTCCCTGGCTCTGGACGAGAGCTGTTATGTCCATGGCATATGCCAAATACTTATCTTTGTACATGAGGTTAAAGAGGAGATGGCAGCAATGCAATCAGTGAAAGGGACCACAACAGAGAGTGATTTGTTCACACAGGTAAATGTATGCTTGGATAGGCTGAGGCTAAAATGGGAAAAAATGGGAGTATTGATTAATTAGCTGTTGGGGTTTTACTTTACCTAGTCCACATTTTTATAGATATACTGGTAACCTGTCCAGAGTGTACCCCACCTCTTGCCCTATGACAGCTGGAATAACCTCCATCTCCCTTGAACATTTACAAAAAAAATAAAACTAATATTGAGTTCAACTTATTGCTGCCGCCAACCACAACAGTTCCAGTTTCTCATGTGGACCTCTCGTCTCTATCTGTGGTGGCTTTCGAAGTTTGTTTTTTTAAATTAATATCTATCAAATAACCAGGTTTATGCTGCACTTCCGGTGAGTGAAATAGCAATAGTAATACTAGTATTAATATCCTGCTTTATTAGCAGGTGTCTGTTTCTGTGCGCTCCACCCACGCAGCTTATGAATGCAGCTTCTTGATCGAGCTTGCTAGCATCAGCTGCTGAATTAGCACTCCATCCTCTGGTCTAAATATGGCAGTGTTTGCCATATTTAGACGACCAGCATGGTGGCAGAAAAAAGCGCTGACACCAAGGCTTCAAAATATGGTGTCCTGAAAGCAATAGGGGACACCACTTCTGTTGACATCTGTTCTGCTGCACACACTATAACACTCAACAACGCACAAGTCTGGATATCTTTCCTTCAGCTGCATGATTGTGTTAGCCTTTGTTGCCTCTGACAAGCCATCATTTGCTTTTCTTCTGCTTGTCCTGGTCTTACTCAGACACATACATGTACTATCTAATACGTAGCTAATATCGACAGGGGTAACGCTGAATAAACTCAACCTTGCCAGCCACCTCTAAGCTTTACAAAGTATTTTACACACACTTTGGTTTGACTTTACATGGAAACTGTGAGGCTGTGTGGCAACGAGAGCACTGGCTCAAGCAATTAACCTTTCCGCATATTAAATATCAGACACCATCTTCGCCTTGAGTATCTATAATTAGTTTTGCAGTTGATTTTACAGCTTTGTCCTCTGACATGCTCCATTACCTTCATTCATGGTCACCATGATCATCATACATCTGTCATACGCACTCAAAACAGCAGGTAATAGTTAAAAAAGCATCATGGACACCTTGGGTTCAATTTAGAAATTAAGCAACAAGCATATGCATGCTTCAACAGGGTGTCACAACTCATCAAGTGTGTGATTTTTCTTTCGCACAAACCGACCATTTACCAAGGTGCCCCTAATTCATCGAGCTCATCAGCGTCCTCTCTGACAGCTGTCAGAGCTTCTCTTATCATCCATGGTAGCCTGCTGGGATGAGAATCATTTCCACCAAAAGCACGGCCAAAGCGGTGACATAATGGCTATCTGCTGCTGGGCTCAGGAGTGGCCCCGCACATGGGCAATTAAATCCGCAGCTTGACTCGAGAGACTGTCCAGCAAACAGCATAGGAAAGCAAGGAATGTGATCCACAACCGTGCATATTTGTCTTCCTTTTTACTATCTGGATGTGTTTCAGTTGAGAAAGAATGACAAAGTGGATGATACAGAAAAGATTAACTACCCGACAGTGAAACCTTTAGCCTGGAAACACATTACTACATGCAACTGTAAAATACCAGAGAGATGAAAATGCTTATTACATGTTTTAGCGCTTACACAGGTTTCATAAAACATGCACCACTCAAGGACAATACTCCAGGTAGAGGCTCCTCTAGCAATAGTTCGTGACGTATTAAATTGAGAAGAAAAAAAAATTTGTGGATTGATCGAAACCTGTGACGATGAATCTCTTGGATTTCCTCATGAATCACTCTCACTGCCACCGAAGACCCAAAGGTGAAACTCATTTCCTTATTCACAAAGTCATAAAAGGTTTTTCTCATGATTTTGTCTGCGCCGCTGCAGCAATGGGGGAAAACATATTTAAGATAAATGACATGTTAACAGAATCATTTCATGGTTCAACACATTCGCGGTGATTTATAACAACTTCTAAACCTTTAAGGTCCCGCTTTACACTAAAAAGCTAAAATACATATTTTGATTGGAAAAGAGATGAAGAAATGTCACTGAAATATTTGTTTCCAATTCTATCATCATCAGAGTTATTCATAAAGGGCGAAAGGTCAAAGAAACCTCAAGGAATGATTGAAAACTGTCTAGTGAAATGGAAATGTCTAATATTATGGCTGGTGATTAATAGGGAAGTATGACTGCAACTTGCCAGAAACCAACCAAGCACTGTGCAAAAGTCTAGAGTCACCTCTTGTTTCTTTATATTTTGCTTGCAAGAAGCCAGACTTTCTTTTCATTTTTGTGGTCTTGACTAACAGTCCCGGCTTTGTGAAGGTCTTTAAAGCTTTTCTTTGGACACCAGATGCTTTTATATTCATTTTTAGTCCAGTTCAGTTGTGGTACCGCATCATTTTTTAGAGGACTTTTGGGGGGGGGGGTTTGTTAAGCTACTTAACACTGACCTCTGAATCATACATGCATCTGAAAGGCGCTTAACTCAAGGGATGAACCAGTGTCGCATCTACACATAACATTTTAAAGTGCATCTTTAGGTCCTTTGTTACCAGCAGCCTGTCACAATAACACATATTTTGTTTCCATGTCTTTAGCTGAATTGACAAAATATGCCAAAGATAGCACAGTTTGACAGGCCCAAAATAAAGTTTTTGCACTGTCGAGGTGATTCCCAAAGAGACATTATCCTAAAATAATGTCTCCCCAGAGCCCAAACCTCAACATTATTGAAGCAAAAGGCAGCTAACATCCAAAGAAGAGCTTTGAATATGATTCAAGAAGCCTGGAAAACTATTCCTAAAGACTGCTCTAAGAAAATGCGATCATACCAAGTATTGACTATCAAACTTGGAATTGTACAAACTCTGTTTTTGCCTTACTTATTTTTTGCACATTTCAATAAATCATTGCATCTATTTCCCAATTTTTGTGCAAAACATAAAGACATGAATGCTGAATCCTCCAAACTCAATCCCGAAGCGAGAAAAAGAGTTAAAAATGTGTTACAGAGTCAAAGCCTGACAAAATGTTCACCCACGCGCTCTGCCATCAGCTGTAATTTCTCTTATAATTATTTTACATTCTGGTTAAAATTTGGTGCTGATGAAATGCTGCGTTAGCGCCCATAATTCCTGCTACAAAAGGCCTGCTCCCGAGTCTTGGCAGGGAGGAGATAATATTGTGACTGGGAGGAGGTGACAGCCTCATCTCAATGTGAATGGAGCTAATCACCAATGCAAATTGCAATCAGAAGGGGCATATCTCTACCTAACTGAGAGATAATTACGCGATTGTACTGATAACAAAAGGTCAACTGCGTGTAGCCACTAAGCTCTCAGATGATCATCAGACACACACGGTTTCCAGCAGCGAATATTTTTACAGATTCAATCACTGCATTAATTTTAAGGCCAAACACTTCTACGTTTCTGATGATGGAGATTTTAAACACTGATTATTCAGCAGATGCGTCCTTTCAGATAGCAAAGACGAAAATACAGCAGCAACTGGGAGAGTGAAGCAGAGCCTACCGATTCAGCTTTTTAGTTTCTAAATTCAGCACAAAATCAGTTGTCAGAGAAGCCGCAGTGATTTTTACCTTTTATCCATTTGATCATAAATTTCAGTTCAGAATTTTCCTCCTGACAGAAAGGAAAGGTTTTTTTATGTCCCTGTGGCAGCTGCCTCCAGCTGTGTGGCAGGAGCGCCCTCTACTGGACTCACCGTGGGATCTTGAAAAGGGCTTTTACTGGATGCATCTCAGCCAGAGGGGGATCTCCGTCTGCCAGCTCGATGGCTGTAATGCCGAGAGACCACACATCGCAGCGGGCATCATAGGAGTAGTCGTACTGCTGTTCACAGGCTATGACCTGGAAACAATTCACAGGGTCCATTTTAGACAGTCACCGAGTGGAAAGTCCATTTTTCTAGAAAGAGGGGTGAGATTAATTTTGTTTTATGTTTAGGGTATTAAATTCATATTAATGATTCAAAGAAAATTACATTTTTTTAAAAAAGCATTGTGAACCTGAAAAAATCCTCTTAATGCCAAAAAAGTCACCCAAGCTTATTCACAGCCCATTTAAAAACAAGCACTGAAAGGCAGGTCAGTGCAGTAGCTCCGGGTATGAGCTTCTCTTTGCCACAGTCAATAATTATAACTGACACTACATTTTACAGCTGAGTTTATTCTAATTGCCCCTGAGGTCCCTCCCTACCAGCTCAATCACCGCACCTCATTTCTGCCAAAAGAGTAAGCCGAGGGGCCACAGACTCCCAGCTATTAACCTTGAGGCGACCTCAAGAGCTGCACCCGTGGAGAGGAATACACAATGACACATGGGAGGGAGAGTCACACGGAAATAACTGAGGCGCTCTGTTTAACAGCTACATCACACTTTACATATATATATAAAAAGAATCCATTAGCCACTAAAACACGTGTGCATGTTTTACTGCTGCATTACCAGACATGAACATGCGTGTGCAGCCCTTAGAGTCTGACCTCAGGAGCCATCCAAAACGGTGTCCCGACTGACGTGTTCCTCCGCAGTCGTGCGCTCGTCAGTTGAGCTGAAACACCTACAAAAAAATGGAAAAGAAAATGCAAAACTCGATCTTACTTCATTAGCGTGAATATTTCTTGGGATAAATTACAGCAGACAGTAAATGTTTGAACTAATCAATAAATCCTGGCATATAATTTAGTGTGGCAACCTGCCAAGCAGCAATAATAATGGGCAATAATCATTTCAAATTATGTAGGACAGATTTTTATCAGCGTGAGTCCACTTCATCTCCATGACACAGGGGACATAAACATGCCTGGGGGTGACTCAAAGTCATTTGCCATAGCAGCTTTCTTTTAATATGCAAAGGATCAAATAATGCAATTTAAATGAGCAATAATAGCTTCGGGCTAAGGCTACGGTCCATGAATTAAAAGACGTTATGGTGAGCATGGGACTAAAGTGTGGGTTAAATGATTTATCCTGCGCTTGTGTTTGCCTTCACAAACAATGTTGCTGACACTTCCAAAAGATCACTCACAAAAAAAAGAGTCATTTATCTATAACGACGCACTTCAGAGAAAAGATTGGATGGGCTAAATTGCCTCTTTCAAAGATCATTACCAAAGTCAACCAGTTTGACTCCTCCCTCAGTTGTCAGGAGGATGTTGTTGCCTTTGACGTCACGATGGATAATCCGGTTGTTGTGCAAATGCTGGAGCCCCTTTTAAATTAGAGGACAGATAATGCAAGGTGCTGCTGAGCATGAATCATGACACACAATAAGTCATTTGCGTTAAAAAAAAAATCTGAATATGATGCATTAAAAGTTGAGCTGTACAAACTACATAAAAGAACTCCCACAGCTGTTCGGAAGGAGAGACATTCATAACTGCTTGTCACACTTCCCCAGCTGAAAATAAATCCTCAGCACGCTCTCTGCATGTTGGTGTCCCACCTCCTCCCCCTGCATTTGCAGCTTTGCATCTTACCAAGAGGGCACTGCATAAGATGTATGCGATAACAGGCTCCTGCAGACGCTGGCTACGCATCAGCAGGCTTTTGATGAGTTCTGTGACAGAGCCGCCGTTGCACAGCTGGGAGGGAGACAGAGAAACTCCAGTGACTCGTCCATCACTCACCACTCCAGATTATGATTCATGGAAAGAGCTAGCCCACACACACAAGTTAGAGAAAGCAGAGCAGCACAATAGCATTGACATTCGTGTAGGTGGTGTTTCCTGGCAAACTGAGACCCAGATCAATGCTTTCTTAAATACAGAAGAGCGACAAATTAAAGGGTAAACCAACATAAAGTGTCTTAGTATGGTGTTATTGTGTTTGGTCAGTACTTGCTGAGAGAGCAGCTTCAATATGCAAAGATTCTTCATGTCTGTGAATCAGCTAACCTAACACATCACTCCAAAACGTCTCAGAGCATTCAAACGGGTTAAGAACTGGTGACTTCTAATCAAACCAGTCACTGTGATCCTGATCCTGAAAAGCTGTAAAGCTGATAACTCAGAACACTTTATATTGATTAGCACTGACCTTCTGACTAAAGGCAAAAGCCATCCCAGCAAAATGTCTCTGCTGGCATAACTAATTCCCAGGTTTCTCGGACTGTGAGACCCAGTGGATTAATGTTTTTCCTTTAATTTGTCACCGGTCGATATGAAAAAGGATTTCAGAGTTTTAAACTTCATTTTTTAAAGAGGGGTTTTATTTACTTGAGCCATTTGATTATGAAATTGTGACGAAATACAAGAAAAAGACTCTCCAGGTAACAGATTGTTTGGTATAACCATCATTGCACTAACTGTGCATACGCGCATGGCTAATTTGAAGCTTGGAATAACCCTGGCATTTCCCACCAAACTCACACTGTGTATCCCTCAGGCCTAATAATGTGTTTTTCTCTCTCATTTTCTTTGTTTCTGAAACTTGTAATGCTATTATTGACTAGCACGCTTCTTCCTTTCTGCCGTTTTGTTGACTGTCAGAGACATGGGTGGTCTTTGAGGTAAATGACAGCTTTATCCACCATTATTATGGCCAAACTGAAGGGTACACCTGACACACAAATGACCCATTTCCCACTGAGCCAAAGCAGACATAAAGCATTAGCAAAAGCTTCCAAGTGGTATAAACCTGGTAATAAAACCAAAATGTGTTGTTTCTTTTTACACTGTTGTTTGCAGGGATTTAAATAATAGTGACAGAATATCATCTTTACCAAGTTTTAAAGGGGCTGAGAGCCAGATTTAGACAGCTTCAGACAGAGCCAGGCTAGCTGTTTCTTTTGTTATGCTAAGCTAACTGGCTATGGTGTAGATTCATATTTAACCTACAAACATAAGGATCTAACTCTTATGGCTCAATCACACTAGAGTAAAAACTAGACAGCAACCTCCTTGCAACTATGAAAAATTGGGTGATTGCACTGAATTTGTTTGCTATAAGCAACAGACTGCAAGGAGATTAGCTGTTGATCACAAAGCGATTGCACAGGTTGCTCGACGGGAGGCAACCTATTTCCTAACAATCGCAGTCTGACTCAGAAAGACTGCAGTCAGCCAGTTTCTAAATAAGTGCCAACACATTACATTTAATCTTAGCCTGTCAGGGCCAATGAGATCACAAACTGATAACAGACTGACAGAGTGACTGTTTTAATGGCTGTCTTGAAACACCAAAGTCACTTTGAAGACAGCAACTAACTGTGTGCTGTGGCAGACCTGGTCCCTGTCTTCAGTGTCTTCAGATTGCCAGTTTATAGAACATGGTCGCAATAATTTTCCCAACCACAGTTGCATTAATGAGAACTGACAATAAGCCCTTCATAAAGTATGAAAAGTCTAACACGTGTTATACAAATATACATAATAAAGTGCTCACCTCCAGTACCAGCCAGAGCTGTCCGCCAGTTAATTTGTCCGACTTATAAAACATGCCATAAAACTTCACCACGTTAGGATGGTTGGGCAGGGACCTCAGTATGTTGTATTCTGCCTCAATCTCCTCATCCACATCCTTTAAACAAAATCAGAAAACAAGCAGTGTTTAAGTACAGCAAGGAAAGAGATAAATCAACACTGTGATGTGCTATATAAAAGGTGTATTTGTGCTTCAATATTTCAGGCTGCGTTTCATTTTTAGTGAACTAGGCTACTATAATAAGAAACCTAAAGATGGGGTTATAAACTCAGTAAAAAAAGGAAGGGATGGGCCGCTGTGCTGAACTATTTCTGGAAGCACTTTTCTATCAAAGTAAATCTCAGTGGGAGGGAAGATCAACAGTCAGAGAGGCAGAATTTCTCTTCCTGGATGTCTGAGTGATAGTGTCAGCAGTCTAATCAGGGAGAGGGATGGGAGAGGAGGCAGCTTCATCTTCATGGCCATCAGGGGCGCATCATGGTGGATAGCGCTGCCAGGATGGGGATTGTTCCACTGACACAATCACAGGCTCACCTCAGACCGAGTCACACTCCCACAATATGCTGCCAATTCAGAGTCTACAGTATCCTTATCACGCAGACAAATGGACGGATATACAGAGAGGATACAGGCGATGCAGGAGCTACAGTTTCTGGTAAGAGCACGTTAGATTTAGCACGACAGGAAATAAATGAAAAGGGGAGACATTGATATATATCACAGGAGCAAGTGCAAGTACGACTGCATCAAGATGGAGAGGGGGAAAAGTACCGGCAACTTACTCTGTTTGAATGGCTCGAATGCTGAGACAAGTTGGTTACAAAGAAAAACACAGTGGTTTTAGTTTTCTGTCACAGTATTATGAGGTCTTGCAAGGTAGAAACTTCCTCACCAACACTATATAATAAAAAGTTACAGTGAGCCATACACGCAATGTCAGATCATATCATTCATAAGGAAAACCTGGAGGTTTAATGTGCATAAAGCCAGCAGCTAAATTACATCTTTAAACTAAGTTTTATTTTTACAGGATAGGCTTGTCAGTGATGTACAAAGAGCCAAAAAAAGGCCATAGAAGGTAAAAAACAATAAAAAAGGTGCAGGTTCAAAGAATGTGTTCAAAATGGATTTGCAGAGTAATTAAACCTCTTAGGAGTTTTAGGCAGGTTTAGTTATGCTTTTGTTTAGCTATGAGATAACACCTGGCAGAACTGGCTGTATTTACACGTGCAGCATGACATTAGCATGCCCTAATCTAAATCAGTGGTTCCCAACATGTGGGTCAAAGCCCTCAGATTCAATTAACAGCACGGTCCACTGCCATGCAAGTGAATCTAGGAGGCTGACAGTGACATTTCAAAAAGAAAAAGGATTTGTCTCCAATTCTCCCTTTCGTGACAACTCCATGGGGATACATTCTTCTATAACTCAGCTGCTTAACTTGTATTAAGACTTAAAGTCATGTGTGGTTCCTTTGAGCAACATGTGGGTATCTAAACAGGTTAGTTAGACCTCAACTATAATTATTTTTTTACCCCAGTCTCTCAGAGCCCCATCTAAGCTGTCATCTTTATCTTCAGTTTCTATCACTGATGGGTGTCCGCTCTGCTGCAATGGTTCATCTGAGTCTAATCATCAAATAGCTTTTATTCAAATTCTGTCTTTAAATAAATATGTTTATTTTTCCAAATGATCTCTCTCTTATTGAAATGCAATTATCTGACAAATAACTGCTGTGCAGTTTATATGTTATCTTCATATCCAAGAAGTCTGTGCACCAAGTTTAGTGAAATTCAGGTATTTGTATTTTCCATGGTCTTAACTGCATGTGTAGGTAGTGGTTTACACATTCACCTAACATGCAAATGATCCCTGGTTCAAGACCAAGAGGAAACACAAATCCCTTGGGGGTAGCACCAGGAAGGGCAAACAGCAAAAGCTCAAATCTACAAAACATATTCCTCTCATAATCACATAATCACAAAGGTCATGGCAGTCAGGTGAGGAGTTGTTCAACAGATTTCTTCTGCATTTGCAAACATTCATTTGTCCTTTCTGCCTGCTGTCTTGGTTAAATCACATAGTGTCATTTCAGGGTGCTATAAACCAGATAAGCTGGGAACCACTGAGCTAATGGGTGCTCATCCAGAGCTAGATCTCCTCCCACAACAGTCAAAACACCTTAAGATCACCATTACTTCACTGCCAAACAGCATCAGCATAAACTCATACCCCTCAAACCTTCTGACATCATACATACACATCATTACTATTCTGCAAAAATAGCCTGAACAGATACTGCATCTAAACCCTAACCAGTTCTGTGAGATTGAAAACAGTCAACAAGAAGCCGGGTCCAGCAGTAAACACACTTTAATCGGACTTACATTAATCGGGTCCAACACTTTCACTGCTGCCTCACTCCCATCTTTTTTGTTGGTCACTCTGTAGACTTTTCCATAAGTTCCTTTGCCAATGGTTTCCACTATATCCCAGTCACCTGATGGATCGCCCAGAGTCTCCAGTCCAAGCATGCTGGACTTGTAGGGGTACAGTCCATATAGTGATCTCCTGGACAATAAAAACAATCATACCAAGATTTTAAAAAATGAATCTTGAATAATTTGCAACGTTTACAGAAACAAATGGAAATGTTAATTCCCTTAAAACCTTCACTACTTCGTCTTGCAGAAAGGATGCTTGTTGTGAATAACAGTTGAACCTTACCGTGACAGAGCAGCAAGTAATTAAAACCTATAAACTGTGCAGGTAAAGCACACAGAGTACATTTATTCCCTGAGGCATTTTTGTTCAGCTAAAACCAATGACTGCATCGACCTGGACAAATCAAAGCAATATAAGTCCACAGACAACACTCTACTTACATGGCAAGTGTTATTTTCTTCTGACTCATCAGGGCTGAGAAGAATTACAACCAAAGACTCTCTGGCGATCATAATATAACAACACCAGTAGCAACAGGAATGGCCTCCATGGGAGGACAGGCAACAAGTGGCATTTCCCACAGCTACTGAATTAGCCCTCTCCACAGGGACCTTGTCACTGCACACTAAGAAGTGCAATCTTCTAAAGATCAATCGGATTGGTTAGAGATTATCTTGAGAAGCGCTGTCCTGAGTGAACACTGAAGCATTGCCACACCTCCAAATAAACTGTTGTATAAAACTATAAAGCGTTTGCATGTCTTCAGCTTATTACAGTTATAAGCACTAATGACCAACGGGAATGGAAAACACCAATGTAAATCATCCTTGTAGTCAACATGTGATGCTTCTGTGGCAAAATACAACATATATGGCCAATGATGCAAAGGATTAAGTGTCAAAACAGCTGAGAACAAATAACATGATGGATAAGGAAGTGATACAGCCACGTCGGGATGCATGAATCTTATTTTTACAAAACGACACATAATCCAGATAAGCGTGATGGAGAGGGATGTTTGTGTGCAATCTCACGAATGCTCCTTTTGTCATAAATGTGTTATGCATCACGGAGGTTGTATGACCCTGAGAAAGGCAGGGGAAGTTCGCATATTGATGGGAAAAACAGTGAATGATGTGTAACCCTCAGGGGGCGCAGCAACTCACACATGAGGACAGATTTATGAAATGTTGTGCATGCACCGTGAGCAATGGCATGCTAACTGATACTAGATGGATATACCACAATTCTGCAGAGACGCACAGACATGCAGCACAGAGTGATACCCTTCAGAGTGTCCTTCAAGGAGCTGCATGTCATCGCCGAAAAAGCCAAAGTGCCTGCTGTAATTGTGAGTTTTTTCACATCACACATTTAAATACAAATATATCAGATCACTTATATATTACTATTTATAATCAAATATGTTGTCTTACCCATCAATACACTAGGAATTAATCATTTGAGATATCAACATCTCTTTGCAAAACCATCAAAGTGGAGAGTTTTCCCCCCATGAGCTGTAAAGTTTTTATCTCATCACATAGAAAGTTAGTTTGCCCACATAAGTGGAGCACACACTGTTGGAATTTACATAAATAGCAGTACAGACTAATTACAGTCATTAACCTTGAAATTTAATAATATATTTTTTCTTTAAGGATGTCTACTGCAAGTTCTGTAAGTACTGTAACATCACCTGTCACTTGTTGCCACCACACCTATTTTTTTCTATAACAGACAGCTCATATTTCTCTACAGTAGCTTTTCTCTGAGATATCTGCAATGTTTTCCTCCAACTTTTAGTTGTGTAGCTGAGCCTGTATGCAGATTATTGTTAAATGTACAATTCATTTAGTGATTAATGTGTGAATATTATATTTTTAGAACTTTACAAGTAGCACAAGAACTTTGATCTCACCCAATTTGAGCAATAAACCCTCCCCAAAAACTTACCTTTTAAAAAGAATCCATCACAAATATACCACGTTAGCTCACTCACTTAAATATATTCATAACTCATTTAAAATTAATAAAGTGCAGATGATAAAGCTGTAAGTGAGACATACCTGCTACTGTGAACGTGCTTGCCACTGCCTCACGACAAAACGCTCCAGGCTAGTTCATGCCAATCTATAGGGATTAATAATTCACTAGTAATCTGCAACCTGATGCACAGTGCTGTTAAATATTCAGGTGGCAGATGTAGCCACTCATAATGGTGGCTGATATGAAGCATCCCCTGTTGCAGCCCAGTAACCAGGAAGTCTGTGACAGTTTCTAAGTCACATGATTTCTGCCTATCTTCACTCTGCTCATAATGTCCTTTACACATCGAGCTGCTGCTGCTTCACTCGTTCAGACAGCTTCTGATGCTCTAGAGCCTTATAAACCATAAAGCAATATGACAAAGATATCCAGAGCCTCCAAAGACAAAAAAAACCTCCCAGGCTATAAGTATATAAGACTACAAATATGTAGGTATTTCAGCTTTTTAGTCTAAGTTTAAGCATTTAAAATGTGCCTGGATCAGTACTTTATAATAATAATAATAATAATCAGTTTCACCTGAAAAACCACAATGCTACATATTCCAGGAGCTGGAAAGTGCCCTAACACAAGCCGACACTTGCACCAACTATGTAGAAGTTTCTAACATTTTTATACCGTTCCTCATTTTGAACGTTTTCCCAAATATGGGCATTTGTCATATTTTGATTAATCACTACAGCAGTAGCAAATAAGGGGAAAAAAAACACAATTTGACTGTAATTTTTTAACAAACTAATTAAAAACACAGAGAGCATGTTTCTTCAGTTTTTTGTACAAATTAAAAACATTTTTAGACACAAAAGGTTCTCTCCACGTGTGTATTCGCAGCTGAAACAGCCGCTCCAAACAACCACGCCTTCATTTAATCTCCTACACAATTACTGGTATTTTATTTCTCGTATAAAACTTTTCTAACTATGATTTGTAGGCAGGTACAATCTATGACGAGGGATCACAAAATAGACTGAGCAAAGTTTTATAGCATCTAAGAGAAGAAAAAAAATCAGGCTGGGAGATGCTGAAAGAAAACAAGATCAATTTATTGATTTTTTTTTTTCTTGCATTCAACTTGACATGTTTGCTAAGTGATTATCGGCATAATAGTGACCATTAAAGCATTTAAATTATACAATGTATTTGTGGAAGCCAACTAAGGTTAAAAATAGCATCAGCTTTTCAGCTCAGCATCAGTTTTATGCTATGTACTGGAACTGTGTTAAACCGCTCGGTGCCTACTTAATAAATAAACAATGTAAATACATAAATGAGAACCAAACCCAATCAATAAAGACTTGTTCGAGCTCTTTTTTACTACCAGAAGGCAACGAGAATTTCTTTAAATGGGCAGGAGATACAGTGAAATAGCGCTTAAGAACAGGACACCGCTGCTCTTCGATTGCAGTGCTCAGGTTACCCTTTGTTTACCATTCTTATCAGCACAGCTGAAAAAAGGGATGCTGTGTCTGATACACAGTGGTACATGGTATTTTCAGTTACAAAACAGGAATATGTGCATAGTAACACGGTGATTATATTTGGAAAAACTACCCTGCTCTGCCTTTGCTCATTGGGCACATTTTCTGTGCATCTACATAATGCTAAGTGTAGGTCTGAGGCGGTAACAGCTGTACATGACGTGGCCGGCTGCAGCACATCTTTGTCACCAGAAACAGTACAGAGTGAAAGGCAGTAATCTAATTTTCTGCTTCCATCAAACTCGTACAATTCCACCCTCTGTGGCAGAGCCTTATGGGAAGTCCGCTGGGTAAACCCCTTTGGTAAGTCTATGGAGAGGGGAAAAAACCAATAATCCCTTTTAAGGGGATATGAAGAGGCTTTACGGTAAACCTCCACTAGCCATGAGTCAGGCCTGAAGCATTTCGCCCTTGTTCTCACCCTGGAAGGCCAAAGCCTCACACAAGCAGAGACAAATGCATTTATTTTAAACATTAACATCTTTAATCTTAGCGGTGCACCTGCATGATTAATGATCCCTGATTGACATCTTTGGATACACAAAGCATCAACCGTAATAACAAAAAGGCACCATCACCATCTAAGTAATCAGTCTTAAATGAATTATAATTTCTTATTTATAATTAATTATAAATTAATCTCAGCCATATCATCACAAACACCACAGCTGTGCCACTGTGATGGATGTGAGTATGGCTGTGCTACTGTTTAAACGTAACAAAACTGAATGAGAAAGCATCTGCAATCGTAGCAGGGAAGCAATTTTTTGTTCTTACATTTGTTTTGGTCAGTCATCAGGCAGTTTGTGAAATTTTCTTCCCTTCAAGATAATCAATTGATCTATTCTAAGCGGTATTACTGCAAAGTGGAAAACATTTAGGCATGACAAGCAAACCACGTAAAGTTTACAGACTGGAGTCGAGTGAGGCGGATAGCATGTAAAAGTTGCCGATGCTCTGATGAGTCCATACACTGTAAAATCTAATTAGTTCCCAGAACTCAAAAAAATTATGGAAACTCGTTGCCTCAAAAAAAATTGAGTAAAGCTTAGCTAAAAATGACTAAGTTAGGACAACTTATTTATTTTGAGTACTCTGTACAAGATCATTTGTTCCCAGAACTCAAAAAAATTGGATCAAGTTTACGTAAGATGACCAAGTTAGGGCAACTTACTCATTTTGAGTACACTGTACAGCCGTGTTAGTTCCCAGAACTCAAAAAAATTATGGAAACTCGTTGCCTCAAAAAAACTAAGTAAAGCTTACTTAAGATGACTGTTAGGACAACTTATACATTGCAAGTCTGCAGTATTAAGAATAACTTGATATCTCTGACTGTGCAATACTAATTGTTTACCTACTGACAAACATTTCAAGTTCAACTAAATGAAAAAACAATTTGTGGTAACGTGAATATGATTAAAAATAATTAACAACAATTTTTATAATGATGTTAAAATCAGCCCAACTTTTATTTTCAAACACAAGAAAGTACAACAGCCAACATACTGGACATGTTCTGCTGAACAACAAACAATTATATTGCCATCACTGTTAGAATCTTACAATGAAACAAAGTCTCAGATGTAATTATTCTGAAAGTAAGTTTAGGCCTACCACAAGTTTGTTTTGTACTTACATTACTTATATTATCAAAATAAAATATTTGTTGTTCTGTCACAAGTGCAGTCTGTAATTTAAACAACACATTTGTTTTGCATTCCAACACAGGAGCTGGAATGTTGTATTATTTTAAGGATGGCTTGTTTCCAGTCCAGGCATTACTGCCTGAATGACTATCATGGATCGAGGTGATTCAAATGTAGGTGCAGAAGAAAGTCTTTAACTTCCCTTAAGTACAGTGGCAGTGGATGTGGGTTGGAGATGCAATGAGCTTGAACTTGCAGGCGACCATCTTCACTGACCACACCATCTGTGACGGAGGACTCATCTCTCCTGGTGTCCTGCAAGCAAACAATCGTTTTGTTTTTTTTTTGGAACATGAACTTAATTGCTTTCTTAAAACATTTTTTTCTGCATTTGGTATAAAACAGACTCCAATTTAGACAATCTCAGGCTCCCTCCCCACCGGAGAGGTGACATTCAATGTCCCAAATTGTCAGTCTGGATAGCCGTGACCACCACTCAACATACAATAATGTCATGAAAGCATCATTTTAAAAAGGGCTATGCAAACATGGCCAATAACTTTCATTCTAATGATGTGCAAAATGATTTGGGCACAAAACAAATTTTGCTGTTTGAAAACTTGCAGACTTCACTATATACAGTGTAGACCCTCTAAACTAAGTTTGGGGGATGTGATCTTTCAAGAAATGCAGACCAAACTGTTGTTGTTTGTTTACTTACACAGCATGTCTTGTAGAATTAACTGGAGTCACCAGCAACAGCATAGTGCAGTCATATCTCAAGTTTAATAACAGAAGACAGGAAAAGATCAGTAAAGAAACAACTTCCCCAAACCAAAGCACAAACAAAACAATAAGTAAAACAAGCTATGGTTAAAGTTCAGCCTGATTAATATAAATGTCACTGAAAGTTGCTAATATATTGGAAAACCAAAATACTTACCACTGAGTTGATGTCTTTCTGTCCAACAACAGGAGTGCTGGTCCCGAGCCTCAAAGACAGTAAGAAGCAAGTAGAGGGAGAAAAAACAGAACATATTTCAGAAACTGATTTGATCCTTAATGGCTGTGCAATCATTGTAACATAGAGTTTGCTTATGTTGTTAAATAAAGGCTAGATTTGACATTAATAGATGCCACAGATGTTCAAAAGCTGCCACAAAGCATGAAAAAAAATGGACGTGATGAATATGTGATGTCTTGATAAATCGAGCAGATATTTGAAATTTACACAGCTACATTCTCGCCTGAAAAATAAATAAATAAGTTTTTCAGCAGTGCTCCTCCGCCATTGCCGCACTTACAAGTACGCACAGGCTCCGACAACCGTGGCCGACAAATGTGATCCTCCCTTTCCCCAGACTACCCTTTCTGGGTCACAAAATAACCTTTTAAGATATTTTCAGGCGAGAATGTAGCTATGTAATGCTCAAATATCTACTTAATTTATCAAAATATCACATATTTGCAAAAGTACTTCCACGTTTTCGGAGAGCTCTGTTATCCACCCCCACACCTACCCCACCCCTAACGGCTGCACCTTCAGAAGAATTTTGTCTGGGCTCTTATCTCACTTATTTATTTCAAACAATCAACAGAAAATTTCACCGACATAGTTTTATATAAGGTTTTTAAGGCTGTGGTGTTAATTTTTAAGTAACATGAGCCCAGCGGCAGCAGCAACGCTAGGCTAACACTAACTAGCTAGCAAGATTATAAACCTGGTGCTAAACTAAGAGAAGCCACAAAATCAGTTTGAATAAGAGTAAACATTTACTCACCAAGTCAGTGTATCAGGTAAAGATCCACAGCAATGACAACAATAATATCTTGAGCTGACGCTTCTCCAGGTTTGCTCAACATATTCCATAACAAATGCACCATGAACACGCGGACTGATCCGAGAGGGAGGAGGACGGTAGTCACGTGGCATTTTCAAAACACATCTTTCATCCTTCCGCACTGAGAAGCAAAACTTCCAGCTTACTTAGTTTTTCTAAGTTAAGACAACTCAAATTAATTGAGTTTATCACCGTTTTTGCATAAAAAGTACTGGTAACTTATTTAAATTGAGTTCTAATAACAAACTGATAAAAATGGAGTTCAGCCTATTTAATATTTTTAATTAAACACAATATTACATTTTACAGTGTAGCTCTCTCTCATTTGGCATTAACATCAGCACCAAAACTGTGTGCTGGGAGCTTCATGGCCGGGGTTTCCATGGCCAGGCAGCTCCTGTTGATGTAATGTGTAGGTGACCCAGTGCTTTTTTCCTTAGTGTTACTTTAATAATGTATTACCTAAAGTCAGGTCTTTAAATGTTTCACACAGTGTCGTGTATGGACACCAACACATGATGTAATCAGCAAATGATTTAATTGTACACTTTAAACTTTAACTCAAGGGGTTTAAGGTCTGTTCATTTTACACAGTTTACATGCAGCTTTGAGCCATGTGTGGTCTGTTTCCACATTATTGACATATAAAGTCTGGAGTTGATTCCAGTTGTTTAAGTTCGGCAGCTGTTCTGAATGAGAATTCATAAGATAGAGGCACCAAGAGGCATCAGACCAAGTTAAGAAGGCTAAACAAGGCTACCATAAGGCAGAAAAATACCAAACTGACCTATCAGAGAGACAGGAAGCTTCAGAAGTGGCCAAATCAACAATGCAGTAAAGAGGGTGATTACAGAATCTTTTACTTGGAAAACCACTTCACAGCATCTAACCAAATCAACAGCAGTTCTGAGGCTTTTGGTGTATTTATTGTGAAAGTCTACAATTAAAGAGATGCAAACAACATGCCAAAATAGTCGCTGGAAAACATCTAGTTCTAAAAGAAATTCTTTGGACCAATGAACTTGGCCCAAAGTTGTACACAGTGATGGGAAAACAAGACTCGAATGGGCTCGTGATCCAAAACAGACCCCTTGAAAACACAGAGGAGGTGGTGTGACAGCATGGGCCTGTTTGACTGCCAACTGAACTGGGTCACTGATGTTTATTGACCAGAAGCAGGACAGCTTCTTAAATGCATGGAGTTATACTTCCTGCTCAAGCCCAATGCTTCTTAACGCCAATAAAGAGAATACTCTTAAACATCAGAGTCAGTCACCTGACCACGTCTTTCACTAAGTAAAGACAAAACTGAAGGTGGTACAGGTCTGGCAAAGCCTATAAAAGAAGGAAATTCAGAGTGTGATGAAGCTTCTGTACTAAAGATGGAAGTGTACATTTCACATCTTTATTGTTCTGCTTTAAACCCACTGTGGTAATGAACAGAGACAAAGAGAAAAAAAGAAAGAAAAAAGGAGCATTTTAAGCTAAAGTGATTGTAAAACACAAAAAGTGTTGTATATATTGCGATTTTTGCATAACTATCATAATGTAGCCTATTTAACTTTTTTTTTTTCCATCTAACTTCCGGTTTCTTCCCTGAATGATTGCTGGTTTACAGTATTTCACAGAGTAAAGTAAAACCAAACTGACACAGTGATTAAAGACATCCAGGTTAAGGTTTAGGGCTGTGCATTTTTTTGTTTTTTAGCGCTACAGATGAGGAGTCTCGTACCTACCTCGACATTGTCGCCTCAGTATTTCCATCTCTGTCATCTGCAAAAGAGGAAACTGTTTAAGACAGAGTATCACTGCACAGCTGCATCTCCATCTCCGTGTGAGTTTAATAAAGACCTAAAGCACACTGTCTGAATCAACTCTTTAGACCCAGCTTACCGTCCATAGCAACATATGCGAAGTAATTTCCCTGTTTATTCAGCAAACACTTTAATTATTAACAGTATGGACACCTGAGCATGTTGTCCTGCAGACCGGAAGCGGTTAACTGGCTGACCAGTATCACCTGATGTAACCTTGAATAGTCTATTCATGCTCTGGAGAGCAGCGTGTTACTTACCTGCGTGGGGGGAAAAGAAGGAGATGTCGAGTGATGCCCCCCGGAGGACGGCCTGTAACAGTAGCATCTCCCAGCCTGACAGTGGTGACACGGTCTCAGCTGTGTCCTTCATAACAACTCCCAGCCTGTGCAGATTACTTTTTTTTCTTACTTCTTTTTGGCCTAATTGGTAGCAAACAAAGCCTTTGTGTGACCATTGGTCTTTACCCAGAGGGCCTCAGACCAATTATCCTGCTCAGTCACATGGCAGTGAAACCTCTTTTTCAGAGCACTGGGCCGGAGACTAGATGTAGCAGTGCAAGGACAAACCAGCACAGACGGCTACTTGTTTGCAATTGTATTGTAGTTTTCCTTTTTTATAATGATAATGGTTGAGTACTGGATTTTCAAATATATTTAGCTTTTTTTTTGCAGCACCTCTATTCTCGTCGTTGTTGAAAACTCGACCAGATATGTCTGTCGGATTTGAGCACCAATGGCCCAGAGACCTGCAGTTTTCATTATGAGTTGAACAATGACCAGTCACCACTTCTTCACTCTGCACAGTAAATAACATTCATCATTTCTTTTCAATGTAATGTTCCTGTGGGAATGTTAGCTAAACATTGTTGCAGACCAGTCTACCCCCAGAGAAGGATGGCAGCATCCTCTCACAGCAGGAATAATACAGTAAAGTCTGAATGAGTATCTCCAGAATTTGCTGTTCAGGCTCAGAAGTGTACGTGTCATAACATTTGCATTACCTCTACAAGTCACAATAGTGAAAAGAGACTGAAGTAAGCCAAGATTAGATAAATGAAAGAAAAATAAAGTTTTTAATCATTACTAGGGATTAGAGTCTTCTGATTAGAGTTTTGTGCTATGTCTGCTGAAAATGACTTCATTTAGTCCTGTCACTTATATTTGATGGTGTGTAGATGCACACATTGTGACACACCTTCCTAGCACCAGGTTGGACCTTCACTTCATGTGTCTTCAAGGAACAAACTCAACAAGGTTCTGGAAACAATTCTCACAGATTTTGGACCATACTGACATGATAGGATCTTGTACAGTGGCTGCAGATTTTTTTTAAACTACATTTCACTGATTTGAATCTCCTGTTCCACCACATCCCAAAGGAGATATATTGGATTGAGATCCAGTACAGAGAAATTACTGTCATGTTCAAGATGATCATAAAAAAAGAAAAAAGACACAAAATCACTGTGTTTATATTTTATTCACATATGTTACATTTTGCATTAAATGTCCCAAGTCACACTTTCTGGTCAAACTCAGAAAGTTTGAGTCAGCACCTACAGTAATGTACTGTATTCTCTCCCCATTCATACAGGAAAACACACAAAAGCTTTCAGTTACAATTTACACCCATCGTTGGCTATTTGGTTGCGGTCATTAACAAAGTGGGTACAACAAAAATAAAAGAGACAAGAGAAAACACAAAAGCAGCATGCATGAATTCAAGAGAAAGTTTTTCAAGTGTTGACTTGTTCCTTAGAGATTCTGCGATGCAGCACAATGTGACCCAGCATTTCAAAACCAGACATCAGGGATATCAGCTGTGTGCTCATCACTGAAAGTAAGCATTAAAAAAGGGGTCCTATTATGCCTTTTCTCTTTTTCTGTCATTTACAAATAAACTGGGTCATTGATGTGATGGATGCCGATAACAACTAATTCCTTTAAGCTGCTCAGTTCACAACAGTTTTCCCAACTCCTGTGCCGAACTGCAGTTTTGAACGTGAGATGAGGAGGCGGAGCTTACAAGCACTAGGTTTCGTTTTTTGGGACGCCAGGCAAAGGGCAGCCAATCAGAAGAAAGTGAGCTTTTAGGTTGACAGAGGCTTGAAGAGACATTTTAAAGAAGAAGAAGAAGAAGAAGAAGAAGAAGAAGAAGAAATGATAATAAATAAGGGGCTTTTTATGTTCTTGTGAACTGTGAAGAAGCAAAGTTTCTCTAATGAAGTCTCATTTAAAATCATGGAGCTGGAAATAAGCATAATAGGCCCCCTTAATCTTGCAGGCACGGCTGGATGAAACTTCTCTTCCAGGAAAAAAAAAAAGATGATAATCAAAAAATGAAGTAGCTAAGACACTTAAATAATGGTGGCTTAAAGGATGTCATGCACAGTGTATAACAGATACTCAAGTCTGATAGTCTTGCAATGTTGGAATGCAACTATAAATCACAACTACATGATGCATGATGTATAACAGATAGTTGTTAATAATAATAATAATAAATGTTCTGTACTGCAGTTTATGACCTGGCAATCAGAAGCGTAAAGGGAAAGCCTTTTTCTGATGGCACAGACAGACGAGTGACAAGTACTGCAGTCTCCTCACAGAAGCAACACAACTCCCACAGAGTTTCATACCTCGAGAGAACACTGACAGAACTGATTTTTGCTCTTGCATGACGCTCAGGACACCAGATGTGCAGTGAGTTCTCTTTGCCTTCCCTCAATGTTTAGACTTTGGGTTTATATGGGGGTGGTGATGATGAGGCTTAAGACAGCTCAGTGTCTTAAAGGTGGAGTTTTGAGTTAAACAGTGTGAAAAGGCCAACGCTATGAAAAGTGTAGTGGGTGTAATTTGGTGACCGCACACCTCCTTAACCATTAAACTGAGTTTGAGTCAACATTCCCAGCCATCTACGGTAAACCCAAAACACAACCTTAGGAAAAAAACAAAAACAAATTCTTCAAAGTTAAAATTAATTACTTGAACAATGAGCAGCAGCATTTATTTAAATATCTAAAACGTATTTCAGCAAAAACAAAAAAAATTCCTGAGGATGGATTGCAACTAGACCCATAAAAGAAAGAGTCTTTGCTTGTTAGCAAAATAAACTCTAGTGTGTTGATGGGTGGACTTGTCCTGCCTCCTATCACATGTCAGCAGACAATGAATGCACACTGCAGTAACATTGCTATACTTACCAGGAGCTTGAAACTCATGCCAGCACAGCAGAGCACATTTTGATAAATAATAGGGATATGCGTTTACATCAGAAATGGTGGTAAAGTAATCAAACTTTGCAGGGACAATCAGCAATTGATTTTTGTTTTGTTTTTTAAACCAAATAAACTGGAGAGACTTTAAAAGCCTGATCCAAACCAATTCGGTTTGTGGGCAAATTTGTGCTTTTTTTTTTTTTTTTCTTTTTTATCCCCCCCCCCCTCTCTTTTTCTTTTTTGTTTTTTTACTTTTTTACTTTAATCTCACCAAATTCTGTTTTTCCCTGTAGAAAAACCACACAATAAATCACTTGAACACACACACGTGTTAAATCTTTAGGCATGACTGTACACCAAACTTCACATAAACCAAGGCTGTGGCAGAAATAGCCCTCGCTGGATGTTTGTGTTTATCACAGCAAGAGTTTCCAAATATTTTGATCAAGGCAGACACATAAGCCAGAAGGAAAAAAAATCCCTAAAAAAAAAAAAAAAACTAAAAAAAAATCTTCTCCATCATGGGATGTGGTTTTTCAGTGGACTTTGGAAGATCTTAGAGTCCATTATAATGAGGCCCCCAACGCTTATTGATGTGATCAAAGGTGTGTGAAACCCACTGTTGCTCCAACACTCGATACCGCTCCTCACATAAGTAGAGAGGCTTGCCACGACTGGAAACATGCCAGAGGGGGGAAAACAAGGATGGAAAAAAAAAAAAAAAGGGAACTACATTTAAATTCATACTAGAATCACACCAAGTGTTATAAGTGTACTTAAAGAGTTGCTCTAAAGACTCTATGCTATCTATTAACAAAAAAGTGTGACTGGGTGTTATGCGTCTTACCGTAAATCCCGATCTTCCTCTCCGTGCGCATCAAGGTAAACAGAGCCCCACAGACAGAAACGATGTCCACGGATGATGATGATGACTGAAGCATTTATCAGTAGAAAGATGCCTGTCGCAGCGCCACAATGTTGGGAGTGCTACAAAGTGACAAGTGTGGGGGAAAAAAAGGTTTGCTAAAAGCTGACGACTTCAACAAGCAGCTATGTCAATTCTGCATGCTGGGCCTCACAGAGAATGCTTTGAAGATGATAAAAAAGGAACTATAAACCCGGGAAAACTCACCAAAACACATTCACAGATACCCTGCTGCTTGCAGCACACGCCTTTGAGACAGACGAAAGCGCCGCAAACAAGGCAGAGCGCGGGGTCTTTTGGCACCTTTTTGCAGGCAGAGCAGGCCTTTCTGTGATAGTACTGGAAGATGATATTGTAGTTGTCAGGCAGCTGCAGGAGGCGGGGCGCTGCCCACTGAGGATCGTGAACCAGCAAGGTCTGAGGAGGAGAAGACAGACACCCAGCGATGAACTGATTTTATCTCCTTACTACACTTTGACCCAAAGAAGGAGGCCACAAGACACGTGGTCAGCTAGACACACGTGAGAGGTACAACAAAGGCTAAAACTAAACTTTAAATACAGGAATCAGATCTGGCACATTAAGTTAAATTGAAATCCAAGTATTTCTTATAGAATATGTGAGTATTTTTTGATTGTCATTTTAAGAAACCTTTACTTGCTTTGCTTGACTGCACACTGTTAAAAATGAGAAGTTCATAAACATACCAGTGACTCGTCAGCATGTATCTGAGAGAGCCCTTTGACCTCAGCGCCCCACTGCGTCACCAAGTCAAAGGTGTTGACTGGCCACTCCAGACACGAGGCACTTTGCACGGTGTTGGCAGGCTGAGGGGCGGAGGGTAAAAGCCCTAAACATACAGCCAAGGATGCAAACTCCTCTTCCTCCTGTAAGAAGCCAAACCGCTTTGCCGTCAGTTAGTCTGAAAAGGCAGTTTTAACATTTAGGATGACATTTATGATGAATCATACCAAGCAGCCGGTTAGGTTGTCTCCATACAGGTGATGCTGCAAAAGGCAGGAGAGGCGCAGGAAGGGCAGGCAGAACTGCTGCAGGCTGAACTCGATAGACTGCGGGGACCACACACTGGAGCTCAGCTGGAGAGGGAAACAGCAGTAACACCTGATCAATAATCAGCCTACAGCTTGCTGATAATACAGTGATGTATATCTCCCCTAGAGAGATCAGTAGAGATATTAAACACAGTCTCTCACGGTAATGGGCAATTTATTGTTAAAGGGAAAACGAAAGCGGCAGAGAGGAGAAAGAGTGTAATCCTGAAGGCAGTCACGCTCTAAGCAGTCATTTTAGTGTCTCACCATTGTTGCTTCTTCAGAGTTCACCTTGTAGACACTCTTGTCCTTCGAGAGCTCACTGATAACATGACTGAGCAGTGCTTCAAAAGACTTATCAGAATTTGCAGCGTTCTGTGGAACAACAACAACAACAACAACAATCTTTATTTATAGAGCACATTTAAAAACCAACGGTATGCCAAAGTGCTTAACATAAAACAAGGAAAAATCAGGGTCATAAAAATGTAAAAATGTAAAATGGTAAAATTATGTTCACAGGGAAAGCCACAAGTACACAATGGGGATATGACATACACAGCACGAATAAAAGCATAGTAGGAGAATTAATCGAATAAATCTATGCAACAAGGCCGGCATTAACCGGTGGAAAAAGCAAGATTAAACAAATAGGTTTTAAGTCGCGATTTAAAAGATTGAATAGAATCAGACGCCCGGATGCCAAACGGAAGGTTGTTCCACAGCTCTGGTGCAGCCAGGGCAAACGCTCGGTCACCTCTAGACTTCAGCCGAGATCTAGGCTGCACCAACAGCAACTGTGAAGATGTTCTCAGAGCCCTAGCTGGAACATATGAGTTAAGGAGTTCCTTAAGATAGCTCGGTGCTGTATTATTAGTGATTTTAAAGGTAATCAGCAGAATTTTAAATTGGATACGGTATTTCACAGGCAGCCAGTGCAAATCAGCTAGGACGGGAGTGATGTGGGCAAACTTCCTAGTTTTGGTTAGAATGCGTGCTGCAGCATTTTGGACAGTCTGCAATCTATGAAGGAGAGCAGAGTGGAGACCAAAATAGAGTGAATTGCAGTAATCCAGCCTTGAACTCACAAAGGCATGGATGAGCTTTTCCAGGTCTTTATGCGGGATATACTGCCTGGCCTTAGAAATAAGGCGGAGTTGGTAAAAACTGGATCTAACAACAGCAGACACTTGTTTATCAAGTTTAAACGAGCTGTCAAGTAACACACCCAGATTCCTCGCAGTATCAGGAAAGGAACTAGTGAGAAAACCAAGAGCATCACGAAGTTGGGCACGAAGAACATTACTGCCAAAGACCACAATTTCCGTTTTCTTATCATTAAGGATAAGAGTATTTGCCAGGAGCCATTGCTTGACCTCGCACATGCACTCTCGAAAACAATTCAAGGACAGAGCTAGGTCATCATTTAACTCAAAGTAGATCTGAATGTCATCGGCATAATAATGAAAAGCGATGTGATATTTCTCAAAGATAGCGCTTAAAGGAAGCATGTACAATGAGAACAGAGTAGGGCCTAGCACAGATCCCTGTGGGACACCACAGCAGGCAGGTACAGTGGAGGAAGAGCAAGTGCCCAGGTTAACCGAGGAGAGCCGATTGGAGAGGTATGATTTAAACCAATCCAGGGCAACACCCTTGATGCCTACAGTATGCTCAAGTCTCGCCAATAGGATGTTATGATCAACCATGTCGAATGCCGAGGATAAATCCAATAGCACTAGGACCGCGGAGCGTCCATTATCAGCGATTAGTAGAAGGTCATTAAGGACTCGGAGCAGCGCTGTCTCAGTGCTATGATGTGGTTTGAAGGCCGATTGGAATTTATCATTAATGTTATTCTCATCCAGGTACGCCTGGAGTTGAAGCAAAACTATCTTCTCAAGAATTTTGGCCAGAAGAAGACAATAAAAATGCAGACAAACATTAAAAAGGCCAAAACTCTCCATTTAATCTGACACAAACTTCTTGGAGGGTCAACAGGAGCTGGCCTAAACTGTTTTCCACACAGTGAATAAATCAGGCTGGGAAGCTGTCCTTTCTCATGTGTACCAAGGAAGAGTTGGTAGCTTGAATCAAACTCACTCTGATGACTGGAAATGCTCAATTAGATTTACACAAGAACTATAGTCACAGAGGCATATCTGTACATCACAGAGAGGCTGTCAGGTTAAAGACTGTTTAATGACTGTATTGGAAACTTGTGTGATCATTTCTAAGAAAGTGAAGAGCTCAAATACGTTAAAAGAAGCTTCATCTTATCCAATTCAGGGTTATGATGGGGTTGGAGGCTATCCCAGCTATGATGGGACGAGAGGCATAGACTGGACACGTCCAGGATGTACTAACACAGAGACAGACAATCATCCATGCTCTCTGGTTCACTCCCAGACCACCGTGCTGCACATTTACAAAACTGTTTTAAATTAGAAATGGCTACTATTAAACCAGCATATTTCTCAATGTAAAAAAAAGAGAAAAAAAATCCCTCTATATACTTCTAGCAAATTCTCCACAGTCCTTCTGTTGTGCATACAATGTGCTGCACTATAGAATATAATGACTAACACAGAATAATTCTAAAATATAACATCTGATAAGCAGTAGAGACATTACTGAATGTGTGTTCTGATAAAAATTCAACCGGTTTGGCTCGTATGTTATACAGAGCAAAAGCTGCGAGCATTTATCAAGCTGAAGGTGGCGGAATATAAAACAGCCACCTTATCTCGTCTGCTGTCCTTTGTCATAGATTTATAGTGGAGGAATTTCAAGTCTACCGATTTCCTTCCTTAAGGCTGTGATATTTCTTCATGCTGCATCTTTTAAAAAAAATAAAAAAAAATAAATTCAATTTAATTACAATAGCGTAGCTGCTGTTCTCGTTGTGGATTTAAAAATGGAAGCCCGTGAATGCCCTCGCTCCACTGCTCATGACTGTGTAGGGGGAAGATACAAATCCATACTTCCATTATGGATGACAACACCCCAAAGAGGAGGGTTTCAGCTATTCGTCTTTTGACATTCAAACCAGCCACTCACTAACACAATGGTAATAGACTGAAGACAGATTGCCAATTAATGCAGCACTCTCCAGCAACACCGCTTTTCCAGATAATGAAGATTGATACTGTCGATTGTGGAATTCACATAATTGAAACTGCAGGGCCTAAAACAGCTGAACAGCGACTCACACGCAATGATTTACAGTGCTGGAAGCTGGTGCTCGCAAACAATCAGGATTCTAGTCGTTCAACAAGTAGGAGATGTCATTTGGACCCAATGATAGTGTTAAGTCTTGGAAAACCACAAAACAGTGACAACAGTTTCAGCAGCACTTTAAGGTTTGTGAAGTCATTAGTGCTCGTCATTATCTCTGCGGTACGACCATCTATTTGTGGCCTAAAGTCTGACATAATGACTGCTGATTCACCGACTAGAGAGGAGGAGGCAAACTGCATGAGAGGCAAAGGAGAAAGGGGGGGAAAAAACAAAGCAAATAAAGAAATTCAAGTAAAAGGCCAAAAATAAACACAATGCCAGAGAATAAATATCAATACAAAATAAGAAATGGGCAGTGTACTGCATCACTAGCAGAAAGGTCACAAACTCAAGTAGTTCTGTCTCCTCCTGCAGCCACCACTCTGTGCGAAGGAGAGGGGGGAATAGAATAGTACAACGACACTAATACGATTTCATTTTTACCTTCTTGAGTGCTCCAGATGTGCTCCAGGCCTGCCTTTCCTCTGAGCTGAACTTTGTTGACAGTGCAGCCAGAGCCTGAGTGAACTGCAGGTTGTACAACATTTTCACCACGCAGGTAAAGTGCTCTACAAAAAAGAAAAAAAAGGACAAAAGGTGACACTGTGAGCATTGTACCACTTTGAATTCATGAAGATCTTCTCTCGTCAAACACGCTCGCTGGAGGAGGACGGCTGTTATTCACAGGGGCATTGTGTTGCAAAGTAATTAGCAGAGTGTTTCAGCTGTAAAATGTAGCCTGAAAGGTATTTAACTTGGTGACTGAAAAGAGCAACAAAGAGTGCAATTTGTTTTCTGCAGAAAAAGGGGATGCTGGCAGCTTCTGTCCTGGTCACTGTAACAAGTGTCACTACACACAATTATGCATAGAATTTTGAAAACTGGGCTTTTCCCATTATAGGAATCACATGCAGAGGACCTCTCGGAGACAGAAAATGTCTTGCTCTTTCCATTTCCCATAAAGGAATCCACCTGAAAATGCATGTGCATGTTAATTCACGAGCATCTCTCACCACTCTAAAATTAAAATGTATATTCTCCATCTTCCAGAACATTGAAATAATCCTTATATATCTTCAGTTCTCAGTGGTGTACCATGTGCTAGTAAGCGGCACCATCTTGAGACTAATATGGCAATCCTTAAAACAAAAATATATCCAATTAACTAAAATGCAGCCATTTCCACTTATGAGCTATTCCTTCTGTTAAATCTGCCTTGTTCATGTTCCAAAACTCACTAATGATTCCTGCTACAAGTCAAGCTAACACGACCATTAATCAGTCTTCCACTTAGGTCTCTAAGGTGGCTCTTCACAGTTTAGAAGTAAGATGGGGCAGATGCAGAAATGAAGGGCACCACAAAGGAGGTGAGAGCACTCCCATAGTCAGGGTCATGTCTTCCCGATCCCCCCCACACACAGCCAAAGCAGCAACAGCAGCCGAGATAAGGCAAGCAAAAGGCTTCTCATTTTCTCCTCAGTCTGGATTACGACTGATAATGGGGCTGCCCTTGTGGTGCATCCACTGAGAAAGCCCCTGCTGTCTTGTAGTGCCATGATGCAGAGAGAGTTACTGTACCTTTACGCAGAGGCTGGGGCATCGTTAACACAAAGATAATCAGGAGCGACGGGACGTCTCGAAACAGCATGGGTACCTCAGGCCTCTCTTCATCAAAGGAACTGCAAAACAAAAAAAAAAAAAAAGCTTAAGTTTAACCTCAAGTCAAATATCTGGGAAACCCTGGAAAGCACATACTGGACAAAGCACAAGTATCCCTTCATCAAATTAAAAAGAAATGCCAAATTTATGCAAACGGCTTAGCTGTAGCAGTTTTGCATGCGTCTTTCAGACATATACAATAATAAAACCTGTCACTTCTTGCTGATTGACATTTGTGTATAGCTACCTGTATATACAGGACAGCTGGACTCTTTTTCAAACACTTTTTCAAACAGATGTCAGAATTGTTGGTTTTACAATTAGAAGTGGAGATGAGCTTGATTTGTGCTTACGGAGGTTTCTAAGCTTTGACAGTGAAATATATTTCAAGACCAACCCGTGGCAGAAATATCATGCAAATTTTAGACCTTCTCTGCCTGTAAACATCCTGCCATATTTTAATAAATAAGGAACATCTCTGTGTAATGTCTTTGTCTGACTTGCAAAAAGCCATCTATATAAGCAGGTAGATAAGGGAGCAATGTTATTTATTGAATATGTGGAAAGGACTTTAAAAGGTATGAGAACAAAGGTCCTGCTGTGTAAATGTGCTGACTTAATACAAGGCTTGAAAAGGCGTTCCTTGTATCTTTAATGCAACCTTAGTTACATATTCAATTTGTGTGCCATGACATCTCCATTTAAATATCTTTTGTTCTGTTGACAATTTAGCGAGGTCCCCATCTCCGCTCTACTCTTGAAAGGCCTTGAGGGTTTTGCACTAGAGGAACTGCACTTAAAGAATAATACCTTCCATTACCAAACCACTCGCCAGTTAATTCCTTTGTGCACTTGAAGAAAGCCTTAGAAAAGAGAGCTTTCAACCTTCAGTCCCTTCGAACAAATTTTACTGGAATACTCTTGTTTCTATCATAAACAATAAGGTGAGAGAAATGTTTTGCATCTATGTAGAAACATCTCTCTCTGCCCTATTTAACCAGACTATATCGGGTTTACTGCCTAAGGGTGTCAATGACACTGCTCCTTCCAAAACCCTAACAAAGTATTTTTAAACGGCAAATGGGTCCACTGAGAGTGCTGTATGGCTGCGAGCACTTAAACAGTAACAGGTGTAAAAGCTGTCTTACAACACTAACAGGGAGGAAAGGTTGCAAAGACTTGTACTGTATTGTTTAATGCTTGCAAGCACTTTTTAAAAATTAATTTCTTTTTTTTACAGCATGCAAGAAAATTCATATTTTTAAGATGTTCAAATGTAAAGTAGTGCTCAAGGCAGAGAAAGACGTGCGTGAATGAGTGCAAAGCTAGGTGGAGAGCTGAAAGGCGAGGCGCGCTGTGGTGTGATGGCGTTGTTTCTCAGTACAGTGAATTCGAAAGGGTCGTTTCGCTCTCTGTGGAGTGCCCGGTAATTTGCTAGATGTACCAATTATTGGTATCTATGGAAACCAAGCATGGTCCCTTTTCTGTTTTTAGCACCTCTTTGTGTGGAGGAAAAGCGGCTGGGGGCAGGAGGAAATGGTGGCGTTTAGAGAGAGGACAAAGTGGCACTCTGATTGCATGTTTATGTCGATGGGTGGGGGCAGAGCTGTGTGAGAACCAGTAAAGCCTAGAAGGTATGAGCAACATATGAAAAGATTTATAGATTTCCTATTAGCAGAGGTACTTAAGGCTTTACGTCACTCACTCTGCCTCTTTAATTTGTACAATCTGAGTCAACTTCGTCCAGGGGTTGTAGGCTGAATCGATGCTGTACAGACGCATGTGCATGGCCAACACGTGAAACAGCTGATCTGAAAGAGGCAAAGACAAAACACACCATTATTATGAGGTTCATCTCTGTGTCTATTGTCACGGCAGCGTTTAACATAGATCAAACGATGAAAGCACTTGACTCAGGCTGACTGTAGGCTAATGCTCGGCTCAGATAAAACCAGGCCAGGCCAGATGGACTCACTCTATTTCGATAGCCTTGAGCAAACTCTTCAGTCGGGCTGCACCTGTTCATTGTGAAACTAATGGAACATGAAGACAGACCTCCTGTGCACACAGTTTTGCATTTTTATACGCATGCTTTTAATAGCAGGACACCTCAGAGCCTCAACTGTTTTTGTCTGGACTCCTTTCGAGTGCCAAAATGTATGCCGAGACACAAAAAGCAGGGAACTGTCCGACTATTTAGAATTTAGTTATAATATTTCAAAGTGGAGTACTGGCACAAATTAATCAGGCTTTCTTAAATCTAACCTCAACCTCAAAATTAAAACTAAGTAAATGATGCTAGTTCCAATAAACCACCAAGTTTTATATAGTCTCACTGTGAGGTACAGACATATATGCAACACCTTTCTGTTTAACATTTCTAATGACCAACATGAATCTTGTTGGATTCTGGCTGACAATGAATTATCGTGCTGTAATGCAGCAAAGTGCTTCAAATAATCACCACTGCAAATTTGACTTTTGTGCGTGCCACCTATACTTGGAGCAACACTGCCCCCCACAGGTAAAAAACAGGCACAGCATAAAAAAAGCAAAGCGTCTTTCAGTCCTCAATTGAATCCCATTTGTCTTCACTAGAGCCCATTTCCTCTCATCCCTCACCACCACTCACCTCTTACCAGGAATTAACCCGGCAGAGGAAAGAAATGGAGGAGAGATGACTCAAATGACGATTGTTGTTTCTTATGCTAGATCACAGAAATTAAAATCCCATATACTAATGTAATTAAAACTTCGGTGCTCCATCAGCTAATTGCTGTACTCTTTTAGTCTTCTTGTCTCTCACTCCTAACCCTTTACTCAACCCTACTCCCCACCTTCATTTTGATTTCCCCCGTTTTCTGTGAATGATAATTAGTACTGACTTTTGGCTTTAAAGCCAGAGTACCTGGAGAGAACCGGGATGCTGAAATGGATAAGCAGTTAAGGAGATGGGCAGACAGATGGACAGCGGGTAAACCCTTAAAACCAAAGCCGGAAACCAAAGCAGCTAAAATCCAGTCAGACATGAGATTTATTAAACCATAACCACGTTTTGAAAAAGATCTTTAAAACCGTCAGCACAGACTTTCACTGAGGGAATACTGCTGCATACTCACATCTCACTGCACAGTGGTCTTCGTGAAGAAAAAAAAAAAAAAAAAAAAAAATCACATCAGCCACACACAATCAAAGAACACAAATATCACCGCTGACACTCACCATGTACTAGAAGACCAACAACTGAGGTCAGCACGATTCGCCTTTAATGTCGCTGCACAGTAGGAGCCATGTAGTCCCCAAGATTAATTCAAATGTTTGCAGTTTAATAAACCCAGAACTGATGCCACTTTCAAGCCTGGACTTTGTAGATTTGATTTAGCTCATCTCAGGGGAATTGAAGAGCGCTTGCTTCTGTGGTCAATCGTATCCTCGTCATTTGAAAAGACCAAACGCCTACTGGGAAACAAGCTTAGGAAAACCCCCATGGGCTCTCACAGTTAGCCAACGTCGGCTGTTTTCCCTTTAAATCCATTTCCCTAAGAAGAATGAGCACTAATGTACTGCAACTGAGTAAATTTGGCTGTCAGCATGGCTACATGGTTAATGTAGCTCAAAAATGGCAAACCTCTGGTGTGAAATCTCTTTTCAGCCACTCAGGGATGACAGGCCATTTCACTGCAGCAGCCGCAACTTTGACAGAACAATTAAACAAATGGAGAATGGCGTGTAGGCTACACGACAACCTTAACTCTTTCCAGACTCACCATTCACACTTCCTATTGCAATAATCCATCCTTTATTCATTTATATTTTACAACTGATTACATCTGAGATTAATTTATCTTCTAAGAACTGATAATTCAATGCAATGTTCTGATTTTCCTTTGAGATTCAGCTAAGATCACAGTTTTCCTCCTGCCCTAGACATATGCCCTTGTCAGCTGTGACACAATCAACCAAGTCAGCACTTGACCCATTTGTCAGCTTCATTTACCCCGACTGCTCCAACTGCTCACCTGGGACACCATCTATCCTTTCCTGCCATTTCTAATCGTCCCTTTGTTGTTGGGTTGGTTTTTTTTCCCCTCAGCAATAAAAGTCAAATCCAAGAATGGGTTTGACTGCAAGTCAGACAATTTATTACAGCTGATGGAGAATAGGATACATCCACCTGTAGTAACACATGTCATTGTAACTGATATTAAACCTCAAAACACATTTCAGAAGCTGTTATTGCGCCACCAAAGATTTACATTTTATTCTATTCCTGCATCAACTTTGTCTTACACTGTAAACACGACATATGAGAGACAATTTTCCAAAAACTACATTAAGCTCATCAACTGATTTTCGTTAGAGGGGGTTTAAAAAAAAAAAGAAAGAAAAAAGCAAAATGTGTAAAAATAACTGCATTCCTAAACAGTTAATACAACACTTTTCTGAAACTCATTAAGTTAAAGGCGAATGTCTGCGCATCAATCGGATTTCTAGTCTGCTTCAACAACTGTTTGATATGATATTGTAGTTTGTATCATGGTTTCTGTGTCAGTTTCAGAAATAAAACTATACGTGATCATTACTGGGGAAAATGAACTGTTAACATAGACTAGTACATAGCCTAAATCTGATAATAAAAACGTGATGAAGCATTAAACTACACAAAAAAAATTATGTATACTGTTCCTTGAAATACAGCCATTATCGTTTGTTGTATTGGCCTTGGTTCACCCAGGAGTAGTCTGCTTTCAGTGATAGGGGTTTTTGCTATCCAGTGTGTGTAATAAAAAAAAATCCCCTTAACTGAGAACTTTTGGTTACACTGTGGTTTTAACTTTCATGTCATGCTTTAGAGGAGATTCAACCAGCCTGGGGACCATTTTTGAACATTTTGGGAGCCTCAGATCTAACAGAAATACTTGTTTGTTGTGACCCATGTCATTTTGGCTTCATTCTATCCTTTTAATTGATTTGTTTTTGAACTTTTTTGATGTTGTGGCCCTTTTTTTCTGAGAAAACATTTTCTTATAAACACATGTCTTGCTGTATGTTTGATAGGAGATGCAGATAGTTAATATTAAAATAAATCAAGATTTTTTTTGGGGGGGGGGGGGGGGGGGGGGGGGGCAAAGAGAAGAAGAATTGTTCATTTGAATTTCGTTAAATTGTAATTCTTTTAACATTTAAAAGAGGCAGTAGTATCAAGCCACAAGTGTCACACATGATATGGAATATAGGACCCAATACAATGTGTCGAAAATTAATTAAAATATAAAAAAAGGAGCAAGTGAGGGAGAAGCTACTCACTGAGACATGAGCGTTTGGCAGCTGCACTGGCTCCTCCAGAACACAAGTTTCCTCCTCGATGCACAAGTTCCAACTCCAGGTTTGTCCTGAGGTGACAGAGACATGAGCATTAGCAGACAGGAGGTACACATATTAGACAATTCAGCTGGTACACATGTGAAACACACTAGACATGCAGAAAAATACATATACATCTCCCTTGCATATATTCAGGTGAAAGTCTAAGATTAAAAATCTCCTTTTAAACAGAGACTGAACCAAGTTGGCAGCAGACATAAAGGTACTATACTGTATGCATATACCAGAGCTAAAGCAGATTTCTTCAGTGTTAAGACTCAATTAAACATTATAAAAAGCACCAAGTTTGCATCAATACGACAGAATAGGTTTCCAGGCCCGTCTACACAGCTGGCTCTGTTCTTCGAGCAGCAGCATCAACAGCATCATAGCTTACATGGATCATCCATTCAAGAATCTTTTACTTTTGACCTAGCAAACTTATTTCACGTAAAATGCATGTTTATTAATTGGTGTTAATACTGCCCAATTGTATAAACTGAGACATTTGCCACTTAAGAAGAAAAAAAAGCCAACTTCCTTACAGGACAACAGCAGAGAGCACGAATGTCTGTGAGGGAAGGGGTGTGTGTGTGTGTGTGTGTGTGTGTGTGTGTGTTGGCAAAAATGGCTGAGGATCAACATATTCAGCTTTTGGTTACATGGCCTGGCTCTTTTACCAATTTGATTAGGAAGATGAAGGATGCTGCCTAGTCAAGCCATTTGCTATTTAATGCGCCTGTTTTGCAGCTGCAATTCCATATCAAATAAGTGACAGCTTTCCAAGACTGATTTTGCACAAGCTAAACCATTAGCATAAAAGCCTTTCCGACTACAGTTCGTGCATAATCCCCAATACATATTTCTCATGCATATCGACACATTTTTCCTTCTGAATTTTAATTCATGCTATTTCACACAGAGAACTAAAACACTGAAAAAAAAATAGGTAAAAAGTACATAGATGGTAAAAACAGATAGGCATCGCTAAAATAAGACTGATCTGGGCCTGTTTTCAGCCTACCACTGGCCATTTCTTCCTGTGGGCCAATGAGGAGGGGGGCAAATCCTCGGGTTTCCTGGGAGAAAAAGCAATTTCACATAGATAATGCAGCCACGGTGAAGCTCCATCTGGCTTTTGCTGATAAGAGCACCCCTGTGACAGAGGAATTTTCCACTCCTCAGGCAATTTGCGCTGTTCATTGAACTTCAGAGAGCCAACAGGCACCCAGACACACTCAAGGGATCATTCTGTTCAGCGCGGAGGGCTGAGGGAACCACAGCATTGGGTGGGCAAAAGGCCTCGGTGGTTACGCTTCAAAAAGGGCAAAGTTTTTGGAATGGGAGTGGGGTGGAGTCAGAGACCCCAAGGTGAACTGGAGGGCAGTCATTTCTCTTACCTGTGACCAGTCTGCTGAGAACATACAAAAAAACCCAGAGAAAGGACTGTGTAATTTTGACTTTTCAGCCATTCCAGTATATTTTGTGGCTAACGGTTGATGCAATTAATACTGCACACTGCTAGTTAATCCCAAGACAAGCAGAAAAGAGACTGACTTGGCAAGCTTGCCATAACTTGGCGAGAAGAAACACCTGAAAGATGCATTCAGAGTGTGTAATCACTGTATCCTCAATCAGACATAATCAGTAGGAAGGGAGTAAGAGTGAGTATTATTTTACTGCAGACTATCGTGACAAAGCTGCTTATACTGGTCTGGAAAACACTTTTAAGACCAACAATGAGAAGCACAAAGAGAAACAACTCAAGTAACTATGCATTTCGGTCCAAATTTTTGCTGTACAACTTACAAACTCCAGTACTGAATTTCAGTATCAGTTATTCAGAAGCCTTTCAGGAGTAAAAAACTAGAGAAGACTTTGTTCACACTAAAGAGAGGATTCTACTGTCTGTTTGCATGAAGGATCATTGCTATTCAAGTTGAAGATCTGACATTAACCGACAAAAGAAAGAGCGGAAAGGTATCTAAAGCGCTGCAGCCAACAGTCAGCGGAGTGTTCAAGTGTGTAAAACTGTGTGAGTTTGTGGAGAAAGAGGAGCTCCATGAAGGAATGCAGTGAATCAAAAAGAATCCATAAAGGCTAGAAGGACACCAAATATACCTATATATATATACCTATATATATATATATATATATATATATATATACCTATATATATATATATATACCTATATATATATATATATACCTATATATATATATATATATATATACCTATATATATATATATATATATATATATATATATACCTATATATATATACCTATATATATATACCTATATATATATATATATATATATATATATATATATATTTAAAAAAAACGTATTCAGGGTGCCAAGAATTCCTCTATACAGGAAAAACTGCTCAGGTATTGAAGGGCTGAGTTCTCACAAAGCTCCTTATACTCAAGTGCAATCTGCCATAAGGTAAAAGGTCTGTTTGATGTAGACAAAAGGGTTCAGAAGAATTTTGTTTATTAATGTCACACAGAACAAAAACGTAACAAGACACAATCACAGTCACTTGTAAACTGAATACTCTCATGACCCCCTGCAGCATCCTTCAAGGCTGCAGAGCAGGTTAAAGAGACTACTAGTTCACAAACAGAAGTTAAAGCTAATGCTTCTGATCTGAATGAAAGTGGGCTGTATCATTTTCCACAAAAAAGAAACTAGTTTAACAGATTATCATCTTATCCCTTCCACAGCTCCAAGCCCCTATTTCCCCTAATTTCTGAATTTATTAATCACATTTAACCTTTCCATGTATTTTTGCTCTGAACGTTTCCAAAAATTGAGGTTTTTCCAATGCACAGTCACAGAGTTGGTAACTGTAAGTACCTATAAGTTGGTTCTTACCTTGCCACTGAATACATGAAGAGGAAATCATTGTCAGGGGAGCCAGGGTTCCTGCCATAGTCCATGTACTTCTTCTGGGTGGTGTTCTTGATGTCTTTGATTACTAACTCCATCTCTTTACTCAAATTAGACTCCGTCTGGAGATTAAGACCAAAAACAACAATAAGTTAAGTCAAAGTACCGATTAACCTAAAGCAGTGGTTACAAACTCATTTTGCATCATGGGCCACATACAGCCCACTTTGATCTGTGGGCTGGACCAGTGAAACTACATGATAAATGGGACAAATGCATTGCAAAGATTCAAAGAAAATGTCCATTTGCTTGTATTTAATTTTTTTTTTTTTGGTAATAACAAATTGGACAGATATTTCAAGTCTATTTGTGGTAATCTGAAAGCTGAAAAGGTCTGGTGCACGGGTCACGTGCAAACAAAAAGTTGAAAAAGACCATAAAACACTGGCATTTGAGAAATTTTTAGAGTTAAAATGGCATCAATCTAGCTTAAGCAAAAAAAAGGAGAGAACAGTCTCTATGAAAAAGAACCGCCCTGTTTCAATCTCCATCAACGCTACAATCTAAAGTACTGTTTTCAGTCATTAATATCACTGCCAATGTGGTCACTAGCTAAATGCAGAGTACAGATTTAAAGACATGCTGTCTGGTTTAATCATCAAACTCACTGGGAAAAGGCCAGGTTTCTCCTGAAGTTCTTCCACCTCTTTTACGAGAACAGACGTCTTCTTGTTTGTGGGTGTGTGCCAGGTACCGGCTTCTGTGCCCCTCCCAGGGCGACAGGGGAGGACACTATTGGCAAACTGTCGACACAGCGGGCATGTAAACTCACCCTTGTCAACGGAGAAACCCTGGAGGACCTGGTCATTCTGGGAGTGGGGAAAATAAACCCATCAAATGTGACCTACAGTATGGAATCTAAACTCAAAAGTTAAGAGAATTTTCAGCTGAAAGGTCTAAACATATAAGGCTCTAGCTCCAAACATCATCATATATTTTTAATTTCTAATTATACATGGTTAAAAAAAATAAATAAATAAAAAATAAAAAAAATCAGACAAATAGGAAACAGAGACTCTTGATATTTAAACATGAGTAATGGTCTGAATGATTAACCAACTGACATAGTTGACCAATAAAGCTAAACATTTATTCCATAAGGTCAGGCTTATCCTCACCCTCAGAGACTCCATGTAGGACTTATGGCAATCTATATGCAAAGTGTGTCCACAGGTCTGGACATAGACGCCACCATCCCAACCTATTGACACTGACTGCAGACAAGAACTCTGCAGAAATCAGAAGAGAAAAAAAACATCCATTAGAGTATGCAAATACATCTTCAGGCTCCTGTCTTTCAGGAAAATGTATTTTATTGTAAGGTGCTGAGAAGTAAACGTTTAACAAACTGAATAAAACAAATGTAAATAAGTTTGTGTTACTTAGTGTTATGAAGCAAATGTTTATCTGTGGATTTATTATATTCAATACTCAGAGTGATCACTGTTTAGAGAATAATACACATAATGTCACAGAGGCCTATAAATAACATTTTAGACAAATTTAAGCTTACAGCTTCAACACCGAAGAACAGGTGTAGATTCTCACTTTAGTGACATACATTTAAAATAGATCTCAGTAAGAGGCTATTTTACAAAGACAAATCCATATCCACAATAGTGATCTGTGACTTTTTAATCTTCTGTGTATAGGCATCAGTATTTTCTGTGAATCACGTACATCTTTGAAGAACCGTTGCATGAGTGTGAGCCTGACATCATTAGCCGCGCCGCACGTGTCTACTGGGTAAACGTGTTCCTCGTCGCTCGTCGGCAGATTTTTAGGCTCTGTGCTTTTGCAGCGGTGCCCGAGCACTACAACACAGAAACAACCGTCAGCCACAATGATTTTAAGTTAATATGATGAACATTTCATGAATAAGACACGGCATGTGGGATGAGATGTTCCAGTGAGAAAAGTTGCACTCTGTGGCAGTGGGCAGACATTATCCAGGCTGCTAACTAGGATTATTCACAATAATTTGTCAATTATTTTTCAGACCAATAAATTATTATTTTGACTTTTACACTTAAGACTTAGATTTCTGAAAATATATTAAAATTAAGCAGAAATACAGATTTTTTTTCAACTTAAAGTTTGATGGTGTCCAGTCACTGAAGACAGTAATGATATAGGTGATCCACTGAGCTTCTAAACCATTTACAACATGACAAATTTATCATCTAACATAGTTTTACTGGGATAAGTCTTCCTTCCTCACATTTACCTAAAACGGAAAAACACAAGTTATGGCAGATCAAAGGTGTCAAGTGATTTATTTTTAAAGATCAGATAGTCAGCAGAGACTGCTTTTTAAACTTGCAGTGTAGGGATAAAAAGGTGAATAAGTTCTTTCCATTAATTTGAGCTTTTCATGTTGGAAGATGAAATTGCTGGCAAATGAATTACCTGAAGAGGCTTGGAGGAGAACTACTAGGCCAGTGGGTCGGTCCTCAGTGGAAGGTCCACTCTGGCCACAGATAACGCAGTCATAAAGGATCTCGGACTCCATCACTTCAGATGCTCCTAAGTCCATGGCTGCTTCAGTGTCAGGGGATTCTGCCACAGTAAAGACAAAAAGACAAACATTTCATGCAAAATTTAATGTAACAGTGTTGAAAAAAGTATATTGATTAAAAAAATACAAATACACAAATTGAAACAAACAATGACTAAAAGCTAGAAAAAGGAATTCTGGGAACATTCAGAATATAAAAAACAAAACAAAACAACATAACATCAAAAACACTTGGAGGTAGACCAGAAATCAAATCAACAGTTTAATAGTTTAATAAAGCGAGGTCACTGCAAGCCACTCAGGTAGAAAAAAAAAAACTCTATTAAGCAACATTACTCTTCCAGTAAAGAGTAAAAAATTTAATTTCACTTCCTAGTACTGGAATATAAAACAACAAGAGCTCAGAAAGGAAACAGGGTGATAAAATTTGTACACTGGGCTCCAAAAAAAAAAAATAAATCAAACCACATTTAAAAATACTGGCAACCATCGATGCTACCCCTCAGCCTCCTAGTAGATATACCTATGGTACTGATTTCAAAATCCTATGTCATCTTGTTCTCAAGTTACCATATTCACAAGATTTTCAGAAAACTTACTCTGACCTTGAGGCCTGCTCACTGAGATTTGACCTATGTTGCCTCATTCTCGAGTTATCACATACACAAACTTAGGTGTCCACGCCGTCCACTTGTCCAGCGGAGCGACGACAATACTCCATCAGCCTTTTATGGCTGAAGTGTAAAAACTTTATTCCTATCCCAATAAACTATCACAGTAAAAAAATATAAACGAAAAAAAGTATGCTGGTTTTAAATAATTTAAAAAAAGAAGACATGTTTGACCATGTCAGTGCCTTTGTCAAGGGTCAGTTGGTTGTATCCCTTCCACAGATCCAAAGCGTGATCTATCAGAGCAAATAAACTTCACAAGATAAAGTAGTACCACTATCTAGTAGTGTCTCTAAACCTCATTTTGTAAGGGAAAACAGGGCCAAACGCTTGGAGTGGCCTGGACAAATTGACTACACCCTCCAGAAGAGAAGTACCTCTTGATTTTTTAAGAGACCTGACATACCTTCTGGTTTTCATCTCTGTGGAAAAGGATTCATACTACAGCAGGATAATGAACTCAAACACATAAAGGCTTCACAAAAACTACTTGAAAACCAAAGAAGACCGAGAAGTGCTGCTGACTATTACAGACTATCCTTCACAATCTCCCACCTCAGTGTCATTGAACATTTATTTGACACTCAAAGACAAAAAAAGCCTGACATCAAAAGAAGCTTTCTGGAGTATTATCAGATGACACTGGGATGGCATGCTAGCTTGTGAGTGCTGGAAGGAAAGCAAAAAGCGAAACGCATGATATCACTCTCATTCTGATATTACTTGTAATGGAAACATCTGTACTGATTTCAATAAAAGCATGTCCCCCAGTGCTCTTCCTGCATACACAGTGGGGTTTTAAAAATAATGGGAACTTAAAATGGGATTTGTTTTCTACTACTCCTCACATGTCAGTATGGCACAGTGCTAGAAATTACTGATGTGAAATTCATTTTAAATGTTAAAAACTGTGTTCAATTTGAGCAATAAACATCGCGGAAATGTCGAGCTGTGTTACAAATTGATTTATTGCTTTTTGGGAAAACATGTTCGCAGGAGAGGTCACCGTGTTCCTGAGGAAATGAAAGTTGTTTGCATTAGACGTCAGTGCTACAGTTGTACCCTCAGGCCATCTGAGTACATAGAGCCATAAACGTACGTGCGTGTGTACACACAGACACACACAAAAAGCAAGACGGCTAGCACACCAGCAACAGCATGAATTTGTGGCACCCTCCTAAAAATATTGCATGTTAAGGTTGGCGTCTAGTTCTTAGAAAAGGTTAGACTCAAACTATAAAATAGACCCCAAATCAAAAACCATGACAGCTAAACCACTGCAACATCCATCCATCCATTTCCTCTCCTTATCCAATTTAGGGTTGCGGGAGGGGGAGCAGGAGTCTACCCCAGTTGGCATAGGGCGAGAGGCAGGGTACACCTTGGATAGGTCGCCAGTCTATCACCGGGCCAACTCAGAGGGACAGGCAACCATTCGCACTCAGATTCACAACTATGGCCAACTCATATCCTCCAATTAACTTCATGCCAGGTATGTCTTTGGACTGGGAGAGGAAGCAGGACAACATGGAGAGAACCAGACACTTAAAACCCCATGACCATCTTGCTGTGAGGAAACGGTGCTAACCGCCCCATCACTGTGCTGCCGTCCTACTGCAACATATTACTAAAAAGATCCTAGTTAACAAACTATCTTAATAACATCTACATAGAATTGCATCCATTTGGCTTAATTAAAGATGCCATCTTTGATATTTCTGCTTCCAGCAATACAGAAGAGGAAACAGGAATTTGATGTGTGGTGAATTAAAACGTAACATTTAATATTTCAGCTGCAAGATCTTTTTCCCAAAAAAAAAAACAACAAAAAAAAAAACAGCACTAAGTTGACTCTGAATGATCCAGAGTATTTCTGGTACAGATACAGCATTTCACAGACGGGTCTATTTAACAGAGTAAGGAGGAGACTGAATAAACAATAATCATAATAATAACAATAATAATAATAATAATTTTCTTTGTGCCGATATTGTCACCAACATAATGGAAATACTCATGTTATGTTGTGAAAATCCAGCACTGAGGCTGCAGCTGGTGTTCTGGCTCGGCAGTGAGTGCTTAGAAAGACATCAGAACAGTCCTTCTGAACACACCGGCCATTATTCATTTGCTAACCATGCTGTGTCAGAGGGGGGCCCTGGGAGTCCAGTCTACCATTAGTGCTTTGATCTTATGTGCCCTCACAGCCAGCAGCCACCCACACTCCCACAGGATCACCCTACTCGCAATTTCTCCTGAAAGGCCTGCAGAGACTGTACGCACGGACTCGGCCCACTGTCACCTTGCCCCAGTGAAAAACATACAGCAATGATGAGTTTATTTTAGCTAACAGTGCTTCAAGGGCTACGGTGGCAAAATGTCCTTGAAACAGAAAGTGGTAATATGTGTTTTATGATTTTTAAAAGGTCTTTCCCTCCTGCAGTACTGCACAAAAATATGAGATATTAAGGGTAAAATAAGGACGTTTAAGAAAAAAAATGCAATGACTCGTTTTCTTATTTACTAATAACTTCTGACAAAGTACAGCAGACAATACTAATCAATACTTCACATTTTTCACAGTTTAAGTACTTGGAGATGAAGGTTGATCCAAGCGCCATGGAAAACGTGCCACAGCTTATCTATGGATTTATTCTGTCTTTACTGCTTTTAATTCTAGATTGACTCATGTAGATCCTTAATATCTAATTCATAAATTCTGTATTGATTATTAATTTAGGACCAATTAATAGTACAGTATTATTTACACTGTAGATGTGGTGTGTTTTTAGGTGACTAAGTAATTGTGCTACTTTGCGATGCAGAAACACATCACCCTTTGCATATAATTTCTTCTTGAATAATGTCACTTGCCCTAAATCTGAAGTATTTCCAAGCAATGCCTGATAATCAACTTTGAGGGGCAAGCTCTTAAATTTTTGCAGTACCACAAATTTGAATTCATTGTATATCTGCATTTTAACGTGGTGTTATTTGTCCAAACTCATAAAACTTCAAACTGCAGGGAACAGCTGTGATTGGGTTATGCCGCCACATGGTGAGAAATGTATGACTGTGATACTGTGATATGATATTGCACATGTTTGCATTGGTTTTTTTGCAGTTTTCATTTCATAACTGTCACACGCCTGCAAGCAATGATCATGAAGCTGGCGCTACTGCTGCTGCTTTTCTGCAAACAGACTTTAGCTACATATCATATTTTAGATTTAGATTTTTAAGCTCAGAAACTCTAAAATATACATAAGCTGGCAAAAAAGACGATCAGTCAGCCTTTTCTTACCGACATCCATGGCTGTTTCCATGAAACTCTTCTGCCTGGAGGCAAATTCAGCAAGCAGTTTCTGCTGTCTCTCTCTAGCCCTCTGACGCCTGAAAGAAAGAAAAACAGAAATTTTTAGGTAGATATGAAGTAGTTTGTTTGATAGGTCACTGAGATCATAACCAAATAAATGCCATGTGTCTATATTTTCATATAATCTAATCAACTACTGAAAGAATTTGCTTTAATTCCCCCAATCAGATTGTTTTGAGGGTGATACAATTAGTCCTGTGATAAATGACTGTCCCTCATTTAGAGAAACAGCAATTTCTTGAACTGATGGAAAGTGTTGCATAATATGGTGATTTTTTTTTCCTTTTAAGAGGATTTATTATTAGCTTTCCCCTTCGAATAAGTGATCCCTCAGTATTCTGGGAAAAAGTATGCCTGTTGTGCAGAGCTTGCTTGATCACCCATAGCATGTGCATGTAACAGGGGCTATTTTCACACACACAGGATGTTTCTGATTTCAACAAGGCTGCATTTTAAAATTTGGAAAGGCTGATTATTAAGCTAATCTGGTGGGTTTAGTTTTCACCAGTGCATACAAAGGCGAGAGCTGACTGTAAATTAAGTCCCTAATAAGCGGACATAAACAAATGCTGACAGCAGTGTCACAGCTCAATAGTTTCACTGATGGCTTGAGGGGTACTGACAACCAGACTGAAGAATGGCCTTCTTAGTTCTCACTGCCACTGCCTATATTGCTGTGTGACGGAAACTGATCTAGTTCATGGGAACAGAAGAGGCTGTAACTTTAATTTTAGCTGTGGGGTGAAGCCAACCAACCCCAAAAGCAGACGGTTATCAAATCGCTATAAGCCGTTCCATCATCATTAAAGTAGGGGAAGGAGAGGACTAGTGGGTGAATGTGTGGTGAAAAGGAAAATCCTGCACATTTTAACTTTTCACACAGTCAATGGAGTGCATTTCCATTCAAGTACAAGATGTACAAAGTCAGCAGCAATAGAGCCACTATTTATGTGGATTTATATCGAATAAGAACATATGAAATCATTACATTAAAGCACACATTAAAGTGTATCTGCATCTTGCACATCTGGACCTCTAGTCAAGATAATTAGATTAAATATTAAAGATCTCTTTATTTACACTCACATGTCTTATAAATGATAACAATACCATGACTTCAAAAGGTTCGATAAAGATCAATTATTGAATGCAATATCATAAAAACATAACAAAAAAAAATTAAGAATAAAGTTAATGATGTAGCATGGAGGTGTGTAAATGAAAATCTGTGAAGTTATAATTACCTTTCTTCTTTGTCCATGGCTTTCTTGTCAGTGGGACTGTTCTTCTTTGGTGGTACTGGTGGACACACCTTTCCACAAATGTCCTGGATGCTACGCTTGATTTGGCAGCTGCGCGTGGCTGCCTTGGTGAGGATACGTTCAATGGCTGTTATGCCATCTCCGTGAGCGAGGCGGTTCGACTCGATGTCCTCTAGCCAAGATGCCGAAAGAGAGTTCTGCTTAGACGACATCTTTTGGTGGAGCTTGATGAGGAGGGACAGCATGCTTTCACGGATCTCCAGGATCTCTGTGACCAGCTGCGGGGGCGTGCCTGGCGGAACCCAGCGTGTCGAGGAGCTCTTGGGCCTGACAGCCTGCGTGGCTTCGGTGGTGCTGCGGTTGATTATCTCCTGGAACTTCCTCCTACGTTCTGCCACGAGACTGAACACCTGAGCTTCGCGAAGGTTCTAAGAAAGCATTGAAGACAAACATTTCTTTACAAAAAGATGAAATATTTGGCCAATATAGTGAGACACCATTACATCAAGAACCATAATCCATTATTTATCAATTAAAGTACAGGAATCTAGAAGAACACACATGAATAAATATTACATATCACACGTGAAGCTCACAATAAAGAGAAACATGACATAGCTCTTCAAATTTCACAATTTTTTTTATGGAGCACCTAGACCATTTCCAAATATTAATATAACTAATAGTCTGGTCGACTTTGATGGATTGTAGGTGGGTGTCATTACCATATTCAGACGGGAAGGTGCACGTAAAAGTCAAATAAAATGTTCATTATTTCAGCTGACATTTTATGAACACTGCAGCTGATAGTGCTGGGACAACCAGACTCCTAACGAAAATTCAAATACAAGCCATCTGAAGGATTGCCCTGACCTGACCTGACAAAAAAAAAAAAAAGCACCTGAGCTGCACTGTTAAATAAACATACATCATACAGCCCAGTCAAGGGAACATCAATCATTCTGACATGCGGTTAAAAAGCGTTTACCCCAAACCTGCATTACACACGTAATTAGTTTCAGCAGTCAAGAGGGAGGGGAACTGCTGAAGCATAGCATTACACACACATACACACACCATAACACAACAAGACAGACCTCCTTTGAAATGCATCAAAGAAACACATACAAGAGAAGTCTTTCAAAGTAGAGATAAAACAAAGGCTAATGCAGCTGATTGTTTCATTCGAGCATTAGTCTTTTCATAGAAATGAGTACAAACAGCTACCTCTCTCCAATTTCCTGAAAGACGCCTGGAGTTCTGTGGAACGAGTAAAGTAATGATGATATGAAAGTGGTGCATGAAGCAACCAGTAATGCAAGATGATAAATAAACCACATGTTTGACAGGACAGAGCTAAAAGAAGAGTTACACCCTCACTTCCAGACTAATAGATCACTACAATCAGTCAAAATCTGCTGTGATTCCTATTTAGGAAGACAAGGTTTTTAGAGAATAAATCTCTATAGTGGCAACAAGCCAAAAACTATCCAGACCATCCAAAACCCCATCCACAAGGTAAACACTTCTCTTCCCTTCTTTAAGTGTCTCTCAGCTACTTTTTAAATTTTTTTTTATTTAATTTATCAACCCTATTTATTTTTTATTTTTTTATCTTAATAACAAACTCTTTATTAAGAGCATTTAGTTCCATGTAGGATCACCCCTAGTGGTGAGGTAAGATATATTCTGAATACAGCATCTGATGGGTAATTTTATTTACTTATTAAACACATTTTAAAGCAGTAATGTTTTTAGCAAAAACTCTTGCTTTCTCATTCCTTTTCCATAGATATGATGCAAGCTGGCAGTTAGCTTAGCACAGAGGGTGGAAATAGGAATGTAACTCAAATTAATTTAAAGTTAATGTAAAGAAGCACGGCCTGTCACCGAGTTTCCACTTACCTGGCCATAAGAAGAAGCTTCGGTGCTGGTGCTGGGAGGTGCCTCTCTCTTTACCTCTGGAGCGGTCTCAGGAACCCGCACCCTGACAAAGTTGATGACATGGTGCAGATTGGAGAGGAGATTGGTGCCTGGGAACCAGCTGTCATGACAGTGCTCCTCAATGCAAGGCTCCTAAACAAAAAAAAAAGGAAGAAGACGACGACAATGACTCAGTGAAAAACTGGTTGGCACTAGGGGCCTAGACAGTGAGGAAAGTGGTTACAAGTTAAACCAAGCAAATTATCTTACCTCATCCTCCTTGTTGTCTTGAATCTGGTTGTCCAAACCCAGTTCAATCAGGTACAGCACCATGCACAGCACGTGTTCAGACATGTTCTGATGATCCATCCAGATCTAGAACATGATCAAACCATTAGCTTACCCCAGAGAACAAATAACACAAGGTTTAGCTGTCAATGTGTTTGCTTTTTTTAAGTTATTATGCATCCATAGATCAGCCTCTCATTACTGATACCAAGCCCTCAACTGACCATCTGTCAGTGAATTTGTATTCTTAAATATATCTTGCCTGATCGATACTATGAAGATGTTTATTTGGTGATGCGCCAATTTTCAGCACCAGTTGCAAACAAAGTCATACTACAAACTGCAAAGAGAGACGATGGATATGGCTGTTTTATATGGCACTGGTAGTGGGTGAAAGACTCACCTTGTAAAGTAGAGTGAATATCACAATGTGCAGCGTCTTGCAGTGCAACAGCCTTATTAGACCTTTGTAACATGGGTGCAGAGGAGTCCTCTCCTTGTATGGTGGCCAGGGGTTGCCAGTGTGAATGCCAAACTGTTTCAAACTAGTGGACATCATCATCAAAAAGGAGGCGAGAAAACAAATCAAAAAAAGCAATTACTAGCAATAATCAATTTTTATACTCATTACATACCAAGTAATAATGAGAGAAGTCAGAGTTAGGTTGAGAGAAATAAGAGTTTGGGGAAGTGACACCGAATGCTGTTCAGAATAAATCACAAAAGATTTCAGTCTACACAACAGAAGAGCCGAGGGGCAGCACTCTATTAGTGATGATGGGATTATTATCACACGAGCCAGGGCGAGCCTGACATGTAATCCATCATATTCAAACAGTGTGAATGAGCAACATGAGGCTGGTATCAGACTCTGAAGGTGGCACAGGCAGCTTCAATATGTCTGAGAGAGAAATATGCTCTAGTTTCATCTGTACTGGACACAAAAACTGAAGAGAAAACTGAAAGCATGTACGTGAAAGAGGCGGATGAGTGATCCATCCATGAATTACAAAGGCTCTTACCAATTGCCATTTCAAACACAGAAACAGAGCGAGCCACTTTCAGTTTAATGAGTATTTTCAGAAGCCAGAAAGAAAATTAACCCCCAAAGTATCTCCTTCACCTCCGCTGACATGTTTCCACAACTGCATTACAATTTAGCCTGAAATATTGAGTTCTCTCGACACCGATCTAATTGGAATCACTTCAACACCTGGCAGAGCTGACCTTTCTAATCATGTCCCTTCACCAGCAGAAAGAGAGACGACCTGATTTTTGTCATGACTGAACATGAAAACGCCAACAAAACTACTGCCGAGCAAAGGAAACATTTATACAGAGTTTAGAAGGTGACAGAAAACAGACATGTTTGGGGGAAATCAAACTTACAATGCTGCATATCTGTCCATTGCGGACTGGACATCACGGCGATAGACTGTTCTGAGAACGACCATGATGGGGTCAAACTCTTTCTCCCACACTTCGGCTAGTGAAAAAAAGGAAGAGAAATGCTTTGCAATCTCTAGTACAAAGTGACACTGTTTCACGTTTTCCCTGTTTTTCACCTTTCACCATCATAAGTGGTGTAAGTCTGCCCCCAAGTGGTGCCCTGAGGACATAGATCTAGTGCAAAAGATTGAGCCCCATTCTTAACTATAACAGGGAGCGGTCTAAAAAGCAATAGAACAGATTTAACATATGTTAGTTTTAAAGTGACAACATTTATTTTTTCCGTGAACTGGATAAGACAATTAGTTATTTCACAAGAATGCACCAACCGTAATGTGTGTATATTACCTCATATGCTTCTTGCTGGAGAACAAAGTAAACTCCCTAGAAATCAGATATCAGCTTTGTGATTAAAGTGACTGCTGTTGGTTTGAAAAACTATTTGCTGTAAGTTCTAGGCCATAAAACAAAAATAAGACAATATTTAAAAATATGTATTTTATCATATTTTCTATTCAAAGCTCAGTGACCAGCTCATTAGATCTAGTCTTAAAAAGCTCTTAAATATTGCAGTCTTTTTGGGTGCTGATTTAGCTCACTGGGTTGAGCAGGCAACCCATTTGCTGCAAGTCTAAAGCACAGGCCCAGGTTTGACTCTGTCCTGACGCCTGTGTCTCTTCCCCCTGGTCTTTCTCCCAGCTTTCCTGTGTTTTCTTGGCTATCCTATCAAATAACGGCTAAAAAAGCCCCCCAAAATATATTAAAATATTACATGCATTCTTAAAGCTAATGTTACTGTTGGCCAGTGGAGGGCAGCAGACATATCTTCATGCTGCTCAGATGATGATGCTATCACCAAGCAGAAAGCCTTCAGCGAGGACATGAACCCAGAATTGTTAAAACCCACAAACAAGCCATGAACTAAACACCAGTTATTTGCAATGTTGTTTATTTCCGTCCCACTGTGACTACAATTGTTGATGAAAATTTTGTTTAGCTGCTGGTGGAAAAATATCTAATAGATTCTTAGGTTTCATATTTTAACTAAACTACTTCTATAACAGTATCAACAACATAGACGCAATTCTGTGTAACGTCTGCCTTTACCATACCAGACATTTCTGTAAAACCTGTAACAACACTTTTATAAATATCTGTTACTTATTTTAATGATCTGTTAGTAAATCCTGCCTTCTCCTTCACCAGGATATCCTACCTTTGGGTGTGTACATGCCCTGCTGCATGGATCCTCCAGGCTCAAACACAGGTGCTTTGAAGTCGGCTACAGCAGAGAGCATATCCTCAAAACTACAGCTACCGGGTACAATGCCACTCTTTGGGTTGGGATTTTCAGGAATCTATGAAAACTCTCTTAAGGAAAAATAAAACATATATAAATACATATATACTGTGGATAACTGAATACAGTTTCTCTTTAGAATGTATTTGTTAATGACTGAAGGATACAAGGTCTAAGAGTGCGCTGTGCGTACGATCGTTCATGCACAACTGAGAGACCATTTCAGCCCGAAGGATCTCATCATCGGTCATCCCTGTCGGTGAAAATGAGAAGAAGAGCGTGAAGGCAAACTGACAGTGAGGGGATCTGACTTTCACCAGTACAGAAACTTGACAAAATAGGAGAAATGGCTGACAATACGTAATCTTAAAAATTTTAGTGCTGGCTATCTTGGCAATAACCAAGTCAGAGGTGGTTACAGGCCACAGAGTTACAGAGTGGGGAAACAAAAGAAACTTTTTGTTTTAATAAAAGAATCAGGCAGTGCTGTTAGCTGCCCACATCATGAGTCAGCAAACCACGGGACACGTGGTCAGGAGCGAGTTGGTTACCTCGCTATAGTAACTGAACGGCTGAAACCCAGAGCCACTGACCACTGTCACGATTTGTAGATGCTTTTCTGATTGAGTGCAGTGGTAAATCGTAATCTCACTGACAAACATGTTACATTTCGTGCCACTGGAGAAGATATGCTCACAATTTGTGTTTCAGGAGCTAAATACTTTTTTAACCTAAAGCCACTATACTGGTATTTTTTTTTCCTGGGAGCTTACAAAGTTTATAATAGTACAAGTGTATCACTGAAGCACAGGCTCAATCACCAGTCGGTTACATCTTTCTGAGACAGTAATGAAACAGACATTTAATTTTATGTCTTAAATAAATGAATAATTAGGAACAACTTACAGGTCTATTCTTTCAATAAATTCAAAATGATTTATCTATGAAAAATTGCAAGATTGCCACTTTAAACACCAGTAAGAGCCCAGTTTTGAGGTTTGGCAAGATAATTATGAACTGAGGAGTTTTTTTTTAAAAAACAGACTGTGACTACTGTCTCTTTAACATAATGCAGTTTTGTAATGCAGTGTTCTGTAATATGGATGAATAAGTCAGCAGAACATCTGAAAGCACTATCTCCCTAGGGAGAAATTGCATCACAGTTATATTTCAATATATGCAAAGAGAGGAGTGTCAGTGTAGCCCTTTTGTGTCAGAGTATAATTTACAAAGTCCTTGGTTATCTCCATGAACAAATACTAGAAATAGTTCAAATGATGTTTTCAGCCAAGTAAAGGACTTCATTGGAGAGTTTTACGTGAAAAAGTCACTTCTTATTGTAATACAGCAAAGAAAAACACTCCTGGGATGAGTGCCAAACACAGGAAAACTGCACCAGCAAAGAGAAACAATGGTTACATGAACTCGTGCCAACAACGACACAACCTACCAACTATCAACACCTCGCAGAGCCTCAGCAAATGATTTATTAGCTCTAGGGTAACTCTATACACTGTAAGGTAGTTTGCTACTCTGATAAAGATGCTGCACAGCCTCTGCTGTACCACTCACCCAAATGAATGCGAAGGCTTGTTAGTATAACCAGAAAGGTAAGTGCTCCTTCTAGCATTGGTCTCTCTTGCTCAGAGTCCAACACGGCATTCTGATGCTGAGACGCCATGGTCAACAGGTCGACTACTTTAAACCTGCATCAGAGGACAGTTTATAAACCAGATGTTACCCATCTGCAAATGTTAAATGTTTTATGTAGCATAATATTATCAGAAATAGAGCTTACCTCTCAAAAACACTTGAGATAAAGTAGTCAGGGTCTAGTCTTGATGCACAAACCTTCAATAATAAAAAAGAGAAAGCAGACTTAAACTAAATTGAAATGACAAAAGAATTGCGCGCACACACACACACACACACACACACACACACACACACACACACACACACACACACACACACACACACACACACGAGTGACACTCATAACAAGCATTGTCTGTGAAGCAGCAGTCCTCACCTGCAGCAGATAGATGTCAGGATCAATCATGGAGTTGCAGAAGTGTGACTGCACGTAAGTCATAGCCTGTCCCTTAATCTGCAGTCCATTCCTCACCCACATGTTGCTGTGGATTTCTGACAGGCACGCCTACAGTCACATAGAACAAAGTGTTAATTGAGTGAGGAGTCTCTGCAGACCAGTGTTAGACGTGGTAGGCTGGAATCACTTAACCTTCTCCTAACCTGAAGCCACGTAGTCTGCAAATACTTTTACTTGTTACAATAAGCACATGGACACAGATGTGCATTAGACATGCAGGTAAAACCAAATCTATTGTCTTCCACTGTTATACCTGGATCTGGAGTGGATGCACCATGATCTTCATCAACATCTCTTGGTCAGGAAGGAGGCTGTCCAGATCCAGTCCTTGGCATTTTACAGCCTGGGGATTTTGAACCAAACAATTAACTTTAAAAACACATACACACAGACACCAAAGAGAATAGACTGTGCACTAAAAGATGAGGTGGCATACCTTACTGAGGAACATGGCGTAGTAGCGGTGGAGTGGCAGGTGAAATGTCACTTGATTTGGAGCAGGCTATGACAGATATACAGACATTTATGTGAAACGGGAGGGAAAAGATTACTTGTAAATACAGCAGTTTGCCATTAATATACCTCATCAATGAAGCCAATGGCATCAAACCAGATCTGCAAGGTCTCCAGACAGTATCGAACCACAGTTTTAGTGTATTCCTGTGTTTCCTGGTAACACATAAAATCAGATGTTAAAAATTTGATATAGTATTATGTAGTAAGTGATTGCAGCTTGGGGTGCTTATAACGCATGTTCCATTAATCCTGTGAGTGAGACTTACTTTGACTTTGCAGTGTGTTAAGAGACCCCACATTGGTTGTGCACAGGCCTCAAGCTCTGCTGCGAATGCTGCATAGTACGTCTGAGACTCAAATTCCACATGTTCATTCAACTCCCGCTTATTCAGATTCATACCTATGACAGCAGCAGAATGGTTATAACCTGTTAAGCACAACTTCTCAATGCACATAAAAAGTTTAAAATACAAGTCTGCTTTTTTAAAATTCAACATTTCCCCTCATATTTATATGTAACATACTAAAATGTCAACAAGTATGTGAATTACAAAACTCTCTATTGAATGTGTCAGTTTGTGGCTCGCATGGATACAGGGTAATAGTGACACTGTCCTCATAGCGTCAGCAAGAGGATACTCAGGCCCACTATACAAGGGTGAGCGTTATTTTTAGGATTGTGGTAGAGTGCAGTAAAAAGCCAGCAGCACCAACCACAATTCAAATCCAGTGATAAAGAATCTATCGCACCACAACTCTGCCTTTTGGTTGAACTGTTTAAAAGGAAGGCAACAAATCTCCTTCTGAATAAGCCCAGAAGTTTAAATAAATCTGCAGGAACATGCTTTTAAATCAAGCGTTGTGTTTGACCTGACTGTGAGTGAATAACAAAAACTAGAGGTATTACACTGACATCCATGTGGTTTGATATCTCTGAACCCACCATACCAACAATAGATGGGATACAAGCATTGTCTGAAATTAACTTTCTGAGTCACAGATGAAAATACTCACTAGCCTCACACTGACTATAATAACAAAATCACTTTTGTGGTGTATGTACATTTGTTTGAGTACATTTCATTGGGATAACATAGCATTAATTTAACAAAGGAGGCTAGGGAAAATTTGAAGCTTTTTTTTTTTTAAATCAAGAATTAATTAATACAAGCCTCAATCTAATCCAATGATCTTAAAGTGTCAACATCTACACCCTTAAATGTACTGAAAGCTCAAACATAAAAGTACATTTAGAGGTTTTTTAAAACTACTTTATGCTTAATCAGCTTCTCATTGAACTCACTCTATATCTGCTGCTGATTGGTCAGTGGTCATTTTCTGGTTGTGGTGTAATTTAATCTATATGCTGTCATTCATTCTGTATAACCAGATATCTGCGTATAAATAAACAGACTCTGTAGGCAAGAGAAAATATTTTTTAGCACTGATTGCTGTCCACCTTTTATTGACTAATCACATTTGAGGAAGTTTTGGAAGCTTGCATGTAAAGATTTTCCAAAAAGCAATCTCCAAAACCACTGACTACTGTCTAACATTAATTTGTCTTTTGCGTAATATAAAGGCCTTGCTTACTCAGAACCAGCTGTTTCCACCAACAGTTAAGACCTTTGTTTGAACTGTTTAACTTGTCCTCAAGCATGCACAATAAATCCTGCTGCTCTCAGTGTGAAAATGCGTGCGTAAATGATTACCTTTGCTCAGACGAAGGAAAGTAATAGGACTTACCTTGGAAAAACGACACAAAGCTCATCCACAGCATCAACAATGAGTGGTCTTCCAGGAACTTTTTCGCTACACTTTGGTGTGAGAGGATGTTAATGAAATCACTAACTAGGGGCCAGTAGGTGTTGTTCTTCAACAGTGCTTCACTGCAGTTCACCACAACATGCCGATTGTTCTCTTCATCTAAAAGAAAGACAGCGAGACAGGAAACACTGACAATTGGGATCAAATTGTATTCAGGAATCTACAAGAAAATAAACATAAAGAAAGACATGGGTCAATGTGTTATTTAAATCAACACCTGGCTGCTATTATAACACTGCCAACAATGATGAGTGCAGCATTAAAAAGGAGTCTACGCCAGTGCTACTGCTCAGCCTCCTAGTAGATACCTATGGTATCAATTTCAAACTCCTAGGTGACTTCCTTCTCAAGTTACCACATTCGCAAAATTTTCAGAAAACTTGACCTCCGACCTTAACCTTGAGTTCTAGGTCACTGAGATTCAAACCTGTCCAACAACTATGGTATTAATTTTAAACTTGCCATTTTCTCACGTTATCGCATCCACAAACTTGGGTGCCCACGTCATCCACTCACCCAACAGGTAAAAATTCAAGCTCATTTTACTTGGAGCCAGCAATGAAATGAAACATCTGTGCAGGCTATACAAGCACCAAGAATGATTAAAAACATAGGGCAAAATTAGCAGCTGTGCTTTGTTCTTTAGGAAGCATTTACATTTAATTGTTGATTTAGAAAACACAGTGGCTTCATGTAACAGATTTGCACAATTAGACATAAAAAAGGCAGCTAATGCCATCCATTATTTGTGTCATGATGGATCTTTTGACCAGGTGCATATAAAACCATTTAAATAAAAATTTCAGTTTTATTATTAAGTTCAAGACAAAAATAGCAACAATGAATAACCTGGAAAATACCATTTAAAAAAAGAAAACAAAAAAAAACCCTTCTCATGTTTAATAATACAACCCCAGTGAGCATTTATCAAAATAGTGAGCAAACTGGCCGACTTACCCTGAAGTTCACTTTTAATAAGGCAACTCTCCATCATGTAGAGGAGGACTGTGACCATGATGTCCAGCAGCTGACACTCCTCTGTGACATGTCGAGCCAGCTCCTCGTTGCTGAACAGCTGCACACTAATGTGCACGATGCGGTTGGACATCGTATCCGACTCGTGGCTTTTCATCAGCGTTTTCATGATGAAAGCGTAATGTTGGACAAAGGTTTTTGTAAAGGTGATCTGCCAGAGAGAAAGACAAGAAGCCCATAACACAATTAAGGCTTGCCTTCAAAAACTAATACATACTGAGCTTTTTTAAGCCCAGTTTGATATTGAAAAGGCATGATGAAAAGGCAATGCATGATAAAATATTAATCCCAAAGTACGGAAGGTAAGATTCTTATATTAAACACAGGAAACATAATTTCAAATATGTGCATGTAATCCCAGCTCAAGCTTTAAACAACTCAAACGCTCCAGTTTCAGGCTGTGTATGGTGTAACTGGGACCAGATATCCCTAATACGGTGATTTCAGGCACACAGAAGAAAGCTGGCTTTGACGGAGGAGGAAGGAGGGGAGGAAGTTGCACCAAGGTCTAAGCTCAAAAAGGATTTTTTTTCCTGTAAATCATTTACTTTACTAGAGTAGTTTTGCAAGGACAAAAATACTGAGATGCAATAAGAATTTAATAAACCATCTATTTACAAAAAAGAAACTGTCTGAGATGTCTTGTGCAATTTCAACAATGCGTCAGTTTTTCCACATTCAGTTGCTGTAAACTCATAAAGAAACACCACTGCTGTTAATGTGTGGGTGCAGGTCCTTGGCTTAACGATATCACTTTGGTGTCATGCAGCAGGTTGTGGTTAATGCGTTCGTCAGCAAGAAGATGATGACGATAATTCCCATCTCTAATTTGTTCTCAATGACATGCAAAACAGCTTTCTGGTGCAGAACGAAGCCAAAAGAAATGACACCCTTTGGAGGCCTTTGTGGGCCACTTTTAGCCTCTGAGCTGTATAACTGCTCCTGGTCTGCACCATGTCATAGAAAGGAATCATTTAACCTCCTAGGACCTGGCGTCCACATATGTGGACATCACATTTTGGGTTATTTAGACCAAAATACTTAATTCTGCTCTACAAGGGCCTGATATCCACTTACGAGGACATTATACTGCTACTGTTCTATCGAAATTTTAAACGGATATCCTCATATGTGGCTCTTATTTTTCTTAGAAACAAAAATCAGGTAAAAAAAAAATCTGGTAATTCTTTGTTTTTACATTCATCGGGTCCCAATATGCCCAAATATCAAAGAGAAATTAAAAATGCATGCCGTGGAAGAGTTTGGGTCTTAGGAGGTTAAAATCATCAGACAGGCATCTGAAAGGTGGTATGCGGCATTAATTTTTGCACATGAAAAATTGGAAAAGAAAATACCTTGTAATCTTGATCTGGCAACATGTTTAATAAGAAGGTGACCATCTTCTGAGGAAACTCGTATTTTATCGTCCAAAACAGCAACTCTTCCAGGAAGCACTTATGCTTCAGAGATTCAATAATACAAGGGTCTGAGGACAATAAAGACACATAATGAATACACAGTTCAGCTCAGTTCAGACATTATGGTGTGAATGCTTTTCTTTTCATGCACCTTTGGTACTGCTACTCAGCTTAACCCTCTTCCTCTGACCAACAGACTGTCCTCCATCTTGATCCTCCTTGGAAGAAAACACAAAACAACATAAGTTTCAAGAAGTCTGCAAATTTTCATTAAGGCATCAACTGAGCATTTTTTGACTGAGCATAAATTAGACACAACATTAATGTTGCACAGGTCAGTGATATGGCTTTACCATTTTTATAAAAAGAGGAATTAAAAAAACGTATTACTTAAAATAACACACATTATCAGGTCAGTGTCATTTTAAGCATTACGTTAACATACCTCTTTACTTGGCTCGTCTGGACTCCCTGGTCCGCTGTTTCCTAACAAAACAAATGGACTAATTACTATTTAGCAACAGTTAGAACATATGTCATCTGTTATTATAGCACCAACAAACTTATTTATGAAATGTTTGGTCTCTTATTCACTGTATGTGCGTTTATTTAAACATTTTTAAAAAGTACTGCATGTGTAATGTATATAAAGCTTGGTAGAAAAAGAATCTAATATATGTTTATAGGAATGTGGACTGGTTTACAATACTAAAATCTATTCAAATGAAAATAATAATTAATAACAAATGGAGAGTATTATGATTTTTTTCTTTTTATCTTAAAGATGTGAAGCAGATGGATGATTATTGAAAAAAACAAAACAAAACCATGTCATCTTACCTAACAGGACCATCGCGCCTGCACCTCCTTCAGCCCCAACACCAACATCAGTAGCAGCACTCTGGCCTTTTTCCTCCACTGATACCAGACCTGAATTCTTCAGTGCTGACAAATACTTGTCATAGTTCTTCTTAGCATACAAATTCTCCTCTTGGCCTGCAACAGTTAAGCAGTGAGCAAGAAAACCTTCTATTTTTTATTTTATTTTATTTTTTTAGGTTCAGATATATCAAGTAAAATATTTTTCACAATTAGTATATTGCTGACCTAAAATTACAAAAAGAAAAATCAGTGGTAATGCTCTGTTAATTGAGCCCAAACCCTAAGCTGGATATTTACCCATGCTCAGCTCCTTGAATGCCTGCTGATTGGTCAAGATTTTTGTCAGCACAGTCCTCATTGCTCCTCCCATCTTTGTAAGCTCCTCCAGGAAGGAGATCTGAGGCTCCAGCTGTTGCAGGACTTTCTGTAGATCTCTCTCAGTTGAGGTGTCTGGTAAAACAAGATAAGAGATGCGAGACCCAGCACTCAGTGAAAGTAACTCTACGTGTAAATAGTTGTATAACACTTGTATAAGGCTTGCACAGCAGCTCATGTTTTCCATCTTATATAATATCATATCAGATGTAAACCACTGAAGTTAAAGCGAATGAAAGTGTCTGGTGTTGTACCTTTAATCGGTGAATGTTTAAAGACAACCACACATTAAAGTTACAGGTTCAGTTTACGTTGGTTAATAAGTATTGTACTTTATGTGTCTGTCATGACTGTTTTCACCTGGTTCAACATATCCATCTCTCAGATACTGTATGATACACAGGATAAAGCGGGGAAGAACCATCTCAGACATCAAGAGCAGGTCTCTGGGAATTAAGGGGATATTTTCCCCAGTTCTCAACCGATGCCTTCGACAAAACCTGTCAGGGGAAAGGAAATGTTTTTTTAAATCAGTGTCACACAGAAAGGTACATTTGACCGCTCCTGCTGTTCCTTCATGTGCACTAAAAGAAGATAAAGTTGGTCAAGAAACTGTTAGCATGTTTTAATTATCAGGTAGAAATTGAGTACAATTTGCATTCAGCTTCTGAAACAGCCCAGAGGTCTGAGCAGAAGAGTTTTCCTTTTGGTTTATTTCATGAATATATTGTTGTGATATTTACTGGATTGGGCTTTGAGTAATAATGGTTGATTGAGGTGGGAACTAAAGGGTTATTCACAGCAGCCCACACACTACCACACCTCTTTCTCATACATCATTAAATATCCATACACAAATTTTACGAGCTAATGAATCAGTATGACACAAAAACATAGTCTAACATATGAATAATTTGTTATTGAAGATCATAAGACTGTAATATTTTAAAAAAATGATCATCTGTTCATAACACTCAGGATTATATATCTACATTCATATAATCTTCTTATAGAGATTTCATAATCTGTAAATAACGCATGTAAAGTGCATTACTGCTCAATTCCACATATTTACAACCCTGATATATACATCACATATTTATAAAGATGTAGTCCAATCTTACTCTTTACATCATCCAAAATGACATACGGTTCTATATAATTTATGCACAAGTATGTATATGTTCACATATGTATTAGTATGTGTGTGTCAGTATAAGTATCTGTTATTTACACTTTATGCACCATTTGAGGGACTATAACTATAATTTCGTTATGCTTACTTAATAGCAGTAAAGACTCTTGCATGCTAAATCTCTATATAGGTTTTTACTCAGTTACCCAGTATTTTGCTTTCCACGTAACAAACTAAATTATCATCTCACGGTAATCAGGCCAACTCTGGAAGCAGGCTAATAGTTCACTACATTATTTTATCTAAACCGCGAGTGGAAATTAAGTTTTATGAGTAGGAGGAAACTGTAATCAAGAACAGAGATATGATGTTGAGTCAGAGAGTAACAGAGACAGTCGCTGTTTAGACATTAAGATAAAATGATGGCACTTACTTAACGATCATTCAGATTTTGACAGCAGAAAGGAGACCACACCATATCTAAACAGCCACAGACACGGAAACCTGTAGCTACACCTACCAGTATGATCTTTGGAGTTTAGCTAGCCTAGTTAACCCTTAGCCCGTGGGTTGTATTTATAAATGACATGAGCATCGCTGGATTGAAAAATCCTGTCCGCCTGCAACAGCATCTCATAAAATTGTATGGAAACTGTCACTGACAACACACATGAGAAAATGTCACCGGCTGCGCCGGTTAGCATAGCCGGGTTAGCTCGCTCGGACTTACCCACTCTCTCGCATGACATTACTGTCTCCACAGTCACAGGCCCCACCAGCCTGGCTCCGGAACATGTTGAAATCATGGCCCGTGTGGTCTCCGTTATTGAAGCACTCAGCACACAACGACATGCACGGAGAAATGCCACAGGTCCGGCATCGATATGCCACGAAATTAGCCGTCCAAACCAAGCCGCACAGAGTCGCGTTGTCATAGGAGCGCACCGTTTTGCAGAACTCCTCGAAACCTTCGCCTCCTGCAATCAGACATTTACACCAGTCAAGAGCTTCTGCGTCCGCCGCTGGTTTTTCGGGATTCAGTACAGCGTCAAGAAGCTCCTGTAGTTGCCGGACTCCGGAGCTATTGTCAGTCCGGTTTAAGTCTGCCTTCAAGTGGGCGGCAGTGGCTTTCTTGTCCCGGCGTAGCAGCGACGCCGCCATCATGCACTCTGGCTTGTTGTCCACAAATTTATTTTTGTTGTCTTGTATCCATGTTCTCGGGTTTTCTCGCGATACGGCTGATTACGTCGTTGTTGGCTAGAGAATTTCCTGAAGTAATTTCCGCTCGTTGTACTTCATGTACTGGAAATAAATCTACACAGTTAGTATTTGACCTACTTAAACCTAGTATTGGAATTTGGTGTTATAGAGTCCGTTATTTATTTAAACATTTGAAGCTGTTATATTGGGATGTTAGGGATTTCTTTTCTTTTTGTTTATTTTTTTGTGGGGGTTGAGTTTTTGAATCTTTATCAGCATTCTTTTTATTTTTTGTAGACACATCTAATAGGAGAGGGGAAAAACAAAAAAAATAGCAAGAACTAACAAAAATCTAAGTGTGTAAAAAATATCTATCACATAAATTAGCTTTAAGCAATAAGACGTAAGGTACATATAATATAATATAATATAATATAATATAATATAATATAATATAATATAATATATATTGTTATGTTATGTTAATATATGTTCAATTTTGATACGACATGAGAAGGTAAGGAGTGGCAGAAAACTTTGCAAGGGTGGTGCAGGACATGTATGAGGACAGTGAGATAGTGAGAACTGCCCCTGCTTGTTTCCAGTGGTCGGGACTCTTCATGGACCATGACGTTTGCTGATTACACCGTGATCTATAGGGAGAGTATTGAGCAGGTGGAAGAGAGGGTGGAGAGGTGGAGGCCTGCTCTAGAGAGAAGATGAATAAAAGAAGTAGAAGCAAGACAGAACACATGTGTGAATGAGAGGGACATAGGTGTAACAATGAAGCTCCAAGGACTGGAGGTACTGAAGACAGAAGGGTTTAAATACTTAGGGTCAACCATCCAAAACAATGGACAGTGCACAAGAGAAGTGAAGGAGAGCGAGCTAGAGCTGTCAGAGCTGAGGTTTTCACTGCAGTGACCGGAATAGCAAAGTAGAGAGATGGTTTGGACATGTGTAGAGAAGGGATAATGGATAAAAGAGGAAGACCACAGAGAGGATTCAAAGAGTGGATTCATGTAGTAAAGGAGAACATTCAGATGGTTGGGGTGACAGAACAGGATACTGGAGGTAGAATGAGATAGAGGCAGATTATCTTTTGTGTAATCAAAAGAAGATACTACTAGTACTACTAATAATAATAATAACAATAATAATAATAAATATACTACATGTGCAGATAACAAAAAGCACATAGAGTAACTGTCCGCACAGAGTAATCTGCGTGTCTATGTAGCAAATAAAAAAGAAAGTATTTATTAATTTTTTTAAAAACTTTGTAAATTTTTTAAAATGTTTATTTATAGGATTTTAAGTTAAAAACATTATAAATTTTTGATAACAAAGGGAAATGACAGATTATTATAAAAGTATGGATATTAAACTAAAATTAACATTTTTTTGTAAAACGGTTTAACAATATTGTCATCATTAATTTAATCACTAATGTTATTATTAGTTTCATAAACACTATTCGCGGGTAGGAACATGTGCGCTACCACGGTTTATCGTCGGATTGTTTTGGTTGACGTACACAGCTGCTTATCCCGTGGAACTTCTTAGCTTCAGCAGAAATCATGGCTCAAATTATCCTCTCAAGGTGATTTAAAGTAAAGAAGGAAATTTAAATTAACCCACTGTTGCACGCAAAGTTGGGACATTTTAAGCGATGAAACTGAAGGAATTAGAAAGCTGTCTGCAGCAGGTGGACACATTTGAAGAGCCAAAAATCCTTCTTGAGCAGTATCCAACCAGTGCTCATATTGCAGGTATGACGGTAACAGTGACGATCAGCTGAGCGTGTGACAGCACATATTTTGTATTCATTATTCCCCCCCCCCCCGCAGCATGTATGCTCTACACAATCCAGAGTACATTTGATGACATTGAGGGTAAACTCGTGGCAGACCTGGGATGTGGCTGTGGAGTCCTCAGCATCGGAGCTGCGATGCTTGACGCAGGGTGAGAGCATTGTTTATAAGTTTAACATAGCCGTGGCTTACTGTAGTCTATTCTCTGCTCTGTGTCTTATTTTTTTTCTTTCTGCAGTTTGTGCGTCGGCTTCGATATTGACGATGACGCTCTGGACATATTCAGAAGAAACGCAGAGGAGTTTGAGATTTCTAACGTGGATTTGATCCAGTGTGACATGTGTCGTCTGGAGCCAGAGGCGTACGCTGAAAAGTTTGACACTGTCATAATGAATCCACCATTTGGGACAAAACACAACCAAGGTGAGCGCATGTCTTAAATTTGAACGGTTTCTTTCTTTACTAATTTTGAAAATCCTCTTATAACTGAAGCACTAGAGACTTAAGCCCCCCTCCCCAGGCTAACAAAATGCAAAATAACTCAAAGAAATAATACATTTAAGTTTATTCCTTGTTTATGTTATGGTAGTAAGGATTAGCGGCAACTTGTCGTTTGCACACAGTTCTTTACTGTTGCAATTATATGTGCACACTACTCTCTTCACTTCATGTGTCCAGCTGTGGAGCGCTGACTGTTTAAAAACTCACTACTGTGTGTGTGTGTCCACAAGTAGCTGATCAGTCCATGAAGTTTAGAATGAACCAACTAGCCCCAAAACATGCTTCTTTATTTCTTTTAAATCATTTTGGGCCACAGACAGGCAGTGACGACAGTTTTGTCCACCTGAGCGTCCACTCACCAACTGCCTAATTTGTCACATCTGTTTGGGCAGGCTGTGCATTTGTAGTCACAGGAGCATCCCTTTAACCCTTCATACAGCCTGTTACTTATTCTGTTTTGTTTAAGGTATGGACATGAAGTTCCTCCGAGCTGCTTTAACCATGGCAAAGACAGCCGTTTACTCACTTCATAAAACGTCAACACGAGAAGTAAGTTCACCAGCCCCTGACAGTCTTTCAGGTCTCTGAAAGCTGATCTTTTACATCTTGCTTAGCAGTTAATTTATCAATTTGACCATTAAATATGAAGCCAAAACTCACATCTCTATCTATAGTATGAGTGTTGTGATGCCTGATCTGTATTTTATGATCCCATTGCAGCACATACAAAAGAAGGCAAATGACTGGGGAGTAAAGATGGAAGTCATAGCAGGTAAGAAAAATTAAGCCCATCTTTTTTTTTCTTCTATTATTAAAATATTCAAATACTCACTAAATACTTTTATTACAGAACTGCGATATGACCTGCCAGCATCTTACAAATTCCACAAAAAGAAATCGGTAAGATTACATCAGACAGTACATGTTCTCCAGCTAAATGTGACACAGGACAGATTTCCCCCATTTTTTGGTAAATTATTTATTTGCAGTCCACATATGCAAACTTAACAAATTAGCAAAGAAGATATTTTCAATCAGTCAATGTAGGAAAACTAACGCCACACACATTCTAGATGTCACACAGGTCTTGCAAAATAAACTAAAATCTCCTGGTGAAATTAAATTATAGTGAAAAAGCAAGTTTAAGGTGAATGCAATAAAACCAGAACATCTTCAAAAGAGAAACATTGGTACAACAAATAATATAAGAGGCACAGTATTCGGGGACATAAAAGGCTGCAAAATGATGCTTTGAACATATTTCTCCAGGTTGACATCCAGGTGGACTTCCTACGATTTTCCAAAGCTTGAAGCTTTCACTGGAATGGACTCAAGTTGTCTCTGTATTTTCCATTTTCACTGTTTGTAATAAACGTTTTCATTAAAGAAAAACTGATTTTAAGTCATAACTAAGATCCATTTTCAGTTTTGATAACTTTTGCTGCAGGACCATAACCGGGATCTTCCCGTTCTCTCTTTATAGGTACAGCTGTTAAAGGGAAAAAAACAAACAAAAAAGAAAATACAAATTAGATAAGAAATAATCTTAACACAGACTACAATATGTTCCCAAGACTACATTTTGAAGCAGAATATTGAAGTACAATATTTTAGGCGATGGAGCTTTTGAAGGGCAGGTGGGATGTGACTGAGTTCTGGTGGTGATGATGCAAGCAGCAGAAGTCTGGAACAATTGAAGTTTATGAACAAGTTGAGAGAAAGACCAAAAAGAGCTACAGTAGGTGGGTCCTAACCGAGGTGTGACCAAGGATGGCAGTACAGTCAGGTAAAAGAGATGGATGGAGGCGAGTGTGCTTGAAAAGAAAACCTATTATTAAGCATGACACCCAGAGTCTGGACCAGAAGGAAGGGAGAAACCGTTACATTTAGACAGAGTGGATTTGGTGCCAATGAGGAGAACCTCTATTTTATCAATTTAATTTGAGAAAATTTCAAGGATTTGATTTTCTGGGGGTAAACATAGAGGGCAGTGGGTGGGGTGGCAGTAGTAGGTTTAGTAGACCGGTAGAGTTGAATGTCATCAACATAACAACGGAAACTGATATTAAGTTTATAGAAAATAAGGATCCTTGGCCCCCAACATTTGGCCAGTGGATTAGAGACGTGGTGAGCCACATTCTAGAGAAGATTAAGTTCACCATCAGAGGGTGTGCTGGAAAATTCTATACTTCCTGGTAACCATTCATTATTTATGTTGAGAATATGTAAGCCTGCGAAATGGATTCATGATTATTTTATGTTGACTCCATATAGTGACCCATTGTCTTACACATCTATAGTTTAGTGTATATCGTGAGTATATATCACTACTTTGTTTTCTGTTTTTCACGTGAGATCTACTATCAAGGGGAAAGGGTGGGAGCAATGTTGTGCCTTCATCTGCGTACATTTATGAGTTTAACTGTTAGAAAAATGATTTTTTTTTTTTAAATGTATGGAAAATATGACAAACAGGAAACAGATGACAAATAAAAGAGGGCCCAGGATAGATCTGTGGGGGACTCCATTAGGAACTGAAAATGAACAGGATATGAAATTTTTGAGTTGAATGAACTAAATGCTCTAAATGATTTTGAACTTACCCTTCTCCTCATGCTCATAATCACTTTCAAACTTAATCTTTTTTCCTTGGTACTGAGTTCTGCCTTGATCTCTGCCACCTCTTCCCCATCGGCCTCTTCTTCCTCTTCCACCTTTTACGACAGACAAGACTACCTTACTAAATCATATACACGTTCATCTATAAAGGATAGATGACACTGTGGAACTGTATCTTTATTGACATTAACTGATTACATCCCAATGCAGTCAACAATGTTAAACAACGTGAAAATGCATCTCACCTCTGCCTCTGGACCTGCTGAATGATCCTTGTTGAGCCTCTATTATCTTCTTCATTACATCCTTCTCCTCATCTTCTTCAAGCAGCTGCCATGTGACAGTGTTGTCGTTGATTTTCAGTTCCTCTCCGTGTGCTGTTTTGGCTTTATCTAACGCTTCCTGTGCTTTCCCGTCAAACAGAAGGGTGCCCTTATCAGGAGGAGAAAAATAAAATATTTAAACAAATAGTATTTCTTTTAAATGAAACAGCTCTACTCATTTTCAATCCTGAGTCATGCCACCATGTTGTGTTGTGGAAAAAAAGTCTGTAAACCTGACTTCAGTTTTCTGGTTTATCAGTCTCTTTATTGTCATGCAAACATTAGAAACCTGAGGAAGACATCACCCCCTTTCTCCAAGAGACAAAATCTCTCTGTACTGTCAATGAAAACTGCTTTCTATCCTTGGAAATTTCCTGTAATTACCAGATGTGGATATTATCATTCATCACCCCATTAGTCTAAACAACCCCAGACATCTAGTCTCTCTTGCAAGGACACAATTTCACCAGATGTAACCAACCCGCACAAATATAAAAGCACAAACACACAAAACAAATGGTTACAATTAAAACATGTTGAATTGAATTACACAAGTAAATGATGTAAGTAGATAAGGTTATACCACATGTATGAAGAAACAGATGGAAAACATACCTCTTTGGCCCCTCTTGTGAAGTCAACCCACTTTATGTTTCCATGCCCAGAGAACAATTCGTGGAAGTCTTCTCTTGAAACACCTTCAAGCTCTCCTGAAAACTTCAGTAAACGTCCTGACTGCTCATCCAAAAGCAGATCCTGCAAGTAAAATGAGAAAACATCATTACAAAGCCTATTTATTCTTTAAGTGGTGCGTTCATTAGCAGAATAAGCTCACAAACACTTGGAGAGCTTACCATTTCTTTTTTTTCTGCGTGTTTCTGCTGTTGTTCCTTTTCCCTGAATAAAAAGGACAGAAGTAGGAAGGTTATTTTTCACAAAATGTATAATCCAGTTTTATGATTAAAGATACTAAAGAATATGTACTCACTGTTTAACTTTTGCTTTTGTCTCTGCTTTAAACTGTTTTCTCTCTTCTACCTTCTTGGCATGGTAGGCTTCCCTGAAAGAAAAAAAAAAAAAACAGCTCATCAATTACATTGTTTCACACAGAGAAATTCAAAGGTTTGCAAAACCCCAGTTAAAAAAATGCATCTCATCCAGATGTATGTATGTAGTTTAGTATAATTGTAAAACTTTGTTACAGCTGTTTTCTACCCTTTGTATCCCAGAAATACCACCTGTATTTTTCTTCTGGGATAGAGTAGTTTTGTATGATTCACCAAAAAAACTGTATAATCTTTGATTCTCTCGGCTTCTCTACTAATATCATTTAAATGCTGGTAAAAACTTTACAGGCTCCATGCCGGGAAACATTTACTTGTTAAAACCGTCATGATCGAACGAAAAGTGCACAGCAAGCTGAAACATCATCAGCAGATGTGCTGTCACACTGTTCACAAGGTCAAGTACGATGGGCCTGTAAGTCTGTATTGGCCCAACACATAAAACAGTTCAGTTTCTTTGTTCAATTTAAAAGGTTTTTTAAAAAAAATTATAAAAGTTATGCAAGCTACTTCATCCGATATAAGGGCATCAAAGTACAATGACACATCTGCCACACCTCTTAAATCAGTGAATTCTTTATTAAATCACTGACACCATTGATAGCCGCTAGCAAGTGCCTAAAAAGCATCACAGCCTACCTTGATAACACAAGCATCTCGTTGTCTTTGAATGATTTTATATCCGTGCGTTCTAGGAACTGCTTGGCTGACTCTTCAGTGTCAAAACAGATAAACACAGATCCCTGAAAAGACAGAAATATAAAAATTATATAAGAAGGTCTCCTAAAATTCAAAAAATATTTTTTTAAATTATATACATCTCAAGTTCTGTTTCCCGTACCTTGAACTGCCTTTGGAGGTTTCTTCTCATCTGAATGTTTACTACCGAGCCTTTCCCATTCAGCCACTCCTGAATCTCATCCAGGGATGTTTCAAGAGGGAAACCTTTCTAGATGAGGAAAAAACAAAATGTAGGGAAAACAGTAAGAATACAATCAAGGTGGAGAATAATTATTATTTTGTCTACACAATTTATAAGAGTGTGGGTAGGCTAAAGATGTATTGCACTGTTGCATTACGCTGCATTAGTTTGAAAAAATAAAACTTGTCTAAATGCCAATGTGAGCACAAACAAATATTTACACATTCTCAAAGCATTTGCATACAGTTTAAAAAAAAAAAAAAAAAACAACTAAAAAACTTGCCATGTATACAGATTTGTGTTTAACTGCATCCTTGTATTCATCGTTCTGTTCGGGTAAGGGCTTGCTGGGAGACCTCCTGATCTTTGTCTTGTCTTCACTGATTTCCAAGAGACCAGTCTTTGACTTCTCCAGAGCTGCAATGAGGACGCTGCTGTCTGTGGTTAAAGACTTCAACCTATGAAAAGAATGCAAATCTTTCAACAAACACTCAGCTACAGACGGCTGTAGGGCTGTGTGTTAACACTAATGATGCATGCATTCATCTGCAGTATAAGGGAGAAGACCCTGCAGCTTATCTAATCTTGCCTCTTTGAATTCTCTCAGCCTGCTCATGTTATGTATATGAGTGGGGTGGGCACTCTCATTTCAAGTAATAAAGCTCAATTAGAATGTAATTTGCTGACTGACACACTACATTACATTCTAAATATACACTTTAATAAAGGGATTACAGGAATGGATTCCTCCTGCTGTGTTCATTTGCCCTTGCTGTGGCCACTTGTGACCTGGCTGCTAACAAGTGAACTTGAGGCACAGCATGAGAGCATGCTCTCATCTCATCCTGCCCATCATGAATCACAGAAAGGGTCCAAACACACCGATTAGTCATCACTATCCTCCTTTTCTTGCCCAGCCCCCCCACCCCAAACAGCTATACTCAAAAGCCTACCCTTGTCCTTGTGGACTGAAGGTTGTTACTGCAGCTTCAGTATGTCATGTTGTGCTAGTATTTTTATACAAAGTGTAATAGAACTGCAGTCCATAAAAGGCTGTTTTTCACAACAATAAATATAATAAATAATATACTGGTATTAAGCTAGTTAATTGCCAATTACTGTCAGCCCTCAATCACACCTCCTTTAGTCATTACAGGTGTGGTGAAGAGAATAAAGCCACTTCAACAATGCAGTAACAGCAATGTGAACGCACATTGAAACGAACATTCACTACAGCCACAGGCACTGTCTCCTCCTATTAGCTGCACTCGCATGCTGCATTTAAAGATCCTCACACACATATACACCAACATCCAAAATACCCAAAACTACAACCTCTAGAGGATGACAAAACGTGGGACTTGATAGGACACTCTAGCAGAAATTGTCAGAGCATTTTACATCATGTGTCAGCTTTCATTTATTAATTTTCTGTGGCTAATTTCTGTGCTTTAGCAGGTTTTATGGCCAGTTTTCTGTGCTCATATTTCAGCAGATAAAGCAGTGTTAGAACTGCACTGCACAGAAGGTAAGCACAGTGTTTAATGCCGAGTTGTGATAAGCATAGTATTTAGTTAATCTGTAATAAAAAGTGTCTAATATAAGCAACCAACAAATATACCCCACAGGTATATACAATTTCACAGTGAAAGAATTTTAATTAACAAATTTACAAAGTAGATTTTATTGCAGCGTCTCATAACGTCAAACAACACCTTAAAAAGTGCATCTAAAATTCAGTCCTAAGTTTAGTTAGAGACCTCAGATGATCACATTTATAAATACACAATGCAATCAGCTAAAAATCTTAAGTTAAAGAGACTTCTCATCAATCAGTAAATACAAGTAAGTAAATCAGTAGTACTGAATAGTAATCTAAAGTTGAACAAACTGAAGATAGCGCCTGGACTTTTAAACCCCACTTACATACTTCAGAGTAGAGTTCCCCCCCCCCTTAAAATCTCAATAAACAAAAAGCATAGGTAAATAAATGAAAGCCAAAAATAGAGATTAAAATAAAATAAATACAGTAATTATTTGACATGGAATGCATTAAAGAGATATAAACAAACCTGTTGAATTTCAGCATCGTCTCGAAAGTCACCCAGCCATCATCAACCTGCAGCTGCTCTTTGAGAAACCGGTCTCTTGGAAGATTGTGATCGCCAAAGTAGTACTGAGTAGGAATCATTTACAGCCAAATCAGGACCAATTTTACCTGGTAAATACCTAATTATGAGTTTAAACTTTAAATTGGAAATACCTCGATCTGTCGTGCCACTTTTGCCTCCAGTGGAGACATCTCTTCTTGACTTTCTGCCATTTTGGTTCTGCATAGAAAAAACAAAACAAAAAGAAAGGTGTCCTCCTGAGTTAGAGATTTCTCTGATGTTTACAACAAATATTTAAATAAAAAAATCTTATAAGAAGAGATTTTATCCATGTTATATATATATGAAACAAAAAAATCGAAATGTTTTCTATCTTTAGTGTGCCAGAGGGGAGCTTTTTTGTATTAACTGTAAATTTTATATTAATGGCAGATTCCCAACATGTGGGTCGCAGCCCTCTGTTGGGCTGTGAAGGTACTGCAGGTGAGGTCATTCACAATATTTATCTATATTTAATAACATTTCAATTCACTTATCTAAATTCTTGATTGTCATAAGTTTTAAAACAGACTGGACATACACACACGCACACATAAGATCCTATAGGATAAATTACAATTTACGATGCACTCTTATTGGCCAAATATATTAAGATTTTGGTTTTACTAATAAATTAATAATTAAAGATTAAAAGGAATAAAATTTGGATTAAAAAATGATTTTTCTGTAACAAATCCTAAAGAACTTTTAAATTGGGTTTTGTAATTTTGTTTATAATTTGCATGAATTACACTTAAAAAGAAGCTAAACTAATGAAACAAAGCCATGACACTTAAATATTTTCATTATTTTTCATTTCATTTGATTTTTGATGTACCTCTTAATTTGTTAGAAATGAATTCTTTTGAGAACCAAGTAAAATATCTGAAGGTCAAAAACCATAAAAAAAACACTTGTATGACAACCTGTGAAATCAAAAATCTAAACAATCTAAAACATGGCAAAGATTAAATTTATACAACAGGTTGTTGTAACAAATATTAGACTTTAGTACTCAAAGAGTCAACTGTTTTAAACAGAAGGTATAAAATGACTAAAAACAAAAAACTGCCAGGCTTAGTCAACCTGAATCATGTTAATGGGAAAAGGGGCTTTTTCACCCTTAGAATTATTATATTTGTTGATATTTTATGTTTGTAAACACAGAAAGTTCCATTTCCCTTTGCTGTAGTGAGGACAGCGCAGCTATGAGGCCATTTTCTAGGGATGTTGTTTGACATCAGCTTATCCGCAAACCAAATGATATTTACGAACCTCCCTAGCCGACATTCATCAATGTTGTGCTGGCTGAAAGTTCAAATACAGTACGAGGAAGAGAATAAAGAAATCGGAAAAGACAAACAACAAAAAGCAAAAAATAAAAATATAAATAAATAAAACCCAAAACTGAAATACAACATACAAGCAAAACGAACTAGGGAAAAAATATGATTAGCTATTGGCCACGTTGTCATATTAAACACTGGTATGAGGCCTTGCTGTTGTCTGAGTTTTTGTAAATTATCTGCAAGGCCATACAGGAACCATCTTTAAGACTTAATTATAATAACCAAATTAATAACTTAATGCAGTTAAACAGTTACATGCACTATTAAATAACATTTAGTTGCTGCATATTTACATTTAGATACACGCCTTCAGATAGATGCCCAGTTTTAAATCTTACAAAAGGGAACCTAAACCTAAAATTGTGAGTTGTAGTACATCGCAGGACTAAACCGACGTGTTTCATTCTTCATAATTAACTACGGGCTCATCTAGCTCTACGGCTAACCTGTTAGCTTAGCTCTTTCAGTACACGGGCCACGCTTGGCGTCAACACAACAAAAGCAGCTTCTTATTTGTCTATCCACGCTATCAGTACATGTTTTAATCAATTACGTGATTTGTTAGTGCGTGAATTACTTTTTTGTAGGTAAATTAAAGTAGTCACCGCTACTCTGCTAACATTATTTTAGCTGCAGCACGCTGTTCAAACCTGCTGGAAGAAAATCCACTCTGTTCTTTAGTAACGTTATAAAACACTCCCTGGGTAACATAAAAAGCCTTAAAATTGTTTTCACAATCGTAAAAAGTTGCACTTACATAATGACTCGCAGCTAGAAGCAGTTTAAGCTGTTCAAACCAACAGTCCTCACTTCACTGCTCGCACGTTGTGGAACTGCGTGCTACGGAGCCCACCAAGGACCAAAAAAGACTCATGTTCGCGCAAGCTCCTCTGTGCTTGATCCCTGCAGCAGAACAACAAGAAATTTGGTCTTTTTCATTATGTATAGGTGCTAATGTTTTGGAATCATTTTCTCTAGTACATATTTGGATAATCAGAAAATTAAAATTAAGAAACTTAATTTATCAGTGCACAATGTTTAAATTAATTAATTATTAAATTGATCAAACTTAGCCAGAGTGCACTTTAAAATCATAAGACGTTACCTTCTTATTTAAAAGTTTAAGCAAACTGATCGATGTTCATTTATTTTTCAAACACAGGAAGATTCCCAAGCCTGAAATAAAAATAACGTAAGACTACAAATTTATCCAAAAACTTCAATATTCTTTTACATGTTCCTATACCTGTTAAACGTTCTTATGCTTTTCATATTTGCGCTTAAAAATATAATTTTTGTTTGTTTTTTGTTTTTGCTAAGTCACGTATTTACGCGAACAGTGTGTTTGATACCTGTATTATAAACTGCGATGATATATCACAACCACAAGATGCCGCTGTGATTCTAATCACGGCGTTTATTTTTATGTGTCATTTTAAAGTTTTTGTTTTTCGTATTTATTAGGTTGTTTTTTATTGATGTGTGTACCTTTTAAAACAATTATAGTAGGACTTCAGTTGCACCGATTGTTGTAAGAAAGGTCAGACTTTTATCAAGGCTGACATTTCATTATCTTAAAATAATTTTGCCTCTTTCCTGACTTTGTTTTGGGAGACATCTACATTGTATTTTTTATTGTTGTATGTGTGACGTAAATATCACCCACCTAAGTTTGGGAAAAGACTGTTATTATTATCAGTATTTTTCTCTTTTGACATCAACTTTAAAAAAATGTAATGTAGCTCGTCTTCTTTTAATTATTTGAATTTAAGATTAGATAAGATAAACCTTTATTAGTCCCATGCGTGGGAAATCTGTTGTGTCACAGCAGAAAGTGAACAGTGCAAAGTTACAGCAACAAAAATTAAGAAAAACAATAGAATAGGAGGAATAGGATGAGATAAAAAAAAAAAAAAAAGAAGAAGAATAAAATACTGTGGAGGTGACTGTGGAGGCCCTTTTGAATACAGTGAGCTCACTGTCATGTCAGGAAACCAGTTTGAGATTATTTCAGTTTTGTGACATGGAGTGTTATCCTGCCGGAAGCAGCCATCAGAAGATGGGTACACTGTGGTCATAAAGGGATGGACATGGTCAGCAACAATACTCAGGAAGGCTGTGGTGATTAAACAATGTTCAGTTGCTACTAAGAAGTTGAAAGTGTGCCAAAAAAATATTCCCCATACTGTAAGACCACAATCCTGAACCTTTGTTACAAGGCAGGATGGAGCCGTGCTTTCATGTTGTTTTTGCCGAATTCCTTTCATCCAAATGTTGCAGCAGAAATCAAGACTCATCAGACTAAGCAGCATTTTTCAGTCTTATATTGTTCAAATTTTGGTGAGTCTGTTTGTACTGTAGCCTGTTTCCTGTTCTTAGCTGACAGGGGTGGCACGCAGTCTGGTCTTCTGCTGCCAAGTTAGCCCATCCACTTTAAGTGGTTATTTGAGTTACTGTTACCTTCCTATCAGCTCAAAGCAGTCTGGTCATTCTGTCTTGGATCAGTTATTTCAACTTGCGAACTGCCACTCACTGGACATCTTCTCTCTGTAAACCCAGAGATAGCTATCTGGGAAAAACCCAGTAGATTAGCAGTTTGTGAAATGCCAACAACCATGCCACATTCAAAGTCACTTAAATCACCTTTCATCCCCATTCAGTTTGAACTTCACAGGATCATCTTGAACATGTTTACGTGCTTAAATGCAATGAGATGCTGTTATGTGACTGGTTTATTAAATATTTGTGTTAACAAACAGTTTAACAGATATAACAAATGAAGTGCCAAATAAATTTCTTAAGTCCATAAAATTCACTGAACTCAAACAGAACTTCATTAGCATTTTAGAACTTTATTTAATCAAGGTACAACCTAGTACACCTCTACTAATAAAAGTCTATTTGTAGTGTGATTTTTAAATAATACTTATTAGATTATAAAATGTCATCTTCTCTTTTTTTGCATTTCTTTTCAGTCTATTTTAAACAAACAATCAAACAAACAAAAAACGCTCAACATGAGGCCCCTGAGTTTTGTATGAAAAGCTGGTATTCATCACTATATTCACAGTTTGGCAAATAGCTTCCTAAAGGATCTGGTGCAGGCTGACATGCTGTGAGATAAATATGAAGTGTGGAATATTAGCTCTCTTCAGTGGAGTCACTGTTAGATCCATTTGGCACAAAATAATCAGTAAACAAAAATTTGTGTCACTAAACACCATAAACACAAACACAGCCATGTGACCTGGTCGGGCTGGGGAGAGTCCCCACTATCTCCCACGAGTCCAGCTCAGGGTTATATTTCTCGATGCTTTGAAGGTAAGTCCCTTTGGAGTACGAGTATCCACCTGTTACGTAAATACAACCATTTATTACCACGGCCCCACACTCCATCCTCCTCTCCTTCATCACCGATATCGGTCTCCACTCGTCTCTCTCTGTGTCGTAGCAGTCGGCAATCGTCGTCTGTCCACCCACCACATACAGCTTGTTGTTGAGAGACACAGAACACAGCCCGTACTCTGAAATGAGAGGAGTTCACCTTAGAAAACAGCATTTAATATATTTATTAAATGCTATACATGCTTCTGTTTGGTCTTCTTTAGCACGCATACCTGGATGGGGACTTATTGTAATGATGCTCCACTCGTTGACATCTGGTCTGTACACCTGTGTTTTTTCATAGGTGCAGCTTCCTCTGTAGCCATAATGACCTCCAGTTACATAGATTTTATCTCCCATTACACATGCAGTAGCATTTCCTACACCTTCAAAGAAAACAGAGATCATAAGCATCACTTGAACAGTCCAAACTATCACTTAAAAAAGATGATACCTTAAGTATGTGTTTTATCACTTCATTCATGCAAAGTTATATATATATATATATATATATATATATATATATATACATATATGCACAGTTCAAAGGGACAGTTCACCCAAAATCAAAATTACATGTTTTTCCTCTGGCCTGTAGTGCAATTTATCCATCTGGATCATTTTGGTGTGAGTTGTTCAGATTAGCAGATATCAGCTCTATCAAATTCTGTTTTTTCTTTAATAAAATGGAAATAAATGGCACTTGACATCTGGTTATCAAAGCACTGTTTGGAAAAACTCAGCAGCTTTCCCAGAAACTGTGGTCTAGTCGTTCAAAAATCTGCAAATCTTGTTTCAAGCAGTTTCAGTTATGAACTGCTCTATTATTTGCTAAGCTATACCCCCACAGTTCATCTAACCATGCTGAAAAGCATGAGTTTGCAACAGTGTGACACTATCTAAACATTAATGATGTCTCCTTCTGCTGAGCTGTAATGTTAGCTGCCTGCTCAGTCCCTTTGGGTGGTGGATACAATTCTTAATGTGAACTCTGTCGGATTGTTGTTCTGTGCAGAACATATAATAAATAGCTGCTACCGTAAATGGTATGAGTCACATAAATGATTGTCAATGATACTGTTTAAAAAAAACAACATATAATGACATTTGATTTTAATGCTCATTCTTGAACTTAGAAACAACAAGTTCCATGTATAAGCTGCTCAGGAGCTTTCAGTCAAAAATCACATGATCTTCATCAGCAGATGGTATTATGACCATGTGTTTTAAACCACAGCTTTTCATCCTATAAGAAGCCCATAAAGAACTCATACAACTCCACTAAATGGACCTTGTGGTGAAACTGCTTTCTCTGCCTTCATTTATTCATATCCTGCTCGTCATTTCAGCCCTGGAGATAACACAATCCCAGTATTTCAGCATACCTTGGATCATTTTGGCCACAGGGAACCATTTCTTTTTTAAAGGATCATAAAATTCGGTGTCCCGTTCTGGAGCTCCTCCCCGGTAGCCTCCGATGGCATAGATGCAGCCGTGCAACGCCACAGAGCAATGGTAGTACCTGGCTGTAATCATGGGGCAGCCCTCAGTCCATTCATCACAGTCATAGTTATAAATTGAAACAGTGTCCAGGGCCTCAACAGTGTTTGTCTTGTAGCCACCTGTCACATAGATATTTGCACCAAGTAAACTGACGCTGTAGCTCTCTCTTGCATGGTTGGGCATGTCCTTTCCTTGCACCCATGTGTTGCTGATAGGATCCCAGATGTGGACTTCACAAAGAGGGTGCCAGTAGTACCCTCCAATGATATACATGTTGGCAGACATTTTTCTAGCCGCAGGTATCTCTTTTCCATTTGACCTTAAAGCCTGGATGATTATAGATTTCAATTTCCCATCATTCTTCTTTAAGTATTGTCTATACACGTCTAACGTGGTCTTAAAGTAAATCTCATCCAGATCCAGATGGATGGAGTGTAGCATAATTGAAACGTGGTGTATGCGATTATCTAAGTCATGGTTTACCCATGTGGCGACAGCATCTATCAACACTTCATCTTTCTGCACAGTGAGGTTCTGTACAGCCAAGACTTCTCTCATCTTCTCAGGGTGCAGATCTAGAAACTCCTCCTGTTGAATGAGCTCCGGGAACCTGCTCAGCATCACTCTGCGTGCCTCCCTCTCTAGCCCAGGGCACAGGTGCAGCTCAGCGAAAGCGTGCATGCCCAGGCAGTTGTCCACATCCAGGAGGCGAATGAGAAACTCCTCACATGCTTGCTTCACAGAAACGAACTGCAGCAGGTCTGCAGCCTCCAGCAGGCTCTGTACGTTGCTCTCAGTGATGCACACCTGAGCAGTGTAGACATAGTCCACCAGAGCACCCAGCACCCCGTAGTCTATGCCGCTCAGTTTGATGACGCTGTTTGATCTCTCCTTCATGTCAGCTGTGAACATGACTTTGAAATAGGAGCTGCGGGCTGACAGCAGCGCCTTGTGGCAGTGAAACACCTGTCCGGACTCGCCACACTGCAGAGCGACATCGGTAAACAGCCCGCTAATGTAGAAGTGCCTGAGCGCATCCAGGAGCTCTGCCGGATGGTCACCATCACAGAAGTCATATGTGTAGATTTCGGCTTGTTTATGTGACATGATATCTAGAAAAGAGAGATGGAGAAAGTATGTGTCTAATGTAAGCCACACACACACACACACACACACACACACACACACACACACACACACACACACACACACACATAGTGGGCTGGCGAACATCAAAGCAATACCGAGGCGTCACATTCCCATTTATAATTAATTGCAGTGTGACTGGTCATAGAAGAGTCTTCGCATTTACGCTTTAATCCATGTATCCAAGCAGACACACTGCTTGATTACCACTCACCCTATTTCCATGAATGACTCGAGCTTTTTTCTCTCTCTCTCCTTCCACACTGTCCTCAAGCTCTCCCGTCTCCACCACAGATGAGCCTCAATTTAGCTCACGCAGGACAGTCGCAGGCAGGCAGCTCGATCCTATTTTGGTATTTGTGCGCAGCGTCCATAACCCCCTCCTCCTCCTCTCTTCTCCTCTCCTCTGCTCTGTAGTCTCAAACAGCGGGTCCTTGACAAAACTCCTTCAGAGGAATCACCCAACCCCACCGTTTTCTCTCAGAGTCTAAATATAACCTCCATCCATCCACAGTCTCGTGACGCGCTCACGAACGGCACATTTTCTGTGCACCCAGCAGGCGCAAACAGAATACAAATAGTATACAAATGAGTGTCGCTTTTTACTAGGGCGCAAGAAGGAGAAAGGGAAGACGACGACGAAGAAGAAGTCATTGCACTGGTCCATTCATGTGTTCACCATTCTTGGCGTTGCCATGGTATTCTGAACCCAATTCGAGTGCGGTAAAGGCTTTAGCTAATCCTAACGAGGATTAACAGCACAGGGCTGCAAAACGGAATATGTGTTAATCTCAGCAAATCATAATGAAACAATATTACTGCATTAGAACTAAAGTAATAACAGAGCCTTTGTAAAACCTTTTTTTTTTAAAGACAGATTGTTTTTTGTGCCCCATAACAAGCCGCCTGGGTTTACAAAGCAACAGAGAGGACTGTCACTGCTGTTACCTGAGAGTTTAACGCTTAATGCTGAATTAAAGGGGACAGCGGTGCAGACTGGACTCAATGCATAACTTAATGGCTAAGTGAGAGAGATTTGACTGGCAACTGTTTTGCATAAATGTTCATAAAAAAGTTACCTTCCGTGAGACATGCTGTTTCTTTTCTTTTTAGTCCAATGAAGGATTTTATTCATGAATTTATTCTATCGTTTAACTGTTGTTAAAATGAGAACTGCGACGGTCCCACTCAGTATTTTCTGAACGTTTAACTTATAAATCAAACAAATGATGTTGATAAAACAGCCAACTGAGGTAAAATATCTTTCTGAAGGTCCTTTGCACATTGGCTGCTTTTTCACTTATTTACAGTCCAGCTCTTGTACCTCACCATTTTGATAGGGATTTTTTGTTTTGTTTTGTTAAGCACTTTAACATTGATATATGAATCATTCAAGCATAAAAAGCCACCTTAATCAAGGGATGAACCAGTGTTGTGTCTACACATAACAGACAACTTAGCAAAGAACCAATTATAAATTGTATCTTTAGCCACTTTATCGTACAAACACCTAATTTGTTCCTTTAGTTGAATCTATGAAAAATTCCATCACACTTTGACAGGCATTGCAACAACAGCATGATTTCTAAAGAGCTATTAGACAAAAAAAAAAGAAAAAGAAAAAACAAAAGAGGCATATCTCAGCATGCCATTCACTGTGTCCTTAATAAAAAAATTAAGAAACTGGACAAGCAAAGGACAAACAAAAGCTTGCAGGCCTAAAAAATCAAACCCTGTGTTCAGCAGATGAACAGTATCTAAAAGTCATGTTCTTAAGAAAGAAGGGGGAAAAAACAGCAAAGACCTGACACAGGACCTGAGAGATGCTTAAGGTCCTAAAGTTTATCCATCTACTGGTGACATTAGAAATCGTCTCAAGGTGGCTGTCAAGAAGTCGTTCTTAAGGAAAGGAAATGAGGAAGAAAAGCCTGAGGTATGCAAAATTACACAAAAACTTTACTAAAAATCAGTGACAACAGGTCGTTAAAGAGTGAACAATCCAAATGTGAAATGCTTGTTTCAAATCCATCATCCAATATATGGATGCAGAAGAAGGTATGTTGTATCTGACATTTACCACAAGCCATAGCGCTTTGCTGTGGATTAAACAGATTGCTGTATAGGCTGGACTAACTGCATGACTGATTAGGCAGCGGACACAGATTGAATTAAGTTTTTCATGCAACGATTCCACAGATTTCATTATTTAATCTCTTTATTTATTTATTGTTGAAAAATACACTACTGTGGCACCCACTGTTATTTTCTGGGAGGATGGAGTAAAATATATCTTTGCTTAAGGATTCAGAGAACTGAGCATATGCACTGCATGTGGTAAGACTTATATTTTCTGTAGACCTTCAGAAAATATAAGTGAATACCTTTTTCTGGCTGCTCTGTTTTGAGACACTGAGCTGAAATGTATTCTTATTTAGAAGTGGAAAGTAGTGAGATGAGATGATCTAAAGTGAGTGAGATTTCCATGATGCCACAGGAACAGATTTACATGTGAAAAAAGTTGTGTTGTTGCTTGCTTGTTACAACCTACAAAGCAGCTTTCTGCCACTAGCTCTGGGATGTGTTGTGCAGCCCTTTACTGTGTAATCTTACCAAATATTAATAACAGTGGGGCAAAAAAAACCATAGAACTGACACAAATCACACATTGAACATTTTAATAGAGGAATTATTGAAGGGCTGTCGTACTGAACTCGAGCTGTGTAGTGAAGTATTTTTAAAATATAAAAATATAAGGCGTTCATATTAGAAAGTCTTCTTTAAAAGGATCAAACAACAAACTGAGCAGCGTACAACGGACATTTTTATTTAATTTCTACTTCTACAAGTTAATAAAAACATCTAAACACTGGAATGTTATAAAATGCAGGTTTTAAACTGCAACTTCTGAACAAGTTGTTAGCTGTAAACACAAAGACCGGATCATTTATATTAGACGCTCCTGAAAATGTTACAGATCTCACATCCTGAATGCTATTCAGTGCCTCTGTAAGTGCTTTGCGCTGTCATTTAAAAGCTGAGCTGCGCTGCATCCTTCACCACGGAGTTCAAGGCACTGAGATCTCTCAAGAGAGAGGACACCCCCACACAATACCACAGATCCCCAGAGCGGTCTGCAGGAGCACTGAAAGACTCAATCTCCACTCCCTCTGTGGCCAACACTCCTAAACAAAGAACAATTGAAGAGAGAAAATAGGTGTGAATGGAAAGAAAAGAAACATTGGTGAAGGGTACAATTTAGTTCTCATAACTCAGGGCCAGCTTTCATCTAAATTCAAACTCAAAAACAAATGTGCATAAAGAAGCAGTTGAGGAAAAACAACAAGAATGCATGCTTTGTTTTCAGACACACATTTTAACAGACATGCAAACTATCTACCACCAACCTAAACTTTCCATTTAATTGTTCTGAAGTGAGAAACAATTTTGACTCTTTATATTGTGTTTAAGGTTACTGCCTTAGCCTCCAAAACTGATGGAACTAATGGAAGTCATAAATTAATTTGTAAAAGACTGAAAAGAAACTTTTCTCAGTTACTGATTGTGAATGTTGAATATACATTTGAATATACAATGAGGGAGTGTTTGTGCATCCTTTCTATTGTCCAGCAGGTGGCGACTCTATTGCACTACTGGGTTGGACCTGCTTTTTCTCCCTCTTAATACTTTGTTGCATGGATTCAAACAGTTGATGAAACAAACCAATATTGATATGATAGAATTGCACAGTTGCTACAGATTTGTTGGCAGCACATCTGTGCTTCCACCATGTCCCAAAGCTGCTCTGAGATTTGATGACTGTGGAGGCCATTTGTGTACAGTGAAATCTTTTATATTCACAGATTATAGTTTTGATGTCTACATTTTCTCACCAGCCAGTGAGGACAGGAGTTGAGGATTCGCAGGGGCCTTAAAGAACAGCAGATTTCCAGTGAGAGAGATGGGCTGTCTGAACACGCTGTTGCACAGCTCCAGGAGGACAGGCACTCCACCTTGAACTGAACCGCTGGCTTTATAGCTGCAGCCATTGGCCGCAATCTCCACCTTACACACGCCTTCAGCGGCCCCGGCAGATGCACAGTGGGCCTGGCGAACCTGAAGAAGTTGAGATAAATGAAGAAGATTTATTTGACATATATTCCACTTGTTTTTCTCTTGTTTTATTTGCCTGAATAAATTGACAGTGTACCGTGATTCCAGTTTCTTTAGCTAAGCTCAGCGCATTGATGAGGTTCGGGCAACATCCTGATTCATAATTGAGTAAACCCACCAGCACAGCTGAAGTCATGTAACCAGTGGAGGACTTCATGCAATCCCCTGGTTTGTAGAGCAGAGTGTAAAAAACTTTTGATTACAGGCAAAATATTTTAAAGTAAAACTGTTTTAGAAAAAAAAAAAAGACAAAAGAAACTACACAGAAATTATTTTCCTATAATAGCTTATAAACCCACACGACTGATTGGACAGTTTCACTGTGACACCAGCAGAGGGAGGAAAAACTGCTTCCTAGTATTTTTCCTTCCTATGAGATGAACTCTCCTTGAGGTCGCTTGGTTACAGGAAACTGGTTAAACCAGAAATGTTACCTTGTGTAGTAATTTGAACATGACTGAATGGTTTCTTAGACGCGCTGAAAGACTGAAGAACAGATCCAACGGCTTCTCCGAGTTTAATCAGTTGCTGCGACTCCTGGGAGAACGTGCTAGCCAAGACCTGAGCATTTACCTGCACAAGGAGAACAGTTTAAAATCTGTTACAAAAATCATTCTTTTTCTTTTTTAAAAAAAAAAGGTTATAATTATTTATTTGACTTGAGTTTTTTTTTTAAATTTTTTTACCAGTACCCTCCAAATGTGATCAAACTGGATTATCTACTGATACTGTTTCCTGCTCAGTCTCTGTTTCTTTGTATGTATCACCACTGTTTGCTTTATGTTTTTTGTACAAAACAAACAATAAAATATATCAGTAGTAAAAGAAATAAAGAAAATTTTAACTCACAAATTCCTGAGACTGACGGTTCTGCCAGCATTGCTCGCTTGTCTTATTTTCAGAAACAGTGCTGCAGTTTTATTTTTTATATTCTTCACAGCTTTATAATCATCTGCTTATCTGATAATACTTGACATATTCTGCTGTCCATTTTGTGCAGATGAAAAGTGAAATGATGCATCAAATTCCCACTTTATGGCAAGTGTGGACAGAACCCGAAGCAGAAAGCCTGGCTTAACAAAGGAAGCTAATAACCACTGCTGTGATATCCATTAGGTTCCTGTTTTCTTCTCACCTGCTGCACGACAGTCTGTAAAACAGTCCACTACTTCCTGTACAGATAACTGTGGGTATGAAGTCTGATTTTTTGATAGTGATGCTTTTGAAGCTTGAGAATATTTAGGTTTCTTTAGCGATTCATTTTACACAAATCCGCCAAACAATCACTTCAGTAGCCCTTTAGCAAATTTATAACTCTGGTCTGAGGAGTTATTTTTTAAAAACAATATTAAGAAGAGCATGTAGGACTTACTGCTCCGACCAGGTTCTTTCCCTTCACCATGTCCACGATCTGCAGGGCAATGTCCTCCCCACAGCGAGCCTGAGCCTCCTTCGTACTGGCTCCCAGGTGAGGGCAGCTGATGACATTGGGATGCTCCACCAGCGAGTGGTTCTTAGGTGGCTCCTGTAGCCAAAAACATAAAGACAATGTGAAATTTAAGCAACAACATCTCTTTAATTAATAAAAAAAAGTCAATCAATTTGACAAAAAGAAAAACCTCCACAAAGACGTCAAGGCCTGCTCCTCCACACTGTCCAGACTCCAAGGCTCTGAGCAGAGCCTCCTCATCGATGATGCCCCCTCTAGCACAGTTCACAACCTTCACGCCTTTCTTGCACTTGGCAAAGATTTCATCGTTAAGCAGACCTTGGGCACATCAAAAAGAAATTCCACATCTTGCTGATGGACTTTGCGCCACCGTTATAATCGACCGACATATGATTGGTGTTTAGCTCACCAGCAGTAGAGGGCAACAGGGGAGTGTGGACAGTGATGTAGTCACACTGGGGCCAGAGCTGCTCCAGAGACATCTGTTCCACCCCCCAGCTGGCTGACACCTCTGGAGGAGTGATTGGATCATAGCCAATAGTCTGTTAAGGAGAAAACAACCTGTCATCTTTTTATGTCTGTTTATTTTAAATATCACAGTAACTGTGAGCAGATACTGTGCAATCGTGTGCTGACCTTCATGCCAAATGACTGCATCCTCGAGGCGACCTCCTTTCCTATTCTTCCAAGTCCGACTATTCCGAGCACTTTGCCGTACAGCTCTGCGCCCATGAACTGAAAAATCGGAAGCAAAACAATGACCCACCTCCAAAAATCTGAAAGTACACAGATCCAAGTGTCCCATCTGATTATTCACAACTGAGTGGACAATGGAGCCAACCATGCAACAGTAATGGCTTGATGCTCCCAGTGCAAACAGCCGTTCAAACAGCACACTGGAGAGCAAGCGAAAATGCTTTTACCTTCTTGCGATCCCAGTTCCCTTGCTTCATTGACATCGCTGCTTGTGGCACATTTCTGAAAACAGATCAACGTAATAATGGAATATTACTGCACTTCAATTAGAACCACACAGCTTCTCGGCAATTGTTCAGAAATGACATGACTCGTCTTGCCTTGAGAGGCTCATGAGCAGAGCACACGTCAGCTCAGCAGCACTGATCGTGTTGCCACTCGGCGTGCTGCAGAAAAACACAGTTATAAAGTAAAGTCAATGGTATACTGGAACTGCACAGTGAAGAAAATCTGCATTTAAACTGGAGGCTTACTTCATGACAATAATGCCCTTTTTGGTGGCGGCAGGAACATCTACGTTGTCCACACCGGTCCCAGCTCTACCAATAATTTTGAGATTATTAGCAGCACTGATAACATCAGCTGTTACCTTGGTTGCAGATCTAACCACGAGGCCATCATAGTCCTGAGATTCAGAAAAAAGCAGAGCTGTTTTAAATACACCCAATAGTTTACACAGAGCCAATGGGTGTCAGTTATTTTGAGCAGCATAAAAACTGTGAACCAGTCAAAAATCCTATGCCAGGATATGATATACTTACTAAATAATTCTCATTAATTCCTCATTTCTAAAACTGATCTTTGGCCTGTTTTATGCCAAATGATTTACCTCTGTCCAACCAGAAGTGTTACAAGACAGGTTATAGTGTTTTTTTCCCTGTTACAATGTAACATGGACTTCTATAGTTTTCCATTGCCAGGGGGACACCTGCTAACCATGCAAATAACTTTTTTCCACAATAAAATGTGATTTTATCTCTCTGTCTGTGTCATGTCATGGCACATGACATGTCATGCCATGGCACATGACATGACATAGACTTTGTTGGTCAAAGCTTGGAGAAGGCTGTTTTGTGTTGTTTCATGTGCCGAGTTCTGGGTTTGAATCTGCCCCAAGACCATTCACTGTGTGTCTTTTCCCTGCTCTCAGATTTCCTTCTCTTCTTTCCACTTTCCTGTCTAAATACAGACTAAAAAGCTAAAACAAAACAAACAAAAAAACAAAGATCTTAAAGAAAACTTTAAAAAAAAAGAAGGTTGAAACTGCAGCAGTCAAAACTGATCAGGCTGCAAAATGACATCTGACTGATAACGTTGCTAAATAGTTGTCAGCAGAGTGCCAAACAACATCTGGTTCGTGTACACGCACTACTATTACCAAATGTTATTCTTATTAACTATAAAGGACACTTTTAAGCCGCTTATGTTGATCTTCATGTAAATTCTATCCTATTTGTTGCATGGTTATTTATTAGCCTGTACTGCAGCCAGTTATTAGATCAGTTAGCTCAGTGTGAGAGATGAACACTTTGAGTTGCCCTTGTGGTGTATATTCTTTACTCATTTTATTCTAGAGGACAAAAGCATAATAAATAATTTAAAAATTCTTGAACAGAAGCTTTTTCTTGCTAGAAAGCCCAACAAGGATGTACAGGCATTATTTAAGCAATACAGCCAGTCCATTTTCATCTCAGAGCTTTTTATTTATTTATTTTTTTCCTTCAATTTAAGACTAGATGCTGAGAAAGTACAGCCATCCAATGGTCATTCAACATTGAAATGTTTATTGAGAATAGGCTAAAATACATTTTTAAAAATAAATACATTTTGGAATATGGGGGCTCCAAAAGGCGCACAACCCCAGGGTGTACAATAATGTTAAGACACCCCTGCAGGGGCCTCATGTTATTTAGGGCACCAGAAGTTTTAGAGCCAGCCCTGTACAGTCCATTCAGCTTGTATGAGAACAGCTCATCATTTCTAATCTGACAAATCGAATTTGTTCAAATATTCTTAGACATACACACATTGGCTCTGTGGAGAAAATGTGGGATTAATGGAATAGTTTGGGTTGGGGGTAGAAGTGGAATCAATGGCCGCCCGATGCACTTGCAGCAGATAGGAGGTCTGACCGTGCGGCAATAGTCACAACACCACGAATGAGTTGCATCAGCTTCACAATGGGCGGTACTAACCGAATAAATCAGTTTTTAACTGGCTGTCGGGATCATTTAATTACACGTGTCAGGTTGAATTGTGTTACGGAATAAAAAATGCCGGCTGCTAGTCCGCAAAAACTTTTTTAGGCGTGCAGCGGCATATGCGCACCGATTAGAGCGAAAGCGGCTTTAGACTAAACTTTATAGAAACCTGCTTGGTAGGAAGAAAAAAAACCCGACAGCGGGTGCATGTGAAGAAATTACGCAATATAACGCAGAGTGCCATTACTACCTTTATCTCCGCGATTAATTCATCCTTAGTCATGTTCTGCTTCTCCGTGACTCGGATGCCATTTTCCTCCAGAATCGCCTTGCAGCGAGGGTCGACACTTTCACTAATCAGCACGGTTTTGATGGAGATCGGGGCCATCTTGGTGTTTTCTCTGCGGGTCGCTCGCTGGTGGGCCACCGGTGGGTGCTGAGTGATCTGGGAGAAGAGATGGATGGATGGATCGGGGAGTTGCTTTTTTTTTTTCCCCTTCTGCCGGTTTTGAATGGTTGCCTATGATTTAAGACGTCCCCTTTCTACGTGGATCCGCCTCTCCTGCACCTCTTAAAGCATAGAAAGTCAAATCCGAACAATGCATACTGGAAATCCTGGAAATGGCCTGCATTCAAAATAAAAGTGCAGAAGTACTCTAACTGAGGCTAATACTGGCTTTTGGTTAGAAAGAATACACGTAGTGCTGGTTCAAGGTTAGCAACAGCCTCCTGTTAAAATGGATCAGCGTTATTTATTATTTTGCATATTTGTCACATATACATGTAAATACAGAAAGCAGTTTTTAAACCATAATTCAAATTATTAAGTGAAAAAAAGCTATTCCTAAAGCTGATATCTACTTGTGCCACTCCTGGGAGCAAGAACTGCAATCAAGCTTTTGTGATAACTGGCAATGAATTTTGGCCCACTCTTCTTTGCAGAAATGCTTTAACTGAGCCACAGTGGGAGACGTTTGGTGTGAATAGCCAGTTTAAGGTCAGGTCAAAGCATCTCAATCACAGATTTGAGTCCTAATTTTGATTTTGCCATTTCAAAACCTTCCTTTTATTTTTTGGGGACATTCAGTAGTGGACTTGCTGGTGTGCTTTATATCACTGTCCTGCCGGATATAACCATGTGGCAAAATTCGCAGCAGAATTCGTGGTTCCATTAAATACAGCAAAGCCGCCACAGGCTATCACACTACCACCACCATGCTGACGTGATGTTTTGTTTTTAAATGAAATGCTGCATTAGTTTTATGGTGGTCAGAGGCGCCAGTGTCGCAGCCTCGCCTCTGTCAGTGCGCCCCAGGGCAGCTGTAGCTACAATGTAGCTTACCATCACCAGTGTGTGAATGGGTGGATGACTGAATGTAGTGTAAAGCGCTTTGTTGTTTCTTTAGATTTTGGAGGGAAAACTGCTGTTTCTTTAGATTTTGAGAGCTTTTAGCCTTCTTCACATTGTCAGACAGGTTCTATTTAAGTGATTTCTGGAGTCAACAAGTCTGGCAGCAATATGGCTTCGTATTAGCTAATGAAGCTTAACTTTCCAAAATCAATGGTTTATCACAGTTAATTCATTATGCCTTTTCATATAGGGCCAGGATTGTAAACTTTTTTCCCTCGATAAATAAAATCCCCATTTAAAAATTTCTATTTACTTGGATTTTATTTGAATAGGGTGTTTTATTTTGTACATACTTTTATTTGTCAACTTTAGATTTTCTTTAACTGACTGCTAGGTTTTATTTTATATGATGGGACAGGATATATTTCCTTTATGGCAAAATTGGGAAATGCTTTTGTTAGAGCAGTTAAAAACTAAGACAAACACAGAATACATATAAAGAATAGTTCCAGTAAGTAGAATGATATGTTGCTGAATAAAACAGAATATGACAAAAATATATCAATAAGTAAAAAACTAAATCTAAACAGATACATATACTGAAGGGAAATGAGTGTAAACTGAAATAAAAATAATATATAACAAGGTAAAATATTGTAAGTTCAGTAGAGCAGCAATGGCTTATTAAATGTAATACAAGCAGTATAGCAACTATCAGATGATATTAAGGTTACTCAGTGTAGCTTATCCATACACCAGTCCCTACCTCGAGACTCTAAACGATGCACAGTTTTTAGTTATACCAGGGATAAAATATGAATTGTGCGCTGTACAAATTAGAAAAAATAAAATTGAAAGATTGCAAATAAAAGTAAACACATAAACTGAATTCATAGCTGGAAAGGGATACATCTTTAGTTTGTAAGTAGTATAGCATTGTGTTAAAGTACTTTACCTTTACCAAATAGAAACAGTAGAAAAATATTTTTAGCCTGTCACATAAGTTCAGCGAAACTGTGCTACAAAATGAAAACAAACTCTAATCATGAGGTATTGATTATGCTTATTTTGAGATACATATTTTGTTTTTCAGACTTTACTAGTGTAACTTTGCATGAAACAGTTCAGAATAACCTTCAAAACTCTATCATATAACAGAGTATAAACTATAACAGCTTAAACACAAGTATCAAAGTAAAGGATCTGAGAGATGTGATCACCTAAAGATCAAATTGGTCCATAACTCTCCCCATTTAACAGTAAGTCAGGTCAGGCAAGTCTTAATTCAACAGACACTGTTCATCACCTGACTCATTAGGCAGCACATGACGGGCCATGTTTCACTGCTGGCTCAGTAAATTTAGCACATCTGTCATGGTCACACAGCTGCATATGCCTAAAGGACCAGATTTTACAATAGATTTCATAGACCAAGATCTTAAACAAGAGTAAAGACAACAAAATGACTTAATCTGTCAGGAGCCCTATTACAAACCAAAATCAGTGTCCAAATCAGAGACTCCATCTTTGTCATCAGATTTCCCATCATCTTTAATTAGTATACTGTAAACAAAAGCTTTATGAACCATTCATCCATTACTTTCAGTTACTCTTTTAACATTTTTTTCATAACTACAGGCTTTATTAGTGGGCAAATTTTGACACATCAGAGTAGTAAAACTGAGCCAGTTTTACTATGGCTCAGTTCTACTAACTGTCAGCACGTGAATCACAGGAGGACTCCGCCTGAAGACTGCAATGAGAAAAACTTTACCTGCTTGTTATTTTTAATAAACCAAACATTGTACTTCACAGCGTTCTGGTCTATGTTTGTAAGAAAAAAATAAAAGTACAAATGTGGTGCTTAGAAAAAATTAAGTTACATATTTGATGTTGTTTTAAACCATAGACATGATTGTTCTTTCTAAGTTAAGACAACCACTTTTCTCCTCTTGGTGTCAGTGAGATAACTGAACTGCATCCCGATGCAGAAATTGTGTATAACTGAGGAAAGATCACAAAAAAACGTGTGACACGCCATTCATTTTCCCTAGTTTATTACATAATGAATTCAGAGTGTATACAAGTGTGTATATATACACTTGACTGTGTAAAACTAGTGTAGATCAATGGATTTATTGCCTACTAATTTGAGAAAACAGATCTCTCCGTGTTCACATACTCCAGTTGCCGGTGTTCCGGCTATCACTTCCTGAGCCCCGCTGACCCTCCGAGGACTCTGCCTATCAGTATTCAGAGGATGATTCTGATTGGTTCCGTCATTGCCTGGATACCACGCAACAAACGCAGGCTACGTAGAGCGGACAGTCTGACGAACGTCAGCTTACAACTATAATAAAATAAAATAAAATAAAATTAAATAAAACCTTTACTTTGTTTTTTATATTTGACATTATTTTCTATAATAGTAGCCATTCCATCCAACAGGAATGGCAGCGGTGGTTCTGTACGGCCGTCGAAGAGGAACTAGTAAAAACGGTGAGAGCCAAACAAACATTTCAAAGTTTATTCAGTGTAGTTATATAGTTAACATTTGCTACCAGAAGAGCCGCTTTAAGCCATTATTTGAACCAATAACTCTAGAATGGAGCCGAATGTAATGCTCATTTTTTTAAGCTGTTTGTTTGTCGAGGCTATTAGCGTATAAGTGCTTTTGATTTTAAAGTCTTTCCAAGATCCTGCTTCACTTCACTTCAACCAAGAAGTACAGCTATGAAAGTCAGTTATTTGACAAGTGGGATGTTGTGGTTTCTTCTCTATATGAGTATAATATCTTCTAGGGACGTAGTAGGAACCTTGGTGTGATCAGTGGTTGCTGTAGCACATGCTCCAATGGTAATTTCTTTATTAATGTGTCAGCAGATGAAGCCATTAGAGCTATGCAGCCACCAGACCTCCGACATGTTACTGTCTTAAGTAAGACTGAATGGCTGAGGATTCAAGATGAACTGTGTGGGGTTAATAAAGAAGAGAAGAGAATAAGAGAGGCAGCTAAACAGCGAGAGAACCTACACCTGCAGTCACAGGAGGTGGTGAAACTTTGGCCTGATACCCTCCATGTAAGTTCCATGTTGAGAGATATTTCCTAAGATTAAATTTATACTAATAAAGTCATGTGCACTTGCTAGGTTGAAAAGAGCTGGAACACAAAGGCAAAAACACACTGCATCTTACGTACACTTATGTCTTGTCACAGGGACAAAGGCTGAAAAGGCTGCAGGAAAAGAAGATTCGAAAGGAAATTGAGGAGGAGCAAATGAGACTGGCTGATTTAGAAGAAGCAAAATACCAGGAGCAGAGGCGGAAGGAGATTATTGAAAAAGCCAAGACTCAGCTCTACTGTCAAACCGACAGAGTCAAAGGACTACATGTTAGTCTCGCTTATGCCTTTTTCTGCCACTTGAGTATAAAACTGCACAATTTCACCTAACAAATGATTACTACTTCCTCCACAGAGTGCACTCCTGCTGACAGAGGTGCTGAAGGAGAGAGATGCTCAGATTGAGCTTAAACAAAGAAGAAAGAGTGCCAATATAGATGTGGACAAAGCATTTCTGCATATGGTACAGACTAGAGAGGATGAAGCCTTGAAACAGGAGCAGGAGAAGGCAATGCAGAGGAAGCTTGTGAGACAGGTTGCTGCAGAAGACCTGAGAAACCAGTAAGACCTAACAATCAGGCTCCAGCTGTATGTGTTAAGAATTTAAAATCCCCAAAACACCACAACCCCAGGACAATGACAATTATATGATTACTTTTCCTCAGAATAAAAGAAAATGAGCTGCTGAGAGAGCGACAGAAGCTGGAGAGCAAGAAGGACGGAGACGAAATCCAGCGTCTCCAAGCGCTGCATCAGCTGGAGCGAAGGATGGAGTCAGAAAGAGAAGCAAATCAGAAAATAAGCCTCATGCAAGCTCATCAGGTAGGCTCTTATCTGAATCTTATCTAGTATTTAGTTCACTGGACATTAAGTTTATTTAATGCATTTTACAGGAGCATATCACCAACAGAGACCTCATAAGAGCCACAGATGCTCAGAAACAGGAAGCTGAAGAGGAGCAAAGGAAACTGTTTCTTTCTACTAAGCAAAAAATCATGAAGTTGCGCAAAGAAAAAGAAAAAGAGCTGCTTAGGTAAGACAGAGTAAAACAGTATATATCAATAAATAGCTCTGGATCAAAGTATCTCCAGTGCTACATCTTCTTAATTATAATGGATACTCATATGCATTTTCTTCTCTAGAGAGGCCCAGACGCGTAGAGAAAGGATCATAAACAAACTGACGGTCACACAGCAGGAGCAAGCTGTCAGCGAGGAGCAGAAGATCGCAAAGGCTGTCGCAGAGAGCGAGGCAAAACAGGCGCAGCAGCAACTGGAGGAGGATGAGAAGAAAGCTGCAATGTTGAAGTCCATCGGTGTACACAGAGAGCTAATGGTATCTCAAACTGAGCATGAAACATCCAGTGTGTTCCTCTAAGTCCAATTTTTCTTAATGTCGTGCCATTTTTTCCCCCCAATTAACAGTTTTTATTTAAACTCACAAGAAAAAAAACACAATAACAAATCATACACAATCCTCTCTCCTGCCCCAACACATCTCATCACATAAATGTCTGGTTGTAAATGCATTCTTCATTTTTAATGGACACATTTATAATGGTATTCAACAGTATACAGAAAGTAAGTCAATGCATGATCTTAAATTGAATAAGTCGTACCTTAAATACCTTTTACTGCTCGTACACATTATTTTCCATTCTTTTTCATCCTGTTTCAGATTTAAATCACTTTCCCATGTCTTCTTAAGAGCTTTATTTATGAGCTCAACAGCTTTGGGTGCTCGTAAACTACATGGGTTAGGGTTAGAAGATCCCTGAGTTGCAGATGTTTAAATATTCCAAAGTGGTACACAAGCTCTATTTATTTCAATATACCATCACAGTATATATATCCTCCAATGTGTCTTTTCTGTGTAGAGAAATCCATATTGTTGCTGACAAAATTTAATCACGTCTGTAATGCAAACTGTTTTACCAGAGACAAGAGAAGGAGGAGAAGGACAAAATAGAGAGGAAGAAGGCCCAAGAAGCACTGCAGGCCAAGAAAGAGGGTGACAGAATATTTACTGAGAAGCAGCAACTAAAGGTTAAGAAAATCAGAGAAGAAGAAAGAGAGGTGCAAGACTTCAATGCTGCGCAAATGGTAATGTCGGCCAAAACTTAAGTTTTAATCAGAAACTTTGCACCTTTTTCACTGAAACTCGTTTGCCTTTGCCTTGCAAATACAGGCTGAAAAAAGTGCCAGACTTCAGCAGCTGAGAGAACAGGACCATGAGTTTGAAGCGAAGAATGCAGAACTCATCGCTGAAGAGAAAAACCGCTTCCAACAGTATTCACAGCAAATCATCAATGCTGCAGCAGAGGCTCAGCGAAATGTGTTTCCACTTTGTAAAGCTGCAAGGGAAGGGATCGGAGGTGGGTCCGGTCCTGTTTTTAGTGGAGTCAGGCCAAGTTACCTTGTTCAGGACCGCACTGGAGCTCAGATGCCCAAATATGTGTCATTGGCCACCCAGAACATCAAAAAGCTTCACGAAGCTGTAGATATTCAGGATGCCAAGAGAAGACTTGGATTCACATGGTGATAGGTTACATCCAGTTTGAGTGCACTTCCAGAAAGCAGGTTCAGTAAGTGTGAGTTTGTTAACTCTGATATGAGGGAGACACTGTTCCTGAGTCAGGCTGTGTGAACCTAACCTGCTTGCTATCAGGTTTCATGAACAAACTCACAAACCCCTCCTACACCTGAATCAGCCGAAACACTCGGTCTCACATCCACATCCCGAACGCCCTAATGTCACCTGCATTTTGTCCCTGTCAGATTTGGACAGGGAAAAAAATGAAGATTCAAGTATATACATACAATCACTTAAATCTTTTAATAAGTGCTGTTGAAGGTTCTACAATGTATTTTAACTTCACAAGGCCGGGCCTATTAACTTCTCATTAGTGAACATGTTTGATTAAAACTGGAAGTTTCTCTTTGCCAACATAGAAAGGATTTGTTTGACAGCACTCATTGGATTTACCAATACTCAGAACAATGGCAAAGTCCAAGGAGCTCCATTCCATTCCTAAACAACTGCAGATTCCAGGATCATCAGTTCAAACAACTGTACGCAAGTGCAAACTCTTCAGATATAGCACACAATGCCATGGTCTGCCTGAAAATCCAAACTGTCACCTCAGATTGGAGGAAATCTCTTAAAATGCTCAGCATCAACCCAGTAACCACCAATACTCATGTCTAGAAACTGCTTGAACTATCCACAGTGAAGACAGCTTTACATTCCTATGGAATGAGAGGGTGACAACCAAGAAAAAAGCTCCAAACATCTCCAACACCTTCAAACTGAACTGAAATTTGCAGCTGCCCACACGAAAAGCCAAATGCCTTCTAGAAAAAAGTTTTACAGTCAGATGAAACAAAGAATGAGATGACAAGATGTATGTTTCGAGGAGTAAAAATTTAACTTTCAGACCTAAGAACATTTTACCAGTTGTCAAGCATGGCGGTGGTACCATCGTGCTCTGTGGCTGTTACATTGCACAATGTGGATAGAATAATGAAGGAAGATTATTGACAAATTCTTCAACTTTATCTCAAATTCAGAGCTAGACCGTTGAAACTTGGACACAACTGGGTGTTCCAGCAGGACAATGATCCCAAACACATCAAAACCAGTGTTGGAATGAATAAAGCAGGCAAGGATTAAGCTTTTGGACTAGCTTTCTGAAAGTCTGGACCGCAATCCTATCGAAAATTTGTGAACTAGGCTTAAAAAGCCAAATTTATGCCAGGAAACCAACCATTTTAAACGAACTTCAGCTTGTAGAGGTGCAGCTTGTGGTCTGTTTGAGGTGCAACTTGCTAAGGGACATTTAAGCAAAGATTAGCTGAGATGTACGTATAATTTTGACCCTGTGTGGTTTAGACGAATCTAAATGAAATTAAAACTTGTGTACTCAGTTCTTGTTTTTTTTTTAAAGTTATTAAAGATGTATGCTGCACAATCATTTCAACCTGTAAAAAGAACAGTTCAAAGAAATCAATAAAAGCCCCAAATTATCATGATGAGTGTAAACTGCAATGTATATTTGAAGCTGTCTGTGATTATGAATAAGTGGACAAAGCTCTTTTCTCCCATCCGGTACTTTAATATAAATGTCACTCTGTCCAGTCCCTCTGAGTCGTCCTCCGTAGATGGATTACTATCTCATCTGGACTCTGTTTGTAAATCTGCCCTTGATGTTGTTGCACCTCTAAGACTCAGGCAGTGTAAACCCAAGGCCAGCCCTTGGCTAACTGATTTTACTCGAGCCATTAGAAGAGAATGTAGGAGATGTGAAAGACGATGGAAAAAGGACAGGCTGTACGTCTATCTGGAAGCTCTTAAGACGAGCTGGAAAGCTTACCAGAGGGCAGTAAAGACCGCCAAAAACTCCTATTTTTCACAACTTATTGCTGTTAATTCACATAACCCTCGTGTTCTGTATAATACCATTAATTCTGTACTGAATGCAGAGGATCATGTTCTTCTGCAATCTTCTGAGGTTATGTGTAATAGGTTTCTTAATTTCTTTGTGGATAAGGTTTCTAGTTTGAGACCCTCCACTGTATCTTCTGTTGACCCGGCTGTGCATGTTCCCTGTTTAAATTTGCTTATTGCTTTCCAACCAATTGTTCTACCTGAACTAGAGAAGCTTGTGTTAACTGCTAAACCATGTGGTTCTCCGAATGATGTCGTTCATCCCCGTTTTCTGAAAGAGATGTTTCCTACTGTTGGACCACATATTCTGAACATAATCAATACCAGCCTCTTGTCAGGTCAAGTACCAAGTGACTTTAAGCATGCAGTTATTCATCCCTTACTTAAGAAGCCAGGCTCAGATATTTCAGTAATGTCAAATTTTAGACCCATCTCTAAACTTCCTTTTCTGAGTAAGATCTTGGAAAAGGTTGTTCACACTCAGCTGATGGATTATCTAAACAACTTTCAAATGTTTGAAGTTTTTCAGTCCGGCTTTAGGCTGTTTCATAGCACAGAGACAGCTCTCATAAAGGTTATGAATGATATTCTGGTAGCGACAGACTGTGGTAAACATGTAGTGCTTATACTACTAGATATGACTGCTGCATTTGACACAGTGGATCACAACCTGCTGATCTCTCGATTACAGCATTGTGTGGGCATTTCTGGCTTGGCACTCCTGTGGATAAAATCATATCTCTCAAACAGGAGCTTCTGTGTTAAGTTGGGCTCATCATCGTCCTCTGTGGCCCCTCTGTCATGGGGTGTACCACAGGGATCTATTCTTGGGCCATTACTGTTTTCATTGTATCTCCTGCCACTGGGTGCGATCTTTCGTAAACACAATGCTTTATTTCATCTATATGCTGATGATTGCCAGCTCTATTTTCCTTTCAGTCATTCTGATAGCTCCCCAATTAGACTCCTGCTTGATTGCCTTAGTGATGTTAAGTCATGGATGGCTCAAAACTTTTTAAATTTTAATGAATGTAAAACGGAAGCAATTGTGTTTGGCCCCAATCGTTCCTCTGATATCCCTGATGTTGACCTTGCTGCTCTGACCCCTCACCTGAAGAGCTCGATTACCAATCTTGGGTTAAAAATCAACTCTGCACTTACCTTTGATGGCCACGTGAATGGGGTGGTGAAATTGTCATTCTATCACCTCAGGCGTCTGTCGAAGGTTAAACCTTTTCTTTCAAGGCGTGACTTGGAGACTGTCATCCACACTTTTATAACCTCACGCTTGGATTATTGTAACTCCCTTTTAATAGGGGTTGGACTGGGCACTCTGACACGCCTGCAACTAGTACAGAATGCTGCGGCACGGTTTTTATCTGGTAAAAGGAAATTTGAGCACATTACTCTGGTCCTGGCCTCCCTGCACTGGCTTCCAATTGAATTTAGGATTCATTTTAAAGTTCTTTTATTGGTTTTTAAATCTTTAAATGGTCTGGCACCTGCATATATGTCTGATTTGCTGAAGCCCTATGTCCCCACTCGTTCGCTCCGGTCAGCTGAGCAGCTGTTGCTCTCAGTCCCCAAATCACGGCTGAAACTGAGAGGAGACCGAGTGTTCTCTATTGTGGCTCCTAAGCTTTGGAATAATCTTCCTCTTCACATTAGGCAATCGACATCAGTGATGGTTTTTAAATCCAGATTGAAAACGCATTTTTATTCACTGGCTTTTGACTCAGTGGTTGACTGACTTGTATTTACTTATATTTTATTGTTTTTGCTATATTTATTATTTTATCGTATTTATTATTCTTATGGCATCTATTATGTTTCTATTGTTCAGCACTTTGGTCAGCCTTGTGTGTTTTTAAAGTGCTATATAAATAAACGATGATGATGATGATGATGCTGTTACTGACCACACTAAGATTCGTATTAGTCCACTGGATTTTATATAGAAGCTCTGGTCTTTATTTATCTGTTGCCATGGTGAATCCTAGTAACGGAGGTCCACTGATGATGGCCTACGAGCTGAACTCAGAGAGAACATACTCAGGTTTTCTGGGACTAAAAACTCAAGAGTTAATCTTCTCAGAGGTTTTTGAACCTGCTTTCAAACATGCTAAAAACATGTTGATACTGATGGTGCCTCCTTACTCTCCCTGTGTCTAGGGAGCCCATGTTGTATTTAATAAACCGTAAAGTTTTGAAGGTTTTAGTCATGGTAAACATCCACTAAACAATGAGACCAGTGGTAAAAAGCCAGTGATTCACTTTGGTGTCTCAATGCAAGAAGGTCCTTGGGTTGAATCCACTAGCTCATCTGAGCACAGGTAAGCCAGCCTTCCCACAACTATAGTAACTCAACCTCTTGTGCCCTACTTGCAGTACTTTCATATCCCACTAGGGGGCCACGACACAAACTGTGGGAACCACATGACCAATGCCCTAAAGGGAAAGGGCTACCCTAAAACGTTGCTGCTTTATGCTGACGTCAGCGTGGTTAATATAGAAATGTAGTGTAGTACATTAATCTTTTTGTGTCATTGTGAAGTCATATAATGTTCTCCTTAAACAACGTTTTAAAGAGCTCAAACAGGGAACGTGCTTATGTGCCCCAATAACTAATATATTGCTCTGAAGTTTGGAGATGATCCAAAGGAAACTTAAGCTCTTTCAGAATTAGTATGATCCTGAACTTTGTACTTCAAGCACTATATACTAAAAGTGCATTGTCTTAGTCTTATACACTAGACTAAGACAAACAGAATTCATACTCCCTTGCTTTGAAGGGAGCAAAAGGACCTCACTCAGAATTTGTTATTTGAAATGATGGAAAGATGACTCATCCAAACCATAAATAACCTCTGGGAACTGATTTCCACTGCAATGACAGAGTGATACAACCACTAATGACTCACTAAAAGGTAATAATTCAGTGTCACTTAACACTGATGTGATTGGGACAACATTTACAGAATAAAAACAAAAAACAATGACTTAAAATCAAACAAAGCCTTTTAATTCATCAAACACTCCAGCAGTTCTTAAAATCAGTTTGAACCAAACAGAACAGAAACAAACTGCTTTTACCTTATACTTAACAGCTTGGCATTAACATTTTCTCTTTCAACAGAATTACAGTAAATGTTTAAAAAACAAACAAAAGAGACATCATGTGTGTACATAATCTGACACACAATGACAAAGATGAGCATGCAAGACATGAGTGTTTCCTTCCAGGCTGACTGACATTAAAATAACTTGAGTGAGGAGGATACCATCAAAATCTTTTTTTCCCCCTCTTTTTTAAAAATAACAACAAAAAACGTTTTTTGTTTTAAAACAAACTGAAATCAGAGAAAATTTAAAGTCAAGACGGAATTACAGAATTTACCACATGATGTAAAATTCAGAAAACAAACAAACAAACAAACAAAAAAAAAAAACAACATAAAAAGAAAACCTGCCTCCAGTCTGACTTCACGCGATTAAATAATGTAAGATTTAGAAGAATACCTGGTACGTTTACAGCCCTGCCTGTGCAGTACACACACTTTGTAGTTACAAATCTTTTGTTTCTAGAATGGCTCCAAAATGTCAGCTACCAGTTAACTGTGTTACACACTCAGTGGTGGACAAACCCACAATCCCCATAAAGTCCAAACTTCAGCCAAAGGTTGAGGATGCTACAGTTTGCACCTGCAGGTATGAGCCATTTTATTTAAGGTCTTTTCTATAGTCTCCGTTATCTGAATACCACAGTTATTTAACAGTCAAGTAATTAGCTTTGAGGAACCCTTTATAGTCATGTTATCTTTGGCAGAACTGTTTATTTTGTACTGTATGAGGACTGTGATTGTGCCCCACTGTAGATGGAATGCTGACGCTGCGTACTACATGTAAACTGTAAAAAATAAGAAGAACATTATCACGCGTTTAGTTGCTGTCAGAGCTGGAGCTAGACCCCGAACGATTCCTCTTGCTATCATTTCTATCTTTGCTTTTCGTACTGTCTGGTCTTTGGCTGGCCGGGCTCCTTCGGTCTTTGGACTTGTCTCTTCTTTTAGAATCTGGGCTCCTATGACTCTTCTTTTTTTCTTCTCTGTCACTCTCAGAGCTGCTGCTACTGCGTCTCCTCCTCTGGCCGGCAGCCTCTCTGTCTTTGACTTTTCTATGAGAGGATCGATCCCTGCTTTGGTCTCGCCTGCCACTCCTGCTTCTCGAGCGCCTGCTTCTCGAGCGCCTGCCTCTGTGCGAGTCCCTAGCCTTACTTCTGTCTGGGCTTCTTGTTCGATGTTCTTTATCCCGGGATGTTCCTTGTCTCTTACTCTCCCTTTCACTGTTGTGTCTTCTTTCCCGACTCCTGCTGCGCTCTCTGACCCTCTCTCTGTCCTTCTCTCTTTTTTCTTCTCTCTCTTTTGATGCTGAAGTCCTACCTCTGTCTTTGTTTCTGCTGCTTGATCTGTGCTCATCCTTTTTGGCAGCTCTCTCTTTACTTCTGGACTTTGTCCTGGTTCTCTCACCATTTCTACCTTTTGTGTCTTCTTTATGCTTTTTGTCAGACTCATGACCCTTATTTCTGTCTTTACTGTGATCAGATTCTGCCTCCTTTTCTTTCTTATGAACATTTCTATCTTTGCTCCTTGAGCGACCTCTCCTCTCGTCACTTCTGTGCTTGTGACTCTTCTCTCTGCTTTTTGACCTTTTCTTTTCTCGGCTTTTACTGCGACTATGGGATTTATCTTTTTTCTTTGCCTTGTGTTTATCATGCTTGTCATCCTTCTCTACAGTATCTTCCTCCTTACTTTTAGATCTATGAGATCGAGTTTTCTTGTCTTTTTTACCCTCAGTTGCATGTTCAGCCTTTGAACTGGAAGTCCGTCTCTCTCTTTTCTGTGCTTTAGCAGCCTCATCCTGACCCTCATTCATGTCACCTCTGTAAAAGAAATAGTAGAAAAAGAATAATAACAATAATAAACTTTAGGAGTTAGACAAAACATCAATTTGGCAGACAAATTGTTTTTTAAAAAGTAACTTTTCTGTTTTGTTATATAATCAAGTGCAAATCCACTCACCTGCCACTTTATTAGGTACACCTGTTTAACTGCTAATATATAATCTGTCAATCACATAACAGCAATTGAGTGTATTTAGCCCACCTGAATATTGCTAACCATGCCTGTCGTTTTATGAGCACAGTGTACCCCATGTTCTGATGGTTGTTCCAACAGAATAATGTGCCATGTGACAAAGCTCAATCATCAAATCATGAGTTCACTGTACTCAAATAGTCACCACAGTCACCAGATCTCACTTTTGGAACGTGGTGAAAGTTCATCATGGGCGTACGGCTGAAAAATCTGCAGCAACTGTGTGATGCCGTCATGCCAATATGAACCAAAATGTCTGAGGAATGTGACCTGCACCTTACTGAAGAACTAATACATTTTTGAAAGTAAAAAGGGGTACAACAGTACTAGCAAGGTGTACTTAAAGAAGTGGCCAATGAGTGTACATGCACCATGTGATATAATGTTGATGCCTGCTCAGTAATCCAGGTAATTTCATCTGGATGCAGCATTTTTAGTGGGAGAAACATCTCACTCAGCTAAGTGACTTCTTCACCCTGAAACTGGGATATCATGTGATATGTGAATTTTATTATTAAGTATGTACCATATACCACATGCAACTCTATGGTGTGTAGGTCAATAATATTCATATTGAGTATGCATTTGGGATTGAAAATATTTAATTTTTCTAACAGACAAAATTCATAGGACGAGTCAGAGTCATGGAAGCCACCACAAGACAACATGCGCATATCTGAAACAAAAATGATTTAGTAGGACTCTCCCTGCCCTGCAAAGTAATTCTGATTAAGGGTTTTGGACAGTGGTCAAATTGAGTTATGTCATTTCTGAGGGAAGAAAAAGCCACTCACATGGCTCATTTATGAATTAAAAAAAAAAAAAAAAAAAAAAAGTATGTCACATCTTTATGTATTAAGAGTTTCAAAGGTACTGTAATTCAAAAGAAATGGCTTGGGCCCTTAAAAGTTTTAAAAAGTGTTATAGAAATGAAATCATTATACATGTTGGAAATAATATTCCAACAGTTTAAATATTCATGCTTTTTCAGTGGTCACTGCATTTTACCAACAGCTTATGTCTGTGGTCATCTCAGGTACAAGGCTCAAGGCTCAGCACGTTCTCCGTTTTATGACAAACACTTCATCTCTGCTAGGTGCACAGCAGAGGTGTCAATATTTACCAGCTTAGGAGGAAACGGAGCTAAAGTTGCTGATTGGCAGGATCCATTTGCAGTGTTCACAACCTTTTTACTGCCCTTTCAATTGCTTTATATTTTTTAATATAAAGCAATGCAAAGACAGTAAAAATCATACATGCACACTGCAATGTATGATTTTTAAATCTGAAATATGGAGCCCAACAAAAATTTCTCCTCAAGAGCTTTAAAGTGGATTAAGTTTAAAAAAAAAAATAGTCCTGCTTACAGGGAACTTCTTCAACTTTACAACATCTTTGAGTTTAGGTGATATCATCTTACCTGTCACCCTTAATCCATCGCTCTCCTGTGACTGCCCTCATCCTCTGACGCTGCATCTCCTGTCGCCAGTGTGGGGGAGTTTCACTGCGCCGAAAACGATCTCTAGACCTTGAACGAGAGCGTGATGGGGTCCGGTATCTCTAGATGGGAGAAACATAAATCACAGCATCTTCAACATGTCTGTGCATAAGTAAAAACAAAACAAAGCTTGTTATAAATTAATCTTGCTGTATGACGCAACGTGTGCAAAATGTTTGGTCCACCTACTCGTGGACCCCTGCCTTTTATCTTCCTGCCAGATCGAGTCATCACCAGTCTTCTGTGATATGTTGATTGAGAGTTGTAAGCTGCGCCAGTACTGTAGGGGAGGGAAGGCGTGAAAATGAACAGACTGTATTACTTTTTGATATTTGTGATATTGACTGACTCTCAAACACACCTTTCTCTCGGTCTTTCGTCTTTATTTCGCTGATCCTTGTTAACCTCCTCCTTTGACTTCTGGGCTATCTGGGGACTTCTCCTCATAAGGAATCGATTTTCAGGGATGGGTGGGATTTCTTCAGGACGCACTGTAGATGTAACCAACTCGTCTTGTTCTTTCTCTTCAGCACTTTCAGCTTCTGATCTGTAAAGATTTTGTGGGTCAGTAGCAAGACACTTGGTGCCATTTACACAGCAGACAGTGAAAAGGTGAAAATAAATGAAGTACTTCTTCTTGTCCTCCTTCTTCTGTTTCTTTTTTTGCTTCTTTGCCTTCTTTTTCCGCTTCTTGGATTCTTTTTCTGACTCTTCGCTCTCGGAGGACGACTCTGAGGAGCTCTCAGAGTCACTGGAGCTACTGCTGGAGCTTGATGAGGCCCTCTCCTTCTTTTTTGCATCTTTTTTTGCTGCAACAACATAAACAGCATTATTATGATGACCGAAACTCATTTTAAAAATAAACAAACAAAAAACTTTGAATATACTTTATTTAAACACACCTTTAGATTTGGGGATGAGCTCTCCACAGTTCAAAACTTTCACCTCAGCGTACGGTCGGCTGTTGGGGTCCGTCTTCTGGCTCTCCATGGTTTGAATGACTTCTTGGCCAGAGATCACGTGACCAAAAACCACATGCACACTGAGAAAATAAAGTGGCAGCAATGCCTCATTACATGCTGCGTGCATGGTGCATAACAGGATCAATTAATAATTCAAAATGTAGTTGGGAGGCACTTACCCATCGAGATGTGGAGAAGGTTTTGTTGTTCTGAGATGTGAAAGCAGGATATTCAAGGAAAAAAAAGAAGAAGCATTTAATCACTTTCAAAGTCCAGAAATGCAACTAATAATGCACAAGGCCAATTACAGGTAGGAACAGATGTTGCTTACATGAAAAACTGGGATCCATTTGTATCTTTACCCCGATTGGCCATTGACAGGAGGTACTCCTTGTTGTGTTTGACTGCAAAGCTTTCGTCTGGGGGGAAAAGGAGAAGATTGTACTGACATCTTGAAGCCAAAGTCAGTTTGGATAATAACTGACAGCTTTCACAGTGGCCTCTTTACCTTCAAAAAAGCCTCCGTAAATGGATTCGCCTCCTCTTCCATTACCTATGATGTCAAAAAAACAACAACAAAAAAAAAAAAAAAAAACATGAAAAAAATATGTTGACTCATCAGTAACACCATCTTTCCATGTCAAATATAAAATTCACAAGTCCTGTAAAACCACCTTCACTGAAGTCTCCTCCTTGAATCATGAAGTCTTTTACAATTCGATGAAAAAGGCATCCTTTGTAGTGGAGCGGTTTCTGAGTTCCCTTCCCAATGCCTTTCTCACCTGGACCAAACCACAGATCTGATTAATAACCTGTGCTGTTAATTGACATCATTTGTGGAATAGTTTTATTGAGTGAATTCATTCACCTGTGCAGAGACACCTGAAGTTTTCACAGGTTTTGGGACAGATGTCTGCAAACAGCTCCACCACGATTCTGCCAACTGCGAGGAGACAGTGAGATCAGAGAAATTTACTTCTGTGTAAAGTACAACGGAGCACACTGATCAGTGGTTACGAGAAGTGTGAATCACCGAGTTAATCATCACACAACACAATAATCTCTTTAACCAAACAAGAAGAAGAGAAAAAAAAAAAAGAGGAAAAAAACAAAAACCCACACAGACGAGGTTATGTATCCATTCACTGCACTGTCAGTCTGTGAGTTTCATCATCAGGGCTCGCAAAATCGCTAGCCCGACGTCCCGGAGCTAGCGATATCTCCGGTCGGGCAACCAAAATCTATCTCAGCCCCGCCCGTCAGGCCATCATATAGCCCGACGGGCGGGGCTGAGATAGATTTTGGTCGCCCGACCGGAGATATCGCTAGCTCCGGGACGTCGGGCTAGCGATTTTGCGAGCGCTGATCATTATAATTTAATCCATACAAACACCTATTTTACAAAAGAACAGGTGTTACAGGTGTGGATAGGTGCACAAAATGTAATTAATTTTTAAATTTACTAGTACACATCAAATGCCTCAATTAATAGTAAGGATGATAAGATTTGTGATGACACAAGACTGCTTGCTTTCTTGCAGAAAATGCACAAAAAATAAAAATAAAAATAAAATCCATCCATTCTAAAAGAAGTTTTTCCTGGTCTAGAGTTCAGGATCTGAACAGGAAATGGCAATAATGTTAATAAAAGGACTGTGTAGATGTGTGTAATCCTAATGGAGCTTTTAAGCGATCATCACTTTCATCTGACAATATAACATAAACTGGCATTGATGTAGTTCCAGACTACACTGAGGCTATTTTCAGCAAATTTAAATAAACAGTGTGTAGTGTGCATGTACTGAAACACTTTACTAACCCATTCATGTCTTCAAGGGCAGATTACACAGTACTGTTGAACAAAACTAAAGATTATTGCCTTCACTTCACATTTTTTGACATCCATATTTTTCCCTTTGCCAGCTGCTGACGAGCTTGTTTTGGTCAGCATTAACTGAGTCTTCAGACTATGAATTAACGGTGCTGTTTTGCTCACCTGGTTGATCATGCAACCCATCTATAGTCCTCACTGCAGAGGACTTGGATTTGACAGCTTGCTGTCTGTCCCCTCACTCTCTTCCCACCCTACTGTTTGCCCTGTTCTATTCATTACAGGCAACGCACCCCCCCCCCCAAAAAAAAAACCCTCTTAAATATTTTCTCTCTCGCCTAAAGTTCACTCAGGTCTTCTGAGCAGAGAATCTTTCTGCTATCTTGATAGATCAACAGCCACACAGACAAAGCTATTTATGTGCTGTGTTCAATCCATGATTTGCAACTGGGATAGACCAGAAGAAAATAAACACACAGGGTTAAATGTGTGATAATGTGAGAGAAGACAGGCAGGGCTCTAGAGTGCGACCAATTTGGTCGCAAATGCGACCAAATTTTTCAGTGGTGCGACTAAAAAAAAAAAATTTGGTCGCACCTGTGCGACCAACTGTTCGGGTAACAAAAAATAAAATAAAAAAAAATCTCTGCAACTCTCCGTGTGGTCAACAACAGACACACATTATGCCCCTATCGTGGACTAAACCAATCAGAGATAGTCAGGGGCGGGACCTCTCTGATTGGCCGCGGTCCAGTTGAAAGTGCAGGTGGAAGAGAGAGGTGAGTAGCTTGAATAAAGCGATATCAATTCATTAACGGATTCCACACAAAGACGTAAACACAGAGCGGACCCGACGCATCAGAATCAGCTTTGTCTTTCTCGGCTTTCTCACCCGGCGGCCCGAACACGGACACGCTGTCGGAGCTTAGCGATTCTGATGCGTCGGGTCCGCGCTGTGTTTACGTCTTTTTGCGCTGATTCTGAGGTTTTGTCTCTCTCCAACCAAAATTCGCTGAGCCAGCAGCAAAAGAAGCAGCAAACTACGCTTCACATTTGATCAATGTCGTCATGAATTCCCTCTTACTTTTGCTGTTTTGCTTCCACCACGATAAAAATCACACTTCATGCACAGCTCTCTCTCTCTGTACTTCAAGAACAGTTTCCCGTCTCAAATCTCTGTTTTCTGCATTATTCATTCGCTTATTACCCACCAGTCTACCGTTGTTTACAGCGCTGTCTTTTTCTTTTTTCACTTAAATGACCTCGGACAAGAAAGCCTAATTTCTGCTGTTCAATACTGAAGAAATTTAAACTTCTTAAAATTATGCAAAATTACAGAATATTGCAGAATATTTTTAAGGTTATCTGCTATAAAAAGCCAGACCAGGAAAATCTCCTTCATGTTTTTCTGTGTTTTATTCTCAGTTGCTTTCACACAAAGGAATCTGCTGTGATGTTCACAATTCTGATGAAGTCTCATGTGTATCAGTACTGATAAATGATCAGAATTATAATATTTCTGACTGTCTGAGGCTAAATTTAATCGAATCAGGACTTTGAGAACCGGAATCGAATGGATTATAGAAATCAGTGATGATACCCAGCCCTAGTGAGTAGCCTAGGCCTGAGAGAAGTGGATGTAGCTGTGGGTAATAAGAAAAGATGAAAAGAACTAATGATAACTTTTTTGTTAAGTTAAGGCCTGATCCGTCTGAAATTCATAGCCAGTGCTCTGACACAGTGCCATCAATCTTTGAATGCTGAAAAAGCACAGTGTATCCAGGAAACACATTATATGCTGCAATAAATGCACTGCCCAAGTGTCCCCTCTCCCCACTGCCTTTCAGCAACAGACAGCAGCAAACAGGTCGTCAGAGCTTCAGGTCGTCAAGATGATGATTAAGTTTAACATTTTCTACAATATTGACAAAGCACTTTAAGCACAAGTTTGTTAGTCAATAATTTAGAAATGAATATTGTCTGTATGTACCTGACAGGGCTAGGTACTTGAAATTTAACAACGTGGGAATCTTGTGTGGTAAAAGCAGGCACAGAAAGAAAAAAAACAAACAAACTGAAAGAAGACCGAAAGAAAATAAACCACGTGTGTTTTCTTGGTAAACACACCACACAAGGCTTAAAGTACCAAAAAACAGCCAGAAATTTCTCCTTCTTACCAAGTACATTGCTGATTCCAATGTCAAGGAAGCAGCGAGGGCGCTGTACCTTGATCCCCATGATCACCTGAAAATGAGAAACAAGGTATGAACACAAGGATAACAGAAAATCGAACAACCCCCAGTCTGACCATTAAGACCTTACTAGTAACTTCATTCAGGAGCAGAAATTAAACACACGGGTGGCTTCTTTAAATGCAACATAAAAGTTCACTTAATCAATACAATACAAACAAAGTACCGCTACAGTTACCATGCGACTTACTGCATTATCTGCAAATTAGCCTCGGCTAGCTAACCGCGCGATTAAGTATCGGTCGACTGGTTGAGCGGACAGCAGACTCACGTTTTCATGCTTAAAAATAACAAATATCGACGCTTACACACACTCACTAACGTGGACCTTCACGTTAAAGTTTCACACGCCCCCCCACCGTATCTTTTTAACGGCAGGCCTAGCGTTAGCATTAGCATTAGCAAGTCACCTAGCGTTAGCCGCAGACATGTACAAAGAATTTACTGCAAGAAGTGAGCGGTACATTTTCAGCAAGTTTAAACGGCGCATAAAAGTAAGACTGACGCAACAGTACATCACCTGGAAAACCGAATATACCGCACCGTAAGGTGAGCAGCTCTCCCAAACGAGCAAAATGAAGTTGCATTCAGTGCTGGGCTCAGTGTTTTCTAAAGATGGCGCGGCGAGGACGTCAATGTGTTTCCAGAGCCGTGCACCGGTCAGCGCCGAGGGCTATTTTTACCCTGAAACTAGCCTGGCAGGCGCAAATGCTCGATTGGCCTGCCGAGTCACTTTCCCGCAATGACATAAAACCCAGTTACATTTGCCGTTTCATGTTGCTAAAAAATGTGACCACTTCATATCCATAGTTTATTGCGCAATTTTGTCTTGTTATATTGTATTTTATGTTACTGAGCAATTCTACTTTATTTGAGCTGCTTTGTTATACGTCCGGTTCAATCTTTTGGTTACTGTAAACAAGTAACATTTTGAATGACTAACAAATAAATAATTATACAATTTAGAAGCTCTTTCTGCCACTGTTTATTTTATTCATAAAACACAATTACCGTTTAGTATCTTCAAATTTCGATTGGATAACTATAAATTTTGAGCATTTAAGCATTTCAACATTTTAATTCACTCAAAAGTAACAAAGATTTTAACACATTAAGCCAAAACGTCGACAAAGCTTTGCCTATGTAAAGTTTTTTTCCATAGCCAGAATAAAACAAAATATGTTTTATCAAATTTTACCTTGATTGATTTGCAAGAAAATCATTTAAACGTATAAACCTGAACGAGCCACTGCCTGAAACCCCTAATCCAGGGTTTAATAAACTCTCATTACCTTATCTCACTGCTACGGAAGTAAAACTTCAGCGCACACATGTAGGGTAAATTTGACTTTGAGCCGTTTTTATTACCTTATTGTATTTGTGTTGAGATATGTGATGTACGAATCTTGATTATACACAGAAATCTAGGCAAGAATGCAGCTGTAAGGGCAAGACCGAGGTTGTTGGGGAGTTTAAGTGATTGCTTCTTTAAACACGTGAAGCAGCAGCTTCCATTTCAGTCCAGTGGTCACCAGTAGAAAGCCTCCGAGCGGACAGTTTCTTCACCAGCTTCTTGGTAAAAGAGGTCAGCCCCTTACCCTGAGTCAGTGTTTGTTTGTGAGCATAGTTTGAGATGTTTTTGTGTTTTCGCAGACCATGTCATGCAGGTTGTTTTCATCCCTCCAGGCTGTAACTGTGTGGGGTTTGATCTCAGCTCAAATTGAGGAGGTCAGAGCAGTGGACACAGGTACAATGAAGAGCTGAGCCCAAGCCTGCGATGATGTTTCGCCTCCGATCTGTGAACTCCTGCCTCCGTAGGCTCCTTCACGGAGGGACGGTGACCAGAGACCAGGTGCTGGAGCAGCTGCAGGTGTGCTCTGCTGAAGACCATGTGTTTGATGTAGTGGGCATGAACAAGGCTAAGCTCACAGTAGACCACGTGAACTATGCTGTGCGGTTGCTGTGGCAATTTCAGAAGGAGAGACCGGAGATGCTCCGGACTGTGGACCTCATGAAGAGTCACCAACAGTTCCTGACTCTTCGGGTTTTAGCAGAAAACAAAATAGATCTCATGGATGACTTCATGTTGATCGATATCCTCTACGCTTTTCTTAGGTACACGGTCACACATTATCCAGTGTATTCAGATTATATGACTGCAAAGGTTAACATGCACGTTTTCCTTTTAATAGGCTGAATGTGGAGCCCCATGACTCTCTTATTCAGCAGCTGGTTTCAGAAGCGTGGCTAAGAATAGACCGGTAAGAAAATGTTGGCTAATTTTTTTTAAATAATTTGTGTAACAGTTATAACACAGTCATGATTTATTTTTTTGCAGGTTTCCAATGGCTTCTCTGTCCAAATTTGCTGTCTGCTTAAATGATCAGCACCTTCAGCACAGTCCTCTAATGGGCCGCATAACCAGCATTGTGAATGAGAGGCTGCCAACTATTGATGATGCCAGGTTTGTTGGGCGACCCATGATTTATCAGCGTTTTGAATATAACCACCTCTTGTTGTGTCGTCACTCCCCCCGGCTTTATTTTTTTTCAGGATCCTGACTGCTCTGATGATCAGCGTGTCATCCCTGGTGTCTCCCCAGCTGCGGGACGCTCTCATCAGCAGAGCCGATCACCTGCTGCACACCACGGATCCCTCGAATTACAACATCCCGCGACGAATGGTGCAGTTTCTGCGCAACATCAAGTACATTCACAGACCGCTGCTGGAAAGGTGCAATGAGATCTTCCTGCGTAACATCCCCAGACTGGATGCAGAGAATCTCAGCATCATCCTAGGGCTGTATCAGTCACTGCAGTTCAACAACTGTGACTTCAGGCTAGCTGCTAAACAAAAGCTGACCGAGCTGATCGACTCGAGCACCGATCCTTTCTCCTTCACCAAACTGTTTGTTGCTCTGGCCCCTATGGCCACTCCAGAGATCAGAGAAAGGTTTGTTTCATTATCAGTAGCATGATATGAGGGGAAATCTCTTTAAAGCAGTTCCCACTGACCTGATATCCACTTTGATTCTTCACAGGTTGGAGAACACTGCCCTCTTGTTGGCGGATGAGCTCAATGCACAGCAGGCACTGGCTGTAGCTGAAGCACTAGAAGAGATTCAGAGCAGGAACCTTAGCTTAATGAACAAGTGAGTTGTATTATGTGTTACCACCTGTGCCAGTATGCCTAGTGTTGTCTTCACCTTGTGTGTGGTGTGTCTTATCATCAGTTCCTGGCTCAGAGGGGCCTTTGTAGGTGACCTGACAGTAGATGTAATCAGTAACTATAACTAATCATTTTTCAGAATTGCATCGGTAATCCAGAGAAACCTTCACCTCTACAAGTCAGTGGAGGTGGCCAGAATCACACAAGCCCTTTTTCTGTTGCAGTATCAAAACCCCGAGCTCTTCGCCACACTGAGAAACATTTTGATCAAGTAAGTGTCTGCCAAAGGCGCAACTGCCGCTTCACAGTTTATTTGGATAAAATGCAGACTGACGGCCCTCTGTCTCTCAGGTTTTTGCAGCACAGCGTCTTCCCGTACGAAGTGACCATGCTGACCCGTGTGCTCTCCATGCTGCCCTGCCCGCGACTCGAGGAGGCGGTGATCTCTCGGGTAGACGCGGTAGTGGAGCAGTGTAATCTCAGCGAGCTTAACACCATTTCTTTTGCCGTGGCCAAGTGGGTGCGCAACGATCAGTCCTACCGCCACAACACTCACAGCAAGTACGTGCGTCTGCTGCAGACGCTGAACCGCTGCGGGCACGAGAGGCTGCAAACAGCCGACCGGCTGGACTTACTGCTGGACGAGCTTAAGTACGTCTCGGGGGAGTGGTTTGAGGAAATGCTGCTGGACGAGACCATGATCACGCTGCAGAGGATGATCGACCAAATAAACTGGACCAACGTCCCCGAACTGGCCTTCTTCCTAACCAGGATAAATCATCTCAGCCCTCCTCTGATGGACAGAATCGCCAGTGTGACTGTTGAACACATCCATAAGGTGCTTCAAGAGACATTCATTGGATCACTATGTTAAATACTGCATACTTACATCCTCTATTCTTCATGTCTCTTTTTTTAAGATTCACTACTCAGCAACATACGCCACACTCCTCCCCTTTTCTGTCCTTAACTATGACCCTCCACAAGTAGACGAGCTGTATGATGCTTGTATTAAGCGCTTCACTCCTCATTTGAGTAAGTTATTATGTGTGATTGCAGATTATTTTTCTTTCTTATTTTTAGGCTTACACTCACTGTATGTACTTGTAGGCTCCTTTGACCCACATCTGCTGGTCCTCCTGGCATACTCCTTGGCTGTAGCTGACCATTTTCCCGAGGAACTAATCAGAGCAATTTTCAGCATAGACTTTCTGGGAAAGCTGGATTCACAACTGGAAAGTAAGCTGCCACCTTCCTTAAATTTGAGCATCTGTGCCAAAGCTTCCATAGTAAAATCAGATAGGACTAATATAAGTGTTTATATTGCTTCCTCCAGCCCTGCCTGATGCCCTCAACATGCGGACACGACTGCGGCTCATGGAGCTCAACCGTGCAGTGTGTCTTGAGTGTCCGGAGTACCAGGTGCCTTGGTTTCATGAGCGCTACTGCCAGCAGTTGCATAGGAAAGGTAAGAGGATGCCCTGAAATCTAATTTTCTCTTTTTATGTAGGCTTGGAAGCTTGAATTTGGTTTAAAACTGCTTTAACTTAATGCTATATCGGTTACATGGGAGTTATTTGTTTTTAGGGAGTGGCTCTGTGAGTCCTGTGCAGCAGCAGATCCACAAAATGCTGGGTGAAGTTCTTGGTGGCATTAACTGTGTCCACATGGCAGTTGTTACGCCATATTTTTACACCATAGGTGAGTAATATGAGGTGACAGTATTTTCTTACACTGTTTTTCTTTTGTAAAAGTCTTTAAATGGATTGAATGGATTGATTCAGTTCAAATATTATCAGTTAACTCCTAATCAAAAGCCTTTCATATAGTTATATTAAATTTCTGGTCCTGAAACGACATGCATATGACACACGGTAGGAAGCAGTCTCCAATCAGCACCACAGGGCCTGTACTACAATGGAGGATTTTGTCATATCCAGATAACTTAAGGGTTAATAATCAGTTGTTCTGTTGCCAGTACACTCACCAGTAATTGTGATTGGTCCGATGCTGCCAGTGCCACCCCTTTCTTATGAACATGGGGGAGGGTTAACTTCGCAAGTTGATAACCACCTTTTTGTGACCACTAAACCTAATATTCAGTGTTATGGTGAGTGAATCCAGATAGTAGCTTCATAGTACAGGCCTCAGGTTTGCAAAAGGTAGTCTCTTAGACTTTATTTTAAAGAAATCCTGAAAGATGGAGAGCCTTGGCAGACCACTTCTCAAAGCTCCGCATTAGCTCTTAGGGTCTGAATCCACATATTTATGGGAGGATTTTTTTACCCCTGCAACATCTGGCAAAACTAAACAATCTCCATCATATCATCACAAATTGAAATGGTGTAACTGGGAGACATAATCTTGAATTTCTCAGGAAAATACCATCAACTAATCCTGATCCAGATTTCCTTCTTTCTCAATGAGCTCTGCACATGATGTTTTCACACAGTCTCATTTTTAAAAATGTGACAAGTCACTTTGTCTTTTTCAGACTTTGAATGCAAACTGGACAAACTCTTGAAGCCGTTGTCCTACATCGAGCCAAGCACACTGCAGATCACAGACAGAGGAAATGTTCGCTGGGACACGAGCTCACTGGAAAACATCAGGGATGAGCTTCCAACTGGAGCTCAGCGGTATGGAAATCCTTATATGTACTTGTATATACACAGATCAAGGATACTTAATATGTTGACATCCTCCCTTTGCCTTTTTTTCAGTGTCGCTGTGGACTTTCTTGATTCAAAGTACTTCTGCAAAAACACTCATCACATGAAAGGTGAAGCCCTGATGAGAAAGAGACACCTTGAAATTCTGGGGTACCGTGTTGTTCAGGTGAGACATTTTTACTCTGGTTGATGTTAAATGTCGTTCTCTAACTGCACCCAGTTTAAATATTAGCAATATTACAATAGACCTGCTGTGCAGTAATTGGTGATGTTTCTGTTTCGCAGATCCCTCACTTTGAATGGAACTCTATGGAGCTTTCAACACACGATGCGTGGAAGGAATATCTAAAAAAGAAAATATTCAGATAGTGTTCCACCCGAAAGCCCTTATTTATATTATAAATCATGATCAAAATGGTGCTTTCAGCACTGAAGTCGGCGTTTCTGTGACTGAACACACAGCATACTTAAAGTGCCCCGCATATTTAATTATAGTCTAAAGTTGACATGAGTCTACCTCAATCACCTTAGATGAGATTGTGTATTATGTGCTTTTGTAATTAATAAGATTTTTTCTAAATAAAATCTGAAAAATTGTATTTTTGCTTTATATTTTCAATATTTAGATCAGTGGACTTTTGCAAAACATGACTGTCCAGCTTTTAAACATCATTGCATATCTGTTACTTATAACTGTTTTACTGCATCATTATATGTTTATGCTGACACGTGTCAGATTGCACAGGGCCACACAAGAGTGGACTCCGAAATATTTTAAGCTGTAAATCATAATTGAGTCTTTGCAATCAGGGGATCACACATCCAACAGTATTTAGATTTTTTTTAAAGTTGCTTTTATTTTTCTGCATACATGATGTTGACCTCTTAAAACACCAAAATGTCTAAAATACCAAAGAGCCATGGTATATTTGTGACTGATTTCAATCCTACAAAAGAAAACCATATGTTGGGGAATTCTCAGATGTGCTATAGAGCGAGGGTTCTCAGAGTATGCTCCATGAGCACAGTAAAAATGCACTAGTACATAATTTAATCATCCACAATTAAAATGAGATTCATTTAAAAAAGTTTAAACACTGATCTACTCTTCAAGATCACTTTCAGCACGGCTATCCTTTTTTTATTCCTCTATGTGCTTGCATGGGCTCTTTGCAAATGTTGAGGATCATCAGGCAACAAACAGCAGCTTTCAGTGGAAGAGTCACATCAAAGACTTATGCACAAATAATTTGTTCCAGTGTCACAGAACCAGATTTTGCCCCTTGCTGCTTCTTCCTTTTACCCAAAATAGAAATCTAGAGAAAGGGTTTTGTGCAAGACTTCTAAAAGCAGAAGCTCTGCTAGAGAAGGTTTGGAGGTACACATGGATACTATGTATGGGAATTGAAATCAGGTATGCGTAGAGTGAAACCATTTTTCTGTGTGGACTCTAATCACATGCTGGCAGCCTAAAGTAGCACTCGGTCATTAAAACGTTATAACATGATGGTACATTTTATTAAAGAAGGGCAGGCATGTGTGAAAATGAGAAAAATAACCTGCTGAATAAAAACATGTACAGAGTATTCTCTATCCTGCATCAGTAACAGTGAACATGCAAGATATGTTGTTACAGTTTGGGCATTCTGACTGCATTCAGGCGCATAGAGACACACGAGGCTCCGGCTGCATAACGCATCTCTTTGATCATGCCAGTCCACTGTTTCTTGTCATCTTCATATCTATTAAAAAAAAGAGTCAAAATAAGTACAAATGAATTAAAATATTTTGTCCCCCCGAAATAAAAATAAATATCATGTAGATACTGTAATACATAATGCAAAAGTAAAATAAAAAACATACTGCCAGATGTCAATGACTTCAGAGGGTGTACACTCTTTGTTCTCATTCTCCACCATAGCAAAGCCTCCTACAGCGTACAGCAGTCCGCCACAGCTCACCAGGTTGATTGAGCTCCTCTCCTGTGGAAAATCTGTAAATGGTGTCCACCTGCAAGAAGATGCACATAAATGTAACATGAAGCAATTCCTGTGTGCTTTTAATTTCCTGAAAGATCTATTTAAAAATTAGCTTTCTACGCCTTTTCTCTCATCAAAACGCTTTTTTCAGATACCACTCGTGTCATCTCTGCAAAGTCCTTGCTTCCTCACACAGCCCAGAAACATGCATGTCAGGTTAGTTGGTGATTCTAAATTGGTTGATGTAGTCTGAAAAGTTGTTTGTCTCTCTGTATTAGCTCTGTGATAAATAGGCGACTTATCCAGGGTGCACCCACCTCTCAACGAGTGACAGCTGGGGTAAGCTCCACAACAATCTGCCAAGAGCATTAAAGACCCGTATAAATGAGGGCATGATTCTCTTCACAGCCCGGTGTTCTGTACTGCAGTTTTTCCCAGGGAAACCAAATCCTTTCATCTTTCTGTCCAGTTCATAAAAGAACACTTCCAAGGGGGGTTAGTTTCAGAGATAGTGCTGGTTGTCCATCATTTTTGGTCAACCATGCAGTTCTTTTAATGTTTAGGGGTTATTATCTTGCAGTCTAATGTTCCTAATCATTCTAATATCAAAATAAAGTTCTACTTCCTGCAGAGGTAATGCCCTTACAGGGCATCAGAGGGTGTAGTAACACAGGTTTCTCCAGCATTGCCTCTGTTGTGTTAACAAGGCTTAAATTACTTTATTGTAACTTCATCATTTTCTTAATCTCCGAGAGGCATCTCGAAGGGATGGTTGTTGTGAATTAGCACTATATAAATACAACTGAATTTAATTTAATGACAAGCCCCATTTCTCCATGAAAATGAAGGGCTTTTCAGTTTTTGACTTTGACCTGAATCTTTAATTTGTCAATAATCATTATTTACTCCAGTTAGATTACTCCAGTTGGATTACCACTCACCTTTGTACTGTTTAATATTGTCTCCTGGACATTGGCTGCTCATGTTTGATTTAAAAACAGAAAAAAAATGGGGGGTTGTGTAAAACCTTTTAATGGTAGTGTGAAAACAGTTTTTAGTGAATCTATTTGTATGTTTTTAAGAGTATCTGTATCTTCTACAAATCAGAAAATCTAAATCTGGTTTAAAAAAAGGGAACTTGTCTGGTTTATATTAGCAGCACTTACTTGTTGGTCCCAAAGTCATAGGCTTCACACACAGCTGTCAGGCCTTCTTCATTGACACCTCCAGCAACAATGATCCTTCCTTTGTGGATAACAGCCCCAAACATGGATCTGGGTGTCTTCATGGCAGCGACCTCTTTCCACTCAGCCCTCTTGTGGTTGTATGCAAACATCTTATTGATTGCTTTACTTTATTAACAGACAGAAACGATTCCAGGGAAGAGTTAATAACATGTGAAAATCGTAGTTTGACTTAACGTGTAAATATTTGGGGTATTTGCAGCCTTACTTCTCATCGGTTTTTCCTCCAATGCAGTATACCAGCCCGTTCTCGGAGACCACACAGTGGCCGTGGATTTTCAAGGGCAACTTTTTTGTTTCTGTCCATTTCATTTTTCTGAAGATGCAGATAATAAGGGAATAGGAAATGTTCAATGCAGAACCGTGAAGCAAGGCTTTTGTAAAATGTGCTGAACTTACTCAGTGTCATAGCACATGACGGTGTCGTGAGACTCGTTGGTCTGTAAATCTTTTCCTGCTACAGCAAAGATGAGATTCTCAAATTCACCCATAGCAAAGAGACACCTGGGGGAGGGCATGGGTGGCAGAGCGATCCATTCAGCAGCAAGACTGTCCAACTGAAAACAATGATTTCAGATTAAGAAAAAGATTCAAATTGTTGCTTTAATATGAATTAAAGGAGCACTTTCTACCTGGTAGAAGTAACACTGCAGCGTATTCTCTTTCTCGTCCTCATCCACAAACAGTCCTCCCAGCACATACAGGTTGTTCTTCTTTGTTGTCAGACTGACGTGGTTTTTCGGGATTTGCTCAGCCATTGCTGCCAGAAAACATTCATTTTCCTGGACATCGTAGGCCACCGCAGCTGTGTCGTTAATCATCAGGACCACATCTCTGCCATACATGCCATATCTGCGGTTATCATTTAGGTAACCGGGCAGCTTCCCCTCCTCCCCTTCCTCTGCATCTTGCCCCTTTTTCTTCTCAGGTAGCTTCCCCGCAAAGGCTTCCTTGATGATTTTGATTTTTTTCTGGAGCTCAGGATCAGCCTTGATGAGGTCATCTTTCTCCACTTTCTCCTTGAAGTACTTCTCCGGCAGCAGTCGGAAACGGATGAAGTCAAAGGCCTCCACCAAAGACTTCACACGCTTGTCCTTGTCTTTTCTGATCCACTTCATCAGACACTCGAACACCGTCTCTTCCTTTTCCACATTGAGCGCATCTGCTCCGATAATGGCAAAGAGTTCAGGTGGAGCAAGCTCCAAGAAATCATCATCCTTGGCTATGGGTTCAAAGTGATCTGCAACGTAATCTCGAGCCGTCATTGCCAATCTGGTGCAATTCAGCATCAGTCCCAATCTGTAGATGGCAAGGCAGCTTTTCTTGTTCAGCCTTTTCTGGAGATAATTCACACAAACTGTGAACACTGAGGGAATCTGGAAGCGATTGGCAACAGTCAGAATATCCTGCACGTTGTCATCGTTGATGTCAATCTCTGCTGAGTACATGTAATTCACAATCACCTCCATAATATTGGGGTCAAGGTTCTCAAGAACAACCTCTTTTTGGCTTGATTCCTTACCGTCCTCTGAAAAGTAGAGCTCCCGGAAATAAGGACTGCATGCTGCCATAATGAGCCGATGGCAGGGGATGCTTCTGTCTCCAACTTTTAGGATACAGTCAATCAATTTATTCTCATTCAGAAGCTCCTTGAGCCCATCCTGGAGCAAAGTGCTCTGAAACAGACGAAGATCTTCCCTCAAACCTTGGGGATCCATTCTTGTGGGACAGGAAGTAGATGGAAGTAAGGGAAAACTGACCGTCCTTGCTGGTGAAGACAGAGAACTATAGACAGGCAGGTCTGAAGCCAGTTCAATATAACTGTGCCCCTCTAAATATAGCCAACCACCCCGTCCATGAAGAATTCAGGTTGGCCAAAGCGGTGCGCTCACACAGCTGTCATGGAGTAAAAACAACTGAGGTGCCTCGTCACCCCGAAAGATTAGTAACAACATTGTTGTACCAAACAGAAAACAGAAAAACACACCATCTCCTTATTTTATTCACTTTTGACTAAATTGTTTTTAAAAAAAAAAAAAAAAAAACCCACACAAAACACTTTTTAAACAAAGTGGCACCACAGTGCAATCCAGTGCTCTGCAGGTTTACACAAACAGCTGGCATCTATACCACAGCTGTGAGCGGGGACGTCTACATGTGGAGTGAGTCAGAATTCAGTGATAGTAATGACTTCTACGCAACAGTGTGCGAGTCCGTGTCGGTGTGTGAGGCATTTCCACAGGAGTTACCAAACAAGCAGCCGGGGGTCAGCGAACAGCTGCAGCCACAGGAGCTCAAGGCCTGTTCCCTTCTCACATTTTTAAAATACTCAGACCATTGTGTCCCTTACACACACAGTAGCTACAAAAGATATAAAGACATCAAAAAATTTACTTTCCACCATCTGTTTGAATATGTTTATTTATATTACATTCAAGTTCACTACAAGAAAATGTTTTATATAGTAAACGTCACAATTTACTTTTCTTTTTTAGGAAACTGCTCTCAGCAAAACTGTACATCTTTTAACCTGAGCTATAAGCAATATTGTCTATACAAGCAGAACATCTACATAAAATATGTACATGTGTTTGATGTTATCTCAGCCCATTACTTCCCACAGCCCTTGAAGAGTGAAGCCGTCCTTTAGCTTTTCAATGGCGAGGCCGAGCTCCTCGGAGAAAACCGGCTCACGGTCTTGTTGCTTTGGGAAAACAAGACATAAATCAGGTTTATAGCACTTTTTAAGTTTTATAGCAAGCTGTCATGATTATATTATTATATATATTGAGATTTTACCTTATTGCCATCTGCAAAGTAGGCCTGCAACCAAACACATAAACACATGTAGTTAAAAAAGCTAATCTAAATTAAAATAAAGCATTCTGCTTGTAGTAAATAGTTGATGACTCCCAGACACGAGCGCCAGGCAACATAAATTCATGTTTGTTCATTATGCTGGAGGATATTAGCTAATAGCTATTCTGAGAGTGTGAAAGCTAAACCTTTGATTCCCAGACGAGTGATGAGTGTAAGGGTGGCCAGCAGGCACACTCACAGTAAATGCATCGGTCTGCTCATCAGGCTCGATTTCCACGTCATCGGGAGGCTGTTCCACTGTGAGCTCTTCCAAAGGCTGCGGCTGAAATCGTTGTTAGGACAAACAGTGCTATGACAACACGATCAGCTGAAGAGCCGGGAAAGCCAGCTACATTAAAATATCTCCTTAACAGCTGTGAACTCAAAAATAGACTTGCGGGCTATTTTTGAGTTTGTGATTCTTATATTGTGTATGTATGCCTACCTTTTCTTCCATTTCATAATCCACTCCAAAGATGGGGTTAGCAGAGTACACTTTATGCAAGGAGTTGATTTCTTTGAGTGCATCTTGGAGTTTTTCCACTGGGTCAATCTTAAACCCAAGCACGTACCCGCCACTCTAAAAATCACAAAGTGGATATTTTGGTATATTAGAAGACCCAAAACTAAAGAAGAAAGTCCCAATAATAGAATTATATCAGAAGACTGTAAATGACATTGCATAGAAGTTACCTGGCGTGAGCTCTCTATCACCAGCGCCAGGCCAAACTTTGAGTCTCTTATTCTGATAGACCACTTGAGAGGAAATAAAATATGTTATACACCATCCTGATATGCGTTGAACAGGACACATTACTTCATAAGGGAAACAAAAAATAAGACTTCTGATTTATGTGGCAGGCCACTTTATTAGGTATATCTTGCAAGTACCGGCGGGAAATGCTTTAATTCTTTGTAGCATAGATTCAACAAGATGCTGGAAACATTCCTCACAGATTTTGGTTTATATTGACACAACAGCGTCACACAGTTGCAGCAAATTTGTCAGCTGCATGTCCGTGATGAGAATCTCCAGTTCCACCACAACCCAAATGTGCTCTTATGGACTGAGATCTGGTGATTGTGGTCATTTCAGTACAGTGAACTCACTTTCACCTTCAAGAAACTTGTTTGAGATGATCTGAGATTTGTGGAGCATTATCCTGCTGAAAACAGCCAATAGAAGATGGGTATGCTGTGGTCATAAAGGGATGGACAAGATCAGCAACAATACTCAGGTAGTACCAACGATACTCTTTTGTTACTTTAGGGCCCAAAGTTTGACAAGAAAATATCCTCCACACCATGATCCCATCACCAACAGCCTGAGTCACTGATACAGGACATGATGGATCCAAACTTTCAAGTTGTTTGGACCAAATTCTGTTGCAGCAGAAATCAAATTCTGGTTGATTAGATTTTTGCATTAACAAACACTTGATGAGGTGTACCTAACAAAGTGGCTGCTGAGTGTGTTTTATAATTGTAAACACATAAAATGCATTTACAGATGATGACTGATTGTTTCTATTGAGCTTTACTAGAAACATTTTATGAGAGAGAAACATTTCCCTGAATAAAACTCATATAGTTCTGTTTGGGAAATATGTGAGCCAGTCGTGTTCAGGACAATTTTAACCATGTGGTGGCAGTCATATCCACTCCTAATGAAGGTAAAGATACAGATAAGTGTACTTATCATTTGTTCCTGGCTGACTGTGTCCATTCACATGGCATGCTCTGATAAGATGTTGGCAAACTGTGTGAACTAGGAATTAAACTATAATGTTGTGTAATGTGTGTAGCAGAAATATAACTATCAGAGTGTCAAATTTTAAAGCAGATTTAATCAGATTTCAGTTGCGATTCTGTATTTATTATATCTCAGTGATCACTGACATGATAATCAAACAGTTCTTCTCCTATTTGTTTAGAAAGATACTTTAAATTAACTGCAGAAATAATTGCCTACACTGTAGTTTTTGCCAAGATCTCTGCCAAGTGGTAACAATTGCTTCTAGAAGGACCTTGACTGTACTTACAATCTGGAGGTAAGGAATGCTGACGTTGAAGCTCTCATTCATGTTTGCGTGCCACACAATTCGAACATTGGTAATGAAGAAGGTTCCAAGGTTACCCTAAAAGACAGAGTCGTCAAAGGAAACTCACTTTCACATATTTAGAGATTATTTTCTACAAATATGTCTTCACATTTTTTAAATTGTCATAATCTAAATGTGAACCGCTTAAAGAAAGAAAACAATGGAAATAAGTTGATCTTTGCGTTTCTGGTACTTACTGCACGCACACTATCATGGGCGTCTTAATATGCTTACATGTGTTAGTCTGTGATATTTATTGGTTTGGGATATGTATTGGAATTAAATAAAATCAATCAAACAGCTCTTCACAAAAACATCTCAATCGCCTGTAAATACTTTTTTTAAACAGTGTGGTACTTGTTCAGTTTTAGTCTGTGCATGCATACTATCTGAGAAACACTAAACAAATATTTTAAAAGTCACACTAGTACCTGATCGCTGGATAAATTCCAGACTCCATTAATTTTATCATACACTTGCTCGCGGGGCAGGAGTCTAAGCTGCTTATTTTGAATCAGTGCAGCTCGCAGTTTCAGGTCCCGGTACATTTTGGAAGTCTCATAGGCTCTGTAACAACACAACTCACATTTTAAAACAATGAGAAAGATGTATGTTTGATAGATAATTTAAAAACTCCCTCAGTGCTGTTTTACCTGTGGACAGCGATGACAGAGGTGAAAAGCCTCGGACTTCCTGGAACCACATTTGTAAAAATAAACTCAAATCTCGTGTTGTTGGACTTGGTCAAGATGTAGAGAGCTTCAGTTTGACCTCTTAATTTCTGGAAGAGAGTAATTACTTCCTAAATTACTAAGTTTACCATCAGTCTTGATCACTTTGTTTTTATACACTTTAATTCTTAGCATGTCAAAAAAAAAAAAAAAAAAAAAAAAACAACAACAAAAAAACAATGCTGCCATAATTTGTCCTACAGGTTTGACATTTGTCCACTTTATGTGAATAATGGATAAAAAAACCTGTTGGCACACTTAAGGCGCATCAGTTAAGAAGTGTTAATGAAATTAAATATTTTTGATGTGAGGAAGTGTAAAAACATTCTGAACAAATAGTTTAAAACAGAAATAAAACGCACAGGTAAAACGAGAGTTTACTTACTGAGTTGGCTGTCCTTGTTGTGATGTTAATGATGGTGTTGTAACCTACAGCTGAAAAAAAAAAGAAAAACACAAACCAGATTTTAATTTAGGCTGGACATAATTTCATTCACAGCTTGTGAATTCTGTTTTTGTTTATTTGCATATATTCCGTATATATCAGTTACTGTTTGCATTACACATTTGTCTCACATATAAACTAATTTCTTATCATGCCCATCCTGGTCACTCCAAAAAGAAAAACTTCAGCCCCCTGTCTGTTTGTCACTGCCTGTGTCTCTAAAACATAAATCATAGCAGGTCTCACTGACATCTTGCAAACCTTCCCTTTCACTCTTCTGCACTCTCTTCTTCTCCTCTCCTGTGGAACGTACATCACTGGTTGACCCCAGGTAGTTAAACTTATCCACCTTCACTACTGCTGATTCACTGTTAAACCTGTCACCTTTTTCATTCCCACACATGTCTCATCTCTCAACTTATATTGACCTTCTCCGTCAACACTCTCAAAGCTAACATCACATCACTGTTGTTCTTTCTGAGCATGAAGCCATACTGCTGGTCACTGATTGTAACCTCTCTTCTTAACCTGGCTTCAACAGCTCTTTCCCATAGTTTCATAGTATGGATCCTAAACTTTATCTTTCTGTAGTTATGACAGTTCTGCACCTCACCCTTTTTCTTAAAAAATGCACCTGCCTGATTTTGTTTAAACAATTATTGCACACTTTCTGTAAATCCAATAAACTTCATTTCACTTCTCAAATATCACTGTGTGTGTCTCCTATATGATATATTTAACTGACATTTTTTATTGTAACAACCAACGATTTATACAGGAAAATAATGACTATTAACAAGGTTGCCCAAACTTTTGCATCCCACTGTATGTCATCTGGACCAACTGTGTTTCTACTCTTCATCCTCTTCATAGCTACCCTCCCTTCCTCCTTACTAAACTTTTAACTAAACAATTCAAATAGATAGAAAAAGAAAAAAGGAATACAACACAGTCAAATAATGGAGGCATTCAGGTGTACTTACACAAATTGACTCTTGGCAGAGCCAACGAGTGCCAAATGATTCTCAAATTTGTCACCAAGAGCCGTCCTGGAAAAAAGTGAACACCATGATCCGTTATTATTTTTGTTAGCAGCTCTCAGCATCAAGGTTATCATCGTTAGACTGAAAACTAAAAATGTTAAAGCGATAAAAACTCAAATGTAATGAGTAAACCCTCGCTGGACAACTCACTGAAATGGAATTGAGGTCAAAAACTCAAAATGAAAAGAAAGAAAAAAGGAAACTATAACAAATCTGGTCTGGATATTTTCAGTCTGTAAGGTAGCAAAAGCACCTCGGTCTCCGTTGTTTCCTTTTGTATCTTCAATTGAGTCCAGGCAGTCTATGAGCACCTCTCCAGGACGTGTTTTCATCTGCCTATGAACAGCATGGATTACAATATTGGCACTCAGTGCGTGCGATATAAAGCCACCGCAAAAACGAAAACACTTTAAACCTAATATAATTATCAGGAAAACCTCGCATCACAGTGTCGGCATAAATAATGACGCTAGGCAATTAGCTTAGCTAAGCTCGATTAACCAGTTAGCCTCTACGGGCGGTGACAAATTAACTTACTGTGCAGTGATGTCAAACCTAACATCTCGGTCTTCCCACAGAGCATCTAAAACAGACGCCATGACTGCAGGTTATCCCCCCCACAACTCCTTGCGGTAAAGCTCGCTGAACTTCTGCAGTCGATACTCCAGCTAAAGAGGCTAATCTCAAAAAGCCATCCAAGCGTCATAATCACCGGGGCAACAGACGGCAAGCCGAAAGGCCAAAAAGTGTACCCGTGCTTAAGGCGAATACTTGATCCCTAACCATTTTCAGACAAACTACGTTTGATTTAACCCCCTTTGATTAAAAAAAGTGCCTGGAAAAGAAAAACAAAAGACGCCCCACTTTCCCCCCCCCACTGGCCCTAATTCTTTTCCATTTTTTTTCTTCAACCATAGTGCCAAATGCTTCAAATTTAAGCCTAGCTGGATTACTAATCAGGGCAGGTATGATAAGGAGGACCGTGCTAATAAAAACAAACAAACAACAACAAAAAACACCAGGGGAAAAGCAGCTTTATATTGAAATTATAATGTTGAGTTACTTACATTTTAAACTGAGATAATTATTTTGTGAAAACTTTTGAAAATCTATACTATTTGCGTGTGTGTTTATGGTATCATATGCTCTGGATTTTCAATTGCACTGATTAGGATTTTATAAAGGCAGTACAGAATTCACAAACTTTAATGGTGGCAAAATACAATCGGTAGTTATACCAGTTTCCACTCACTGACATTATCCTATCTTACTGCAGACACATCACCATAAATGGAATTAGTGGAAACAGTTGTACTGCTTAAGTTAATAGATGCAAAGCAGACAATCATCCTTTTAGATTTTATTATTAAAATGCTTTTAAAATCACCTGAGATATACAGACTGCTCAAATCAACATAACTTAAATGAATAAACTGCAGAAAACCTCAATCTTTACAAGAAGATCTGATCTGCAGTAGACCTCTGGAAGCAGGACACATGTAGTAAAACACCTTTGTTACTTTATTACAGCTGCCAGTTTTACCCATGTGGACACATTGCAATAGAATCAGGAAAAACAAACAGGAAAACACAAAAGTACTCAAAACACATATATCAGCATAATATAAAACATTTCACTATTGCTGTTTTACTCTAAATATATTCAGCATATATAAACTGCTTGTCTGGGTGAGGTATACGAATAATCCATAGAATTTTAAGCCTAGGAAGGACAATACAATATCACCGAGGTAAGAAAGGCTTTTTAATAAAATAAAAGTCAATCTGATTTTGTTTTTGTTAAACCAGGAACATGTCAGCTGTCTTTCTATTTATTAAAAATGTTTTTGTGTCTAAGGCCAACTGTGACACAAGAGTCACAAGGCATCTCATTAAAATGAGGAAAGCTGAAGGTTGTAGAGCTGGACTCCTAGTGATGGTGTTTCCTCCTTTTATCCACCTGAAATGGACAATGAAGTGACAAAATGATACTCACAGAAGAAACATCAATAAAGAAAATGCACACTTACTGTTTAAAATCTACAGATTTTACCTGTTCTGAACAGAACGCATGTCTTCTTGCATTCATCTTCTTTTTCGTAACGGTTGCCATTTCCACCACAGCCTCCGTACCAGAACTGTGCACAAGCATTGGCGTGCTTGTCATAATACCAGCGTATGATATAGTCTCGGCAGGTGCCTTGGTCCAAGCTGAGGTCACAGCGGGGATCAAGACGAGGGGTCTCTGAAGAGGGAATGGTATGTGAGACACATGTTTACTAAAAAAAACATTTATGTGTTAAAAGAATAGACTTAGCCCTTTCCCTACAGAGCTAACACTGATAGATTCAAGGTTTCTTAAAGTGTTAGTTCTTGCAACAAGACATTGATCCCAAGCTCATCAGCAAAGCTACAACAGAAAGGCTAAAAAGAAAAGAACCAATGTCTTTTAATGGCCCAATAGAAATGAAGACCATGACCCTCAACTGGAATGCTGTGACAGGACCTTAAAAGAGATGTGTACAAATAAATGCCTGCAAATTTAACATACTGAAGCAAAACTGTAACAGTTGGGCCAAAATTCCAAAATGATGTGAGAGACTAATAAAGTTATACAGAAAACAGCTGCTTCAAGTTATTGCTACTAAACTTTTACAAGTTAGACTGCAATACTGCATAGAGTCCCGTGAAATCTTCCTTTTTCACATGACTCTACTATGGAGAATTTCCATGTACTACAACCCCACACAGCTTACAACCTTTTTTTTATTAACACAGTGTATTGATTTGCCTCAGCAGGTAAAGCAGAGATATCCTGTTAAGCAATGACAAAAACCCTGAAAATGAAGCAGTTCAGTTCATTCATCCATTTTTATTTCAGCAGGTAAAGCAGAGATATCCTGTTAAGCAATGACAAAAACCCTGAAAATGAAGCAGTTCAGTTCATTCATCCATTTTTATTTAGTTTTTATGTTTTTCTTTCTGCGACATATCCTGTACAGGGGTGTGGTACTCACCTCCAGGCTGAACTGGAATCACCACAGACTGTAACTGATTTGAGTTTGAGGAGGAACTTGAAGTCAGTGTTGTCGAAGATGTTTCAGATAAAGATGATGATGAAGATGATACAACAGTTGTTTTGGACACAGAACTTTCTCTACCAGGTGATATAAATGTTGTTTTGTTGACTCTAGACAGATGCTTGTCACCCCGCACGTGAGCCCTTAAATCTAAATCTTCACCATCATCATCCTCTGTCACCTGTGTGAAACAGCAACACAGTGTTTCAGTATTGCAATGAATACATTTACTGTAAATAACAAAGTATTATGTAATTAAAACAGTGAAGACAAGACCTGAACAGGAAGACGATCGGCACTGATGGGCAGTGTGAAAGTGTCTCCACGGCCACGGCTGTTGGTGTGTCTTTGGTTTTGGATTTCTTCTTCATAACTGTTCCCATATCCATTGTTTCCAAAAATGTAACCATTGTTACCATAGCTATTATAGGTATTAGTAGTCGCTCCATTATTTCCATTAACACTAAGCCCATTGTTACCATTCTGGTGTCCATTGGTAATGTGATTGTAAATAAAGGCACCATTTTCATCTTCACAGAACTGGCTGACAAGTTTGGACTCCAGTGCTGTGGGAAAAAGAAAAAAAAAAGTGGGATTATTAGGCATTTTAAAACTCCTCATGATATTTAAAGTATCTGGCTTTGACTTTCACCTGTTAGCGTGTTGAAGTCATCAATGAGGTACACGTGTTCACTGTCTGGGTCTGAGGCTATAAGATTGAGTTCCTGTAAGAACTCAGCCTGGGTTGGATCAGAGGAATTGACAATTCCCAGAGCGTACATCTCAATGTTTGCAGCGTGAGCCTCCCGCACAGCTACATCAAGCTTGACAGGCTCTCGTTTGTCGGTTTGACCATCAGTGATGACGATGGCTACTTTTCTGACACCGGGGCGGGCGCTGAAGAAAGCCTCCTGAGTCGCCTTTCTAATTGCAGTGCCAGTGTAAGTGCCCTCTCCCATGTAAAGCATTTTTCTGATCGCCTGCTTGATGTCCTGCTTGCTGATGTAGCGAGCCAAATTGAATTCTAAATGAACATCCAGACTGTAGAGGACCAGGCCAATTCTGGTGGTGTTGCGTCCAACTGTGGTCCGATCCACTAACCTCGTGACGAAATCTTTGATGATTTCAAAGTTCTCAGGCCCAACACTCTCTGAGCTGTCAATGACGAAGACAAGTTCCATTGGCCTTTCCTTGCACTTGATGCCACATCCTGAAAAGGTATAAAGTACAGTTAGTACATGACTGCTTTATTGCACATGTGCAGTTTATGGGCAAAGGCAGACCATCAGGGGCTACTCATACTGGCACAATCTGCAATAACAATAAACCCTCTTAAACCTAGGAGTGTTGCTTCTGCAGCTGGTTGCTATGATGGCACCTGCAGTTCATCCAGTGGCCACTTGAGGCTGGCTCCATAACTGAGTCAGTCCCTACAGACTCGAATTTCAAAATAACCAACTTTACAACAAAAATATGCATGTTGACAGTCTGGTACAAACAGAATTTTGGTCTTTATAGCTAATTTTCCTCTTTTAGCTATTAAAATGATAAACAAGCTAGGGGGTCAGGCAACTTTGTGACAAGTAGGTGTCGACTAGGCCACTAGCTAGTTCTTGCCTCAGCTAATACAAGTTCTCATGGATTTGCAGTGTCAGTGGAATATTTTTATTCCAATTTATTCTGAAGATACCATGGCTAATTATAGTTTTTAATTTACTAAAACCCTGTTTAAGAAGTCTTCACTCCAGGTTTTGCGAGTGAAATTCTAGCATTTTCTGTTTTATCTCACTAGTGCATGTATACTGTATACAGCTGATATAATACATTTGTTAAGCACTGCAGTCTTTCCATGCACTTTGCTTATTAAACATAATAGTATTAATTAACACCTCAGTACTTTAACCTGTCATCAAAACATTTTCACTTCTTGTTTAAAACATCCATAGATGTTTGACTGAGTTTAAACTAGACGGGCACATACTGAGCACATCCTCCATCAGTGCCAATGTCAGTGCTCCACGTTGCATTGTAAAGGCATTTAAAGACTGCGGTTTAGAATAGAGACATTCAAAAATACAGACAAACAAATGGCATAATCATATATTTTTTGGCTGCTGCTTTGGCAAACTAATAAAATACCAGCATGACAGTAATGAATTCAAAGCTCCTCTGCACACAGATTTAAAAGATTTAATTGCAGATTTTACTTTGCCACATTGTCTGTTTCTACACAATTGTTTATTAATCATTATTAAAATAGACTAGGCTCAATCTTACCACAGATTTCTTTGATCAGCTTAATAATTTCTTCTCTCTGAAAAATATGGAAAACATATGTCAGTGGAAAATCTTTTTACTTTTTTGAATGGCCGAAAAATGTTGAATTACTGAACTTACTGTTAGGCTTGGTTCTCCCTTTTCTCCAGGCCTTCCCTGTAATTTGAAAAAGGATGAAAAACAACATTCACGTTTCAGTTTTGTGCTGTTAAAAACACATATATGAGTAATTTATTTTGTCGTTGTTATTTTGGTCTATTTTACCATTTCACCAGGGACTCCAGGATCTCCCATGTCTCCTTTTGTACCCTTTATTCCCCTCTCACCCTGTAGTCCACGATCACCCTATCATAACAGAAGAATTAATTATCAGTCAGAGACCAAGTAATCCGACATCAATAAAATATTTGAAAGAAGCATGTAAATTCATCACTTTTTCTCCAGGAGGCCCATCTCCCCGAGGCCCTCTAGGCCCAGTCATGCCTTGCGATCCTGGCTCACCCTGAAATTAGACTGTGTTATTCACTGAATCATACAGAAGAGATCCAAACTCAAGAAAGATCATAAATTATTCTTGTGTTTATCCTGCGGCCGATTTGCCAGGCAGTTCACTTGTGAAACATGTCAGCACCAATAAAATGCCGCTTCACTCTTTCATATACAAAACTGAATGAATATACAAAACATATACAAAACTTACCTTTGGACCTTGAATACCTTCTCCTGGAGGTCCAGTTGGGCCTGGAGGACCTGGCCTTCCAACATTGCCCTTAAGACACAAAATTTCAAGTATATTAATGAATCCATATTCTACACAAAGCAGCACATACATTAAATATGTTAAAAATACAACTTTCAACATTATAATTTGTCATCGTTAGAATTAGTATGTAGAATTAAAAACAATTAGATCAAACTGTAATCGCCCTTACTGGTGGTCCCTGTAAGCCTTCTCCTGGCGGACCAGGCAAACCTGGCAATCCTCTAAACCCAATGTCTCCCTGAAAAAGACATGATAGTATAAAACAGGCATCCTTATACATATCAAACCCTCCTCCCAAAAAACAGCGATGCAAAAACTATAATAACAGACTAACTGGATTATCCCAGAATCACGTAGCATGTAGGTACAAACCTTAGGTCCAGGAAATCCTACTCCTTCTGGGCCGGGTTCACCTGGTAGTCCTGGCTGGCCTGGAGGACCCTGGATAAAGTACAGAGATTATTCCAGTTTAAGCAACCTTGCACAACATTAAGTAATTACAGAGTTGCAGGAAAAACTTTTAGGAATTTGTCATGTCTTGGCAGTTGATACCAACCATAGGGCCAGGGATGCCTTGGCCTTTTGGGCCAGCAGGACCTGGTGAACCTGGATAGCCGCGATCACCCTGGTACAACAAATTCAACAATGAGGCCCAAACATTTGTGTTTTAATCAGTGTGTCTAATAAATTAGGACTGCATTTACCTTTGGACCAGGTAGTCCATGGCCTGTTTCTCCAATAGGACCAGGTGGGCCAGCGGGACCAATATCACCCTGAACACAAGACAGTCAAGTCTGACTACAGCAACAGTTTTTTTGATGCATTATGTTGCATCAGACTACACTGGTGGCTGCTTACCAAGATCAGTGAAAATTTATTTACCTTTGCACCTGCTATGGACCGTCCCGGCTGCCCTGGCATGCCCTGCTGGCCTGGAATCCCGCGTTCACCCTGGAAGGAAATTGTTGAGGAACTTAAGATCCTATTCATACTTGTCTTTATTTTAACAACAAGTGTGCTGCCAACAACTGGTAGAAGACTCATTTTTTTGGCTTCGTTCAAAGTTTGGGTTAATGTGTTTACACTATCACAGACACTTTGTACCACAGTAAGATATTATCGTCATGTTCTGTGAAATTCTTACTTTTGGTCCAGATGGTCCTGAGACCCCAGGAGGTCCATGTAACCCACGGATGCCCCTAATACCCTGGTCACCCTGGGAGTGAATACCAAATATATTTTGTGAGTAGCATTAAGAAAACTGTGTGATACACAAGACTACTGAATTATAAACATACTTTCTCGCCTTGAGTGCCAACTCCTTGTGGCCCCTCAGAACCTCTTAAACCAGGCAAACCAGGCTCACCCTAAAAGAACGAATGGGTTTACTCAATAAATAATAAGACTTTTTTTCATAACCATTGTTAAAATGATCAGTCAGATACTGCTTTACCTTCTGCCCTGGAGCTCCATCTTCTCCTGGCAGACCAGGCAGGCCACTCACTCCTGCCGCTCCAGGTTCTCCCTGTAACAGCAGAATGTTTTCACATTCAGCTTTTGTTGTATTCGGTACTGTTTTATGCTGCTAGACCATGATTAGCTTGACACAGTTCAGGAAATGTCTTATCTTACCTTTGGCCCAGGTTCACCAACACCTGTCTCTCCTGGAGCTCCATGCTCTCCTGGTAAACCTTGGTCTCCCTTTGAAGAGAAGTCATATTCTAGTCATATCCTACCACGTTTAATTAAACTTAAATCTGAAAACTTAAAATTTCAGATTTAATAATAATCCTAAATTTTAAATATATTACCTTTTATTTTATTCATTTGTAGTAGTTTTAATTGTCTGCTGCCTCTGTTTGATAACTATGGCAAGCAGTTAAATTATTTTGTCCTGATATGACAGGACAGGGTAAAATTAGCTCTAGGCTGACTGGGAATCAAGTTTGTATCTTGTCTGTGTGACTGAAGTAAACAAGTAAACCTGTGCAATCTGAATATGCATCTTAAGGTTTTTTTTTAACAAACCTTGGGCCCAGGTAGACCTTCTCCTGGAAGACCTCTGACTCCTGGAGGGCCTCTTGGTCCTTCATTTCCCTGTACAATAATAATTTATCAGCATATGTGTCAGAACAAATAAAGGCAATCAAATAGCATTTAGATAAAGATGTTGTCCTGACCTTTTCTCCCTGTATGCCCACTCCTATTGGTCCAGTTGGCCCTGGCAATCCTGGTGGGCCCAGTTCTCCCTGGGAATAAACCATCATAATCATAAATACTTACTATTAACATTCATGTGTTCACCCAGTGTTAGCTGTAGAAGAGAGGGTGAATTGATCGCTTTCCTTTTTTGTGATCCCTGAGATGTTTTTGTGCACTTTGCATTAAATTTGTGTCCTTTTGGTTTCCCTTTCATTAATAAAGATTTAAAGTTGCTTTTGATTTCAGGGAATCACTATTTTTGCACACAAGTAAGCAGGCCCAGTCAGCCTCCTGGTGGTTTTTAGTTTGTTCCTGAAAATGCTAGCATTAGTACTATAGTGTATAGGAAACTCATATCATGAGAAAGATTGTAAAGATTAACAGAAAGAAAAGCTCATTTTTATTTTAAAGATTACACTTCATCTTATCCTGTATACACAGACAGAATATGGTTATGTCCAGTGAGTTCCCAGACTGACTTTTATCTTCATATACTGTATTTTCACATTTGATTCTGTTTATCAACCTTTTCCAGGTTAACAAATGTTTTAACTCACAAGCACCCAATGAAAGATTATATACAAGTGTTATAGCTACCTAATCTTATAGTGTATAGTGCAGCCCTGCTGTATGCGCTACCGTTAACATTCCCACAGTAACCAGATGTTTAATCTAATGCACTCCTGTATTTTGCCTCACTCAGTCACAACATTTTTTATAACTGTAGCCTAAAGGACATCTGGAGTTTCCCCTCATGGATTTCATTAGAGTCTTTGTTGTGAACAGTCTTTGTTGTTGCACTGAATTTTCTTAGTTAACTTCATTTACAACCCACCTTTTCTCCTTTGATGCCTACACCCTGCTGTCCCCGCGGTCCCCTGGGCCCTGGCAGCCCTCGATCCCCCTGTAGACCAAAATCAGGTCAACTCCATTAGTTACATAACAGCCACTCAAGATTGGGTCACAGCCAAATCACACTGTTTCAGTAAAGATAGCATGGCAGGAGTGCATGTTTGCTCCTGTTGCTGATTGATTCACAATGATCCCATGACCCAGGAATGACACTTTCTTTTGTTTGTTTGTCTTTCTTTTAATTTTTGAGTGTACAATAATTTTATCTATACTAGTGTTTGTTCATTTAAAAAAATCTGAATGGAGAGGAGAGGGTTTGTTTTTTCTCAATAGGATGGTATAGTAAAAAGTATAATCACCAGAAAGTCTGAAAGCGATTAAAAACATGTAACTGCTTGAGGACATTTCAGTGTTAATTCCCTCAACAAATAAAACTGCTTTTAGTTTTCTTTACACAGAAGCTTTAGAAACTTTATAAAAAGAGTGTTACTAACATTATTTTAGGTTTTTACCCTTACTCCGTTATTATACTGTTTTTACTTCGCTGTGGTTAGGTTGTTTTCTTTGCTGCTACACAGTAAAGCCTGCTGTCATTAGTATTAACATGTCTTGCTAAGCCCTTGGTTGAATCCCAGCTATCTCTATTTGAATGAGACGTCTGCTGTGTGTTTTATAATGCAGCATGTGGCAGCATGGGGAAAACATAGTTTTTAGGCTTAACAACAGAGTGTGTACACACCTGAGTGAACGCCTGAATTGTGAGTCAGTGAGCTGGAACAGAGGCTGATTTTGACAGATGTGTATGAACTAGTTACCTGAGACTGAATCATACACTCTTTGTTTCTTTTAGTAATGCTCGCTGAGGACCTTATTTAATCACAATTTATGTCTTTGTAACCTTCAGATCCAGCAAGTGATTCATGGAATATTTGCAGTATTAGATTTTGAACTTGGTAATGATGAAAGTAGTTAGTTTGAAGATCATTGTAATGAAGGCAGATTATCTGCAGCACTCAATTTGTCTAGTAGTGTGAGATCAGAGGTGTGTTTTTGTGTGTGTTTTGTTTGTTTGAGGTTTCATGTCTGTTTCTGCTTCTGTGAAGCACTTTGTGATTTTATCTTGAAAGGTGCTATATAAATAAAATTTTACTTTACTTTTTACTTTGTCAGTGCCATGATATAGAGGTGTCAGATTAATTCAGATCAATATTTTTGCCACATTTCTGCCTATTAAACACAACCCCGACTTTTTTATTCTCTAATGATAGATTTAAAGAAATACCTTTGGTCCAGGAAACCCTTCACCTTGGGGTCCTTTTTCCCCTTGAACACCTTGTGGTCCTTGAGGTCCCTGTAAAGATAATCAGCGTACAATATAGCTAGCTGTAAGTCAAAATACAGACTTTCTTCAGAGAGCAGATCTCCCACAAACACCAACACCGGCTTCGCCACTATAAAACTGTAGCACAGACTCTGATGCTTCTGAACTTACAGGAAGGCCGTGTTCACCCACTCCTGGAGGACCAGGAGGACCTGGTCTGCCCTGGAATCCCATGTCACCCTGAAGAGAAATATTAACACAAATTAGTCACCCAAACACAATCACGAAGATCAATATTCAGAGGACAGTCCGTAACATGACTTACTTTTGGTCCAGGAAGCCCAATACCAGTCTCCCCTTGAATTCCTGGAGGGCCGGGTGGGCCACGTTCACCCTGTATTCACAAACATATTATTTACACAACTGTACATTGGACCTGCAAGCATTAGCATATAGAAGTACCAAACGACAATGTTTATATCACTCATCTTTTGTTACCACTTAATTTAAACCTTTAGTAGCTTGGTTTCATTGTATTAAAAAGACGGAAAAAGGACTGACATGTTTTATTTTTTCCTGTGTATAAGGTTAAGAAGGCCCAAAGGTCATTACTCCATCAAAGATGAATCTCAAACTTGGGGTAAAGGTAGCTGTTATGCTATCTAAAGATAAGAAGAATAAGCCCAAAATCACGTAATCACTTAGACTGTTTAATAAAGTCTCTGTCTACAGTTTTAACCTGAACTGATACAAGGAATAAATACAAAGACTTGTCTTACAGCTACTTGACTTGCTTGTGTGCTTGCACAAATTGCATAGGGACCACCAAGACTCCTTGTAATCTTTCCAAATGCCTACAGGTCCTCACATGGTGAGACACTGAGCATACACAGACTTTCCATGTGTGTGTTATTAAGTGCAAGCCTTGTTGGAAAAGCTGAAGATGGTGTGGGCACCCCATAATCTGTATTTAGACACAGGATATGGGCCATTGGGAGAGCCTAGAGTGAGACTTTTTCATTATGTTTTTCCCTGAGCTCCTGAATGGAAGTAATGATGGGGAAGATATTTGGTTCATTGCCAAGTCTTCATGCAGGGGTCTATTAGAAGACAACCGGCTCCTGTGTTATAGAGTTATTACCGAGGTAGAAAAACTCTAACCTCTTGTTTATACTCAACATAAAAGGAAATGCAAAGGTCACAGCAGATGTGCATGATAGGATAAGTAAAAGTTGTCAGAAAGGGGCAGACCTGCTTTCCCTGGGGGCCCTCAGGTCCACTGTCTCCAAGCGGTCCTGGTAAACCCTGGATAAAAACAACATACAGTGACTGATCATCACTTGAAATATCACAATATTGTGGGTGTGCGTGTGTGCTTGAGTGTGTATATCGATAGGGGCTTCTAGTGAAACTGAACTCCATTTGTTTATTCAGACAAATATCATGTAACAATGAATAGCTGAAGTTGCTGCATTGTTTCTATAACAAATCAGTTCAAATGTTGACACAAATGCACACAGAGAGCTTAGTAAATGGAGCAAAAAAAAAAAAACCGTTTCTAATTGCTAATTGCTAAAGTGCATAACAAAACAAATTCAAAGGTGATAATCCAAAAGAATGCAGGACATGAAATGGTTAGGCACCAGAAAAAAGAAACGGACAGGATTTCAAATGAAGCTTATGTGTAAGTTTAATAAGGAAGATCTGTAATCACTCATCTGCCTGCTTCCCTGTCCCTATCTCTGCTGAACCTGGTCACTCACAGCTCTATCCAAATCTCCATCTTCATCTTCGCCGGCACCAGTGTCTGGACTCCAGGAGATCCTGTCTTAATTCCTATCTCTGCAGGCATTCTGTTATGATGGGTTATCGTTAACTAATTGCCAAATAGCTCAACTAAATGCTATATCTCAATAAATCATCTTCAATTCTTCCTAATGATCTATCCTTTTTAAAACACACAAAGCATCATTTACAAAACAAGACACAAGTGAAACAAAGCTCAGGTGTGAAAAATCAACCACATCACAAACCTGTGAGGCCAGATAATCACAGGGAAGCCAAAGCAGCAAGTACAAACAAAACAACACACAAAAAACGACGCTTCATGATAAAATTAGGGGAAAAAAACAAACAAATAAACAGGTAACACTAAGGCATGAAGGCTACTACTGAACAAGACGACAAAGACAGGAGAAAACAAGAGTTGCAACTAAAAACTGATGAAAAACATAGTGATGAAGACAGTACCCACTGATTCTGAGGTATAACATTTTGCTGCTCTGTTTTGTCTGCTTATTAAATTGCTTATTAAATTTATGTTAAAACACATGAGTTCATACTAACCTGCAGGCCTCGGGGTCCTCTTTGTCCTATTGACCCCTCAGGACCCTGAAACACATTAAACAACCATAGGAAACAGGCCATAAATCCAATTACCATATACACAATTAGTAAAATCCATTAAATCGAAAATGTTATTTAGCATGTTTAATACCAAGAGCAATGTCATACCCTGTCTCCTTTGATTCCTGGAGTACCACATTCACCCCTCTCACCCTGCGCAGAAATTACAAAAACAGTTCAGGCTTCAATTCGCTCCAAAAAATCCCACCACTGTTACTAATCTAAATTTCATACCTTATCTCCTTTGTAACCTGGTTTTCCCTGCAAATAAAAATGATTGAGACGCCATGTGTGAACAAGCTTCAGAAACAATGAAGATGTTGATCACAAATAGTGTCATTTACCTCTGGACCCTCTCGCCCGGGTACTCCACTTAATCCTGCTTCACCCTTAGGTGGGATTAGAAACAGGTTTAGAAACAAAAATGGATACTTGTACATTATTAGTGTGTTAAAGCAATTCAGATAACAATTCTGAAATAATTTAGAAAGACCTCATAGTCACTATACTAAATGGAAGTTTAAGAAACACAACACAGACATTTCACAGTTAAAATGTAAATCAATACTAGCATGTAAAGCAATGTTGGAAAGATGTAAATGTAGTTCTTAAACATTTTAATTACAAATGAGCTCTTAATTACAAGAAGTAAACATGGGTTGAAAGCTCTGCAAGCATTTATAGTCATGGAAAAAATGTCTACTATTATACAAAATGCATGTTTATCATCATAGGCATCACTAAAGTTACCTTTACGAACCTAATTTCTTACCTGGTGTCACCAGTATATTAGAGGTAAGGAACAGCAACAGCATGATAGTGATACACATATTTTTAAATACAAGGTAATATGAATATGAGGAAAATAAAATGGGACCTAATACTGAACCTTGTGGTACTCCACTGGACACAAGCGAAGAAGTGAATTAAAATCAAGAGTTTTGTAAGTTCAGGGAAGCCTAACGTCTTTTTGCAAAACTCTGGTATGACGGAAGTATTAAGTAACTCATGAAAATGTCTGCAAGCTAAGAGCTTAACATTCAGAACAGTCCACATATCCATCAAAGGGCACACACCTTTTGCCCTTTAGGCCCCGGGGCTCCATCATCACCAGGGCGACCTTTCTTTCCCTGGAAAATGCAACAAAATCAAGATAGAGATTTGATAATTTGTTTTGTAAATTTTGCATTCTTGTTGCTGTGCAAAAAATGACTTCAGCAGATAACACTATGACCTTTAACCTCAACCAAGTCTTTGCCGAGTAACCGTGTGGAAAAAGGTCAGGGACCTTTCTGACAGATCTGTATGATCGCTGAAGCTATGAAACATGAAACATCTTGTCCACATGGCCAGAAGTCATTGTTTTGAGCTGCACCTGGATAGTGTGTGTCAGTCACTATTCACCAGAAATCCCTAGTTTGTGGTAATTTTACCAATAAGAGCAATTATGAGAGCCTCTTAGTCTGAGTGTAAGAATGTGAAGAATCTCTCTGTGGTGAAAGCACCTGGTCTCACAGTAGTTGTTAGTCAATAATATGACTGTCTGCCAATAACTTGACCACGTTGTCTGAGCAGGAGAAGGGCTTAAACTGAAGTTGTTATGAGTAGAAATGTGTGAGTATGTGTGTAGAACAGCTGAGATAATCTTGTGTAAGTATTCTTCTATCCTCGTCCCATTGACTATGGCAAGATTAGTGAGATTTACTATGGCCAAAGAATCAGTTTTACAGGGAATGGAGCTCTAAATGTGATGCTTCTGTCTTCCATGGGTCACATCCGATGTCACATTAGTATAATAACTAGATGAGGGTAAGTAAATATATTTCTCTTCAAATAGAAGATGAAAGTCTCTGGTCCTTTTTCATTAATCTTCTTTAAGACGGTGGGATTGAACCACCCATCCTCTTTGTTTGTGCAAATGCCTCTAAGCTGCATTTAAAAAGCAAGCAATTATCCCGTCTGAACAAAAACGACACAGCAATCATAACTAAAATATCAGGTTCGTATAAAATGTTTCTGAAATCCTTCTCACTGATGAGTGTGGTACTTCAAAGAGAACTCATTGCTTATGGCGTATTTTCATACTTACTGCAGGCCCACTGGGTCCTCTCTCTCCTTTGTCACAAGCACATCTCTGAGCCACTGGGCACTTCAAAGAGAAGAGAAACGATTATTAAACTGCGATAAAAGCCATTTTTTAACAGTCAATTATATTAAATAATTTAGCTACTTAATGACATTTTATTGAATATCAAATATCTACAGTTAGTGTGAGTTAATATTTGTAACTTGTACTTACATCTTCATCAGCTAGGCCAATCTGCAAAGAAAATAGAAATAGACTTTCAGTTGTACGAACATACTTCAGACACTTATTAGGTTTCTTCTGTTATTGCCAAGATGTGTTGTCTTAATTCAGCATAACTTACATGTCTACATGCATTGGTTTTGATAAAAATTTAGGAAATAATGCGATTTTGCTATACAAATCTTAACTTTGCAGTATATGTTAACTTTTAAAGTCCTTTAAAATGATGAGTTACAATGAGTGAATGAGTGTGTGTAATAAATAAAGTGGTCAAATGCAATGGAAATGAATATATGCACATCATGTATTATTCCACAGGAAATCTAACCGTCTTAACCCAATTATTAATTGTAATTGTTAAGGCAGTTTAATATCAACATTAATACAATTAGAGATTACCAGACGGAAAAGAAAATCCTGGGGGCTTTTCCTTTGTGTGTCTTCTTAAAGGTTCAGGAGAAAGGCATAAATCCATAACGGACATGAACAGCTTTCATTTGTTTTTTCCACAGCACTGTCATCACTTCATCTCCATAAGACTACATGAAGCTTGCATATCAATGTACCAACTCCCATTCAAAGCAAATACATCACTTTTCCTTTTTGTTTTGTCTACTGAGAGATGAGCTTTAATACTTAATACTCACAATTTCAGTGGAGATTTTTTCGACTATGTTATCATCCTGTAAATTACGGAGAAAGACAGAAGCAGGGGAGCTGGCAAGGAGGCGGAGCTTAGCAACATTGGCCGGCTCATTGGCTGCTCGGGTGATGCCCAAAGTGAAGAACTTGATGCCCTGGTTTTTGGCTTCAGCGACAGCAGAGAAAATGTCAGGGTTCCTCGGGTGGGAAACACCATCTGTAAGCAGCACTGCTACTTTGATGCTGTGAGGGCTGGATTCTTCCAGGTAAATCTTGGTCATGTTGGTGATGGCATACGTAGTGTAGGTGCCATGCCCAATGTAGACCATTGGGGCTATTTGGGTCTTGAAATTCTCTGCTCCTCTCCAATCTCTGAAGGTCTGCTCTGTGCTAACGTGGCTGCTGTACTGCAGCAGAGCAACTCTCAAACTTAAGCTGCGTCCAGTCTGCAGCCGGACACCTCGGAGTCTGTCCACCATGTTCATGGCAAACTGCTTTTCATCCTCATGATTGTCTTTTGCACTCTCAGAGCTGTCCAACAGGAAGGCAAGTTCCAGGCTACAGTCTTCATCAAGGATGGCTGTGACCACACAGAACAAGTTATCTGATTAACTGATTGACTGCATCTCAATCAACTTGATGAGAAAATGATGCAATTTGTGTAACAAATCCAAAAATTTACATGAAGAAGATGTAAAAACGTTGCAAAATCAGTTGGGGTTATGAATTTGTGTTTCTTATTTTGTTGAAATATACCGCTTAAGTTTTGAGAATGAAGAAATAATACATCACTTTAAAAACTGTCTTCTTTATTCAGTTATTTCTTACCTTGACCATTGTAGATATTTGCAGCCAGAGGTTTGGCTACAGAATTCTTGATGGTTTTCCTCGCTTGGTAAAAGTCTTGGGCCCATATGCTGGAAAGTGCTGTGGCCAGCAGCAGTGGTGTAAGAAACATCCTTGCCCCTTAGAGAATACAGCAACAACAAATTAAAGGCAAGTCAAAATTACACTCTACAAAAGAGGTCTTCACATCAAATCAGAGTGTAGCAGGTTGTTTTTTGGAGAAATCAGACTCTTAAATGTGACATTTAGAAAGGTAGTAGATCTTTAAAAGTATTAAGAGACTTTCTTCACATTGACTTACAAGCCAGCTTCCTGTGCAATTGCTGCAGTCAGTCCTATTTTCAGAGTAGTCCAAAATCCAGAATTAAAAAAGGCAGCAGGGTATGCAGAGGACCAGCAGAGGACAACTAGCACAGTGGGTTCCACTTCATTGATTGTGAAGCAGCAGTAGTGTCAGTCCTGCTGGGAGAACAGACTAAGAGACCCTCAGACATTCACTCCTCCTTTATAAGGAGGCACCGACAGACCAGATCCAATGGAGCAAGGCCAACACTCCTGTGCTTGCCTGAGGCAAAGAGATCGCTGTGATATGTTTGAAAGAGTGAAGCAATGTAGTGCATGTTTGGTGAACTTGGTATTTTAATGACTACAAATTGAACTACAGAATAACACAGAATTATATTCATCATGTTAAATAATGGACTGAAATCATTATAGTTACAGAGTTTAATTAGCTGCATTTAGATTCTTCTATAATCATTAATGTCATTAAACTCACTATAGTTAAACAGCATTATGTTAGATACTTAATTCTTTTGTATTTGCTGTGAGCTCGTAAAATTGGAATGATTTTAGTGATGTTTTTGTAACACTGGTGCTAAAATTAAATTCCATAAGGGTGTGGGGGTTTCAAAATTTAAAGGCTCTAAAGGCAAATTCCTCGTCACCTTCGGTCTCACCCAGGTCAACCGGGGTTTTGGAATGACCATAACAGTGCTGCCTGTGGAAAAAAGGGTTAAAAGGTCCAAGATTTATGTTCACTTTTAAATGCCAAGCAATGGAAACCAGTGAAGAGGTGCAAAAAGGTGGCAATCAAATAGAATTTTGATCCAAGTATTCTCCACAAAGTTAGATAGATAGATAGATGATAGATAGATAGATAGATAGATAGATAGATAGATAGATAGATAGATAGATAGATAGTTTCAGAAGCTTCAAATAAAGCTTAAAATCTCCAAGTGAGTGACAGGCACTTCAATTTTCAGAAAATAAATAAAAGGAAACTGCAGGTGGTATTTCACCTTCCAGACCCTGAAATATGACCTTATGATCATGCACTAGAAGAGGTGACCTTTCATTGTGCTCCTGGTGTGGTTTAGAGATGAGGACGGTCCTTGTGGATTCACAGAGCATTCTGCCTGCTGTGCTTAAAGTGAAGAGGCTCTGTATTACAGACCTGCAGGCTAGGAGTAATTAGAGGAGACTTTCTGACACAAAAGAATGTAACACTGAATGATGGTTTGGAAAAAACACACACACTGCATCTTTGGATTATGGCAAATGACAGCCTATCAGTATACTTCGTATATAGGGTGTATGAATGACTGTAAAGTTCAGGTGTGGTCAAAATGGATTACAAAGAATTCGGTCGATATGTCTGATCTGCAACTGCTTATCCAATGAATGTCACCAAAGGGCATGGTGAGAAAGGAAGGGTGCACCCTGGATATATTTGCCTGTCTGTTATAGGGCTCACTGAGAAAGACAACTATTCACTTTCATATCCACATGTACCACCAATGTAAAATCATCAGTTAACCTTAACTTGTATTGTGGTAAGAAGGTGGACTGCCCAGATGTGCAAAGGAGGAGCACCCAAACTCCAAATGGAAAGGTCCAAAGCAAAACATTTTTTTTTACCAGAACCAAAAACCTTTTGCCATCCAGTCACGATTTCCCCAGAGGTCTGAATTTTCTTGAGTAAATCTAAATTCCATCCATTTATCCATCCATTCTCTGCCGCTTATTCTTTTTCAGGGTCGCAGGGGGGCTGGAGCCTATCCCAGCTGTCTTGTGGCGAGAGACAGGGTACACCCTGGAGAGGTCGCCAGTCTGTCGCAGGGCTAATACATTTAAAATTTAATTTCAAATAATTCCAAACTTTTGAACTTATAGATGGCATAAAAATTCCAACTTATTTTCATTGGCAGAAACAAGTTCCACATTTCACAGCACTGTCATATGTTCAGTCTCGGCTGTTGGCTTTATAAAGCATCTCTGCATCACACAGTGTGTTTTTATAAGCTGTAAAATTAGTTATATGCATTACTACTACAGTATCTCTTGCAAAATACACTATCCCAACTTATGTATGCAAGCACAATCTGACCTGAAGAGTTGTAGGGGCCATCTTCGCCTTCATTTGATAGGCAAAGACAGACATTAAAGCCAGACATAAAGGCAGGGTGAGAAAGAATGACATGGAGGAAATCACCATGATCCCAAGCCGCTGCAGCTTTTCAGCATTCGGGTTATCCACTTAACCAAGTGAGCAACAGCAGTCCCCCAACAGATAAGATTTGAGGTGTTCCTTTGCACTCATCTCAGTGAATCATGAATTTTCACAAAATGCTGAATTTATCTAATTTATTAACATGTAATTTTATTACACAAGTTAAATTTAATGGATAGTTTATACAAAGAACTTTTTCCTTAATGATGAATTGTTTGAATAAATAAACCTTTGATTTGATATGTTTCAGTTGCACTTCATTCAAAATTATTGCTTCAATATTATTATAATTAATGCTTGAGAGGGTGAAGAATCATTTTTGTGTGTGAATAAAACTAAACTCCTAATATTAAGCTGACAAACTAACTTGCAGCCATAATCAGGATTCCTGAGCCTTTTTTATTTACAGTTAACCCCAATTAACAAATACATAAATAAAATTTAAAAAAAAAAATCTGCTGACCAATAACTGCCCCTTTAATTAAACTCCCAGTTAAAAATCCAGACCAAATCTTTCAGTTGGAGTAAATCTATATGCAGGGGGTAGTTGGCCTGTGAAGGACTAATTCCCTTACCTGTATCTTATTGGAAATGTCGGCTCTGCCCTCTAGCGGTGTATGAAGGCATAAAATCAACTCATACCGCACATGCTCAGACAGGCCCGGTTCAGCGGTTAGAGATCTGCCAGAAGTAGAGTGCGCTGTCACCTTCAGCCATCTTAACCATGTTTGGTGCCTTGGGACGGTGCTGCAGCGGGGCTCTGCAGGCTCTGAAGCCTGGTTTCAGCTCTCTGAAGACAATCCCCGGGAGAAATGCGGCTCTCTATTCCAGTAAGTAAAGTTTAAAACTGTGGCCGACTGTCAGCATTATGTGTCGCTTGTTACTACAGCCAGTAGATGCAAACCCGGCGAAACAGGCCTGTACCATTAAGACTCCATTCATTGAAGATCAGTGGGTATTTTAGCCAAACAAAGGATCTAAAATATGAGCGAACCAGTTATTTAGGCATGTTTTTGCTTCAGGTATTTGTCTTTATTCCAGATATGTCTTACTTCGCTGTCTTCCATCAATGACCTTCGTAAGTGGGTCATTGTTTTGCCACAGACCCTGTGCTCTCGCTGTTCCAAAGTTTTAGTTAGTCTGTGTGTTTCAGTTACAACAGAATACGGAAGTGCATTTAAGAAAACCTAAAAATGTGGCAGTATTTTATAGTTAATCTGCCTGCCCTCTAGCTGTACTTCAGTTCACTTGCATAGGTTCATTTAGTATGCATAGTCTCTCTGGGAAGCATGAACTGTTGCTGTCATGTGCTGCCATTCATTTCACTGTCCTTTCAGGCAGGGGTTATGCTGCCCCAGCTGCTCAGGCTTCGCTGGCCAATGGCCGGATAGTAGCTGTGATTGGTGCTGTGGTGGATGTCCAGTTTGATGAGGGCCTGCCTCCCATTCTCAATGCCCTGGAGGTGGCAGGCCGCGAGAGCCGGCTGGTGCTGGAGGTGGCACAGCATCTGGGTGAGTGTGCTGAAATGAGCCAGCTGAACGCTCCAGAGTGAATATTTGTCCTTAATGTCTTTCTTTGTGCATTCATTCAGGTGAAAACACAGTCAGAACCATCGCCATGGACGGTACTGAGGGTCTGGTCCGTGGTCAGAAGGTTCTCGACACTGGAGCTCCCATTCGGATTCCTGTGGGCCCCGAGACCTTGGGCAGGATTATGAATGTCATCGGAGAACCCATTGATGAGAGGGGTCCAATTAGTACAAAGCAGTGAGTATTGAAAGGATTTAAACTTTCCCACCCTCTGTGAATATCTCATCTTGTGTCTGTTTTACTCAAATAAGAGTTAAAAAGTGTCTTTACTATTAATGGGTTTGACAGATTATAAAGCACACATGGTACCGGTCTTATTCAATTATAAGCATGTTTACAATAACAAACATTACTTGGCAGGACTGCTCCTATTCATGCTGAAGCCCCTGAGTTCACTGACATGAGTGTGGAGCAGGAGATCCTGGTGACTGGCATCAAAGTGGTAGATCTGCTGGCACCCTACGCCAAGGGTGGAAAGATCGGTTTGTTGATTTTTTTTTTATTTATTTTTTTAAATCCACATTTATTTTTTCACACAAGAATTCATTGTTAATTTATTATTGTGTATGCTTCATTCTTTAAAGGTCTGTTTGGCGGTGCTGGTGTTGGCAAGACTGTGTTGATTATGGAGCTGATCAACAATGTGGCGAAGGCTCACGGTGGTTACTCTGTGTTTGCTGGAGTGGGCGAGAGAACCCGCGAAGGAAATGACTTGTACCATGAGATGATTGAGTCTGGTGTCATTAACCTGAAGGACACAACCTCAAAGGTCAGAGCCTTTTAACAAGTTAGCTGTTAAAACATACGTAGTCATTGTATTGTAGCAGTAAAAGTTTGTTTTTTAGCTCTGCTGTTGGATTTCAGTTAAGTTTCCTGTTGTGTTTCTCAGGTGGCACTGGTGTACGGTCAGATGAACGAGCCTCCAGGTGCTCGTGCAAGAGTTGCCCTGACCGGTTTGACTGTTGCAGAATACTTCCGCGATCAGGAGGGACAGGACGTGCTCCTCTTTATTGACAACATCTTTAGGTTTACACAGGCTGGATCAGAGGTTTGCAATGGAATAAAAAAATACTTTTTGTTAGACCTAATAGTTATGTCATCTCTCACTTTAATATTTATATCATTATCCTTCAGGTGTCTGCTCTGTTGGGTCGTATCCCTTCTGCCGTGGGTTACCAGCCAACACTGGCCACTGATATGGGTACAATGCAGGAGAGAATCACCACCACTAAGAAAGGCTCCATCACCTCAGTACAAGTAAGAAGTCCCAGGATGCTAATGCTAATTACATGTCAGCATGCACTTGTTTTCTGGATTATTTAAACTGATTTCTATTGCAGGCTATTTATGTGCCTGCTGATGACTTGACTGACCCTGCTCCAGCTACCACTTTTGCTCACTTGGATGCGACAACTGTGCTGTCCCGCGCTATCGCCGAGCTTGGTATCTATCCTGCTGTGGATCCCCTAGATTCAACTTCCCGCATCATGGACCCCAATATTGTTGGTTCTGAACACTACGATGTTGCCCGTGGTGTGCAGAAAATTCTTCAGGTAAGCTGTATGCCATTACAATTTAATAATAACAAACAATCAATACAAAAGGCAAAAACTAATGACTGTTTCTTTCTTTTATTTATTTTTTTGTAGGACTATAAATCATTACAGGACATCATTGCTATCCTCGGTATGGATGAATTGTCTGAGGAGGACAAGTTGACTGTAGCACGTGCCCGCAAGATCCAGCGTTTCCTGTCTCAGCCCTTCCAGGTAGCTGAAGTCTTTACCGGTCACTTGGGCAAGCTGGTCCCTCTGAAGGAAACAATCAAAGGCTTTAAGAGCATTCTAGGAGGTAAAGTGCAGCACTGAAATAAAAACATTTTTTTAAATGGCATCAACTTGGTGTGCTTTTTATAGTAATGGTTATTGTTGTTTTTTTTCTCTTCAAGGTGAATATGATGCCTTGCCAGAGCAGGCTTTCTACATGGTTGGCCCCATTGAAGAAGTAGTCCAAAAGGCTGAGAAACTGGCCGAGGAACACGCGTAAACGATATCTCTCTGAGGCCGGAAAGTTTTGAGATGAACATTTGTACAGTTTAATTTCTATTTGAGGAACTTCTAACGTGTCATGCTAAGTATGTTTGTTGTGGTTCCATTTCTCTGGAAGATTAAAAAAAAGTGTGTTGTATCCATGGCTTATTTTCTTTTTTTCCACCCTTCCCTTGAAATTGTCCACAAGTATGCATACTTGTTCAAAATAAATAAAAACCATCATATTGATTAGAAAACATACCAGATGTTTAGCCAATCATGTGGCGCAGCTTCCTATTCAGCTCCCTTTCCTGTGTGAGGAGGCTGTCACTGTGTTCCTTGAAGGCGTCGAAATCCTGTGAAGATGAAACATTTGGAACATGTTCTCAGCCTCAGTTTGGGCGACCATGAAATTTTGCAGACTGCCTATTTCAATGCACCTCTTTTAGCTTCTCGAACTTTCTCACAGATTGATCAAGAGCAGACTGGAGGGACTTCACTCTTGCATCTTTGTTAACGGCTTCTACTTCACGTGCAAACCTGAAAGTCGAGAACAAGTGTAAGATCGCTCTCATCTCTCTAATTTGTGCTTCAGTCTTTCTGTATGTGATCCTGGAAATAAATCTTAGTATGCCATGTTGAAGGATGTCTCAATTCCTAAAGTGTGTTAAGAAGAGAGAGGAGGCTCGCTTACTGAAGTTAAAATGAAGGATGCACAGGTGCACAAAACTATTTTTACCTTATAAAAGAGGTGATGCACAAGACTGGAATACACAAATCGCAGAGGAAGGAGTCCATAAACTAATTGTCTGTATTTATAACTTGTTTCAGTTATTTAAGATGATCAAACCTTTTGGCCTTCACTGTCACTGTTATTAAGAAAGGTAGATATACCTTGTCATGTTGATAATTAAAAGAATTGATCAATATAAAAGACCACCATGAGGACTGCAACACTGGAGATCATAAAGTCCTGCAGTGCTGTAAGTGCAGATGTTAAACATTCTCATTTGACACTTTAAAGTGATGGCTTGAGACAAAACTATGATACTTCTCTAGTGGGAAGGGCAAAGACACGAGGACAGGAGTAGAGGAGAAAATAAGAAAGTCAGTTAAACTTTAAAGTCTTACAGCAATATAACGTAAGCACTGTTAGTACCTCTGCAGCGCCTCCAGTTGCGCTTTCTTCTCTTCATTGCATTTTGTCTCCAGGTTCTGGATTTCCTCCTGTTTCTCCTGCATTTAAGAGCAGTTTGTATGTTAATGAAGCCATTCATCCATGAGCATTTGTGTGTGTTTATTAGTTAGAACAATGCTGTTTTTTTTATTGACCTGTATCACTTTGCCTCTTTCCATAGAAAGACACAAAAACTTGTCCTTCTCCTTCATGAGACTTGTTATCCTTTCTCTCATTTTGATTTCATTCAAAGCTCGCTGCTCTTCAGCCTCTTGTAGCTGCAGCTTCAGTTCTGTTTGCAGAAAGAAAGACATTATTTTGTAAACTGTAGAGGAGATAGACCTATAGTTTCTACGCACCTTTGCAGTTGTCCACAGCCTCTTTGTGCTGCTGGTGTGCATCCTGTAGCTCATCAATTAGTGATGTTTCCCTGGCTATATGCAGATTTTCTTGTTCCAGGAGTTCCATCTGGCATCCAACTAATTTCTCCCTTAAGTTTTAGTGTAAAATAATTCAAAAGAAATTAACAACTACATATTTAATGATTTTTATTACTGTTTAATAATGCTTGTTTTTCAAAAGTCTGAGATTGGATCTCATTAGATTCAAGCATTAGAGTTAGAGTTAATTACCGATATTCTTTTCTCTTGTGTGCATATTTCTCTGTCAGCCGTTTAACTTCTTCCTCCAGTTTTTGCACTAACACTTGGCTGTCGTGTAACCTCTGTGAGAAAAGCGATTCGTTCTCTGACTGCAGCTTTTCGTTTTCGAATTTTAACTGGCTGTTATGATTTTTATACTCCTCCATGAAAGCAATAATTGCTTGATTGTTGGCAGCTAAATCCATAAATCTTTTCTCCAGTATCTCTGATTTGTTCCTTTCCTCTTCCAGTTCTTTCTGACAGCGTGCCACCTGGTCCTCATGCTCTGCATTGATTTTCTGCAGGGCTTGATATCGGAGAAACACCTCGTCGGCTCTGTTTTTCAGAATGCAGATCAAACTTGACTGCTCATCTACTCTGGACCTCAACATCTTTTCCTCTGTTAGATCCTCCGTGGGAAGACTTTGAAGTTTCCCAGGTGACTTCTGAATGCAGTCCATATGCTGTGAACAAAGGAAAGAAACCTAATGTTAAAACATGGCAATAACTTCTCTCACACCAATCTGACAAGGCAGGCAGCTGCCCATCCTGAGCCTGTATTTAGGCGTGTAGACATGGTTAATTCAACCTTCTGCTTAGTTAAAACTCAGCATCAAAATGGGGACGAAAAGAAATTTAAGTAAATTAAGTAGTTCAATTCACGATTCAGCAATTTAAGCAGTTCAAATAACCAGCTGATGCGTGGAAAAGCATCTCTGAATGCAGAGCATATTAAAACATTGAAGCAGATTGTCCACAACAGCAGAAGACCATTTTAAATGGGGACAAGTCAGCTGGTGAGTGTATTTAACTCAGGGATGTCAAAGTCATTTTACATCGTTGGCCACAAACAGCCCACTTTGATTTCAGCCAGTGAAACTCCAATTTTAGTCAATGTAAAAAAATTACTACACAAGATCTTGTATTAAGATCAATGAGGTATCTTAATACAAGACAAAGAAGAGAAATTTCAACAGTATGTCTCAGTTTTTCTACATGATAAATAAATGCTGAGTAGTAATTGAAAGAAATCTGGCAGCATGACTCTTTGGGCTTAAATTGTAAGAAGTAAATGTATAAAATTACAGTCTATAAGCTAATTACTTTGGTGTATTGTGAATGGCCATGGGGGAGATGTTTATAATAAGGCAAAGTTGTAAAAGCCACCTAATTGGCAGGATTGGAGCCTTCGCCGGGCTGATTCTGGACGCGGGCCTTACGTTTGACACACCTGGTTTAACTATTAACTATAGCGGTTAAATGTAACGGGCTAAGTATTATTAGCTATTGTTTGTGGAGCAATCATACAACTGTTCATAATTTTCTTTAAGTACACTATTGGGCTAAATGTACTTCCGCGACTAAACACTTTTAGGTATTTAACGGTTTTAGATACTCTGCGCATCTTAAAAGATCGCTAGCTTACTTTTTATGTTACCCATCTCTTATTATTCTTTTTAGCAAGTTTCCAATTTATTCACACACTTAGCTCATTTAAATTTATTCCTCATTTAAAGCATTTAAGTAATACAGCAGTATTTACAGTTAAGAATTGTCGAGAAACTAAACTTAGTATTAGTTTGAACTAACTTTTTTGTTTAGTTTTTTTAAACACACCTCCACCTCGCTGCCCTCCATCTTCATGTTTTCCTCTGCATTGCTCTGTGAAACTGCCATTTCGAGTTCATATAATACAGATTTTCAGTCACAATTTTTCCGTACCTAACTTCCACTTTTCGTTGAAAATATCTTTTAAAAGTCTCGGCAGTTTCGGTTGCACCGTCGCTAATGGCAACCATCTTTGAACCGCCCTTTCTTCTGATTTATCGAGTCCCACCATTCGGCCGCATGAGGGCGATGTTGAGCTTATTATCGGCCGCCAACATGGTTAACAGTAGTTTTTCATTTATTTTTTTATTTTAAAATATTTTTTTAGTAGTGGCAGTTTATATTTTTTATTTTTATTATTTTTTGATAATTGTATTTTTCCGTGCCGCTAAATTTATATATTTTTATTTTGGGGAGATCATTACACCATAATTCCGTTAGTTTACCATTAGATAATCTAATAATCGTTTGACCTCCTTTTGCAAAGCACCGTTACAAAGACTCTTAACAAAGTGCATTTTTGTCGTCATATGTGCCAGAAACATGGTCCTTGCTCGGGCTCTAACCAACCATACTGGGATTAAGCTCTCTGCCCGGGCCTTCTTGGACGCCCTAGAAGGCCTTTATGTAGTTGCATGTTTTTTTATTTAGTCACCCACTCTTTAAGCCCCCCCAATAACCAGTAGGCACCCATTTCAATCCCTAAATCAAAGTGATAGCCCGCTGAGAGTGAAAAATCACTGGCACTGGGACGAGTCGGACCTTACTCGGCATTATGCAGATTCCAGAGCCCAGAGGGATTTATCGTGAGGGCCGAGGCTGGGTTGGGGGAGCGGCTGTCCTGGCCTTTGTGCACGCCCCTTTTCATCAACTAGCGGGCCAAGAAAGACAGAGGAAAGCAACAGCATCCCAGCCCCAGTCCTTACAGCTCCTCCATCTGCACAGCGGAGCTGGACGGACCAGCCAGGATGTGGAGAGCACTGCTACTTAAACTCCTTTTTGTCCTTATATGCTGTGTTACATGGCACCACTCTGAAGGTAAGTACTGTGATTTTTTAAAAACTTTTTTTTTCTCTGTCCACACAGGATGTTAGCTGAATGACTCATTGAGGAACTGCATAACTGTTGCGCTGCAGTGCACTTGTTGCACATAGGAAAAAATATGAGAAAACTGAAAATCAATCATATTTGATGGAATTTAAAGAGCAAAAGAAGGTGGAAATAGTATTGTTAATGATTCAAAAAGCCTTTGGTTTAGTGCCTGCACTCAGGATGATACTGTATTGTTATTTATTTATTTATTTATTTTTAATTTAGCCACCAGGTAAAGTAATTCTGTCTGTGGCGCTAAATGCTTTCCACATAGTATTACTTTAAAGGTTGAGCACAAAGCCTTCCTCACACCGATTGGAAGTTCTCTTGAGGAACTTTTGCCTGAGCTTTACTGTTGCTAGGTAACAGAAAAGAGCATGTGACTTACAGGCAATCTGCGAGGACTGTGGGCCACTGGTACAAATCTCATTCAGTGGAGCAGATTTTACGCTGCAAACCCACCGATTCGGCTCAGATTCCAGCTTTATTTTCTAATGCAAGAGAGAGAGGGAGAGACACACACACACACATGAAAAAAAGCTCACACACTGCTCTTTATACGTGACAGTCTCATGCTTGTCTGTTGTGTTAGGAACACGGCTAAGATCTTACTTCTCAAATTGTAATCTGCTTTCTTTTTGCTCAACCCTTAGTATGTAAGCTCCTTACTGTGAATCAAGCAACTAATTACAGTGCAGCTGCTGCAGAAAGGAATCATTTCTAACCAAGAGAGGAACAGTTTCAAGTTTTTTTGTTTTTTAGATAAACCTAAAGTGAGGCCAATGCTACAGCTTTCTTATTTACTGTTATGAAATGTCCTAGACCTATTTCCTCACTGGCTAAAAGGCAGAACATCGGGCCTGTCTATGTAAAAAAAAAAAACAAAAAACAAAGACAATATAACTGTACCGTATAACTGAGACTGTAGCATTTAAAAAAATTCACTTGGCATTTCCTTTGAGTCTTGGCAGTTGCATGCAACTTGAAGATGAATTTTGCTGATGACAGCTGAAGGGCACAAAATGATGACTTGAGAAAAACAGCAGACGTTCAGCACACTTAGTCAGCTTGTGCATGTCGATCATTAGCTTGGATTAGTTGACTGCTTAAATATTATTTATTTATCTTTAACCTGAATTTATGAATGACCACTACGTGTTAAATCATATTGCTGGACATTGCCTCCCTGGCTTCCCTGGTCTGCTTTGTCACTTAGAATATAAGATTGGTGGTAGCTTGTTTTACTGTGAGGGGGGCAGGGTACTTTCTAATCTCTTCCTGATCCTCCACAAAAATCCTTTAGTTTGATAACTGTTTCTTCCAGGACCTTCTGGAAAACATTATCCAGGCCTTGAGCTCGATACTACTACTGAATGCTTACACTGGCATTAATAGCTAACGTGACTGTTTGAGAAGATTTCATGGTGCTGGTTTATTAACTATTATCTGCCATTTCTGCTGTTTTGGATGTGTTTTGTCAGCAAGTTGAGCTGTTATCTCCAATTATCATTTACCAGGGAATCTTAATAGCCTATTAGGCACATAGTGCAAACTTTAAAAGCTCTAATATACTAACAAGCGACATACAAATTGGAAGACGTAGATTACAGACTGAAACCTATTTTTAGTTCCAGTCTGTAATGACGTCAATAAAAATGTTTTCCTTCTTGTTGAAACTTTTCGAGACTTTTCAAGCTCAGCCAGCACGTGCACCTTAAACCTTGTGCCTGTGGCCAAGCGTCTTTCCGGTGTAGGAGCCTAAGTCTGCATGCAACAGTAACACTGCGGGAGAAACTGGAGCACAGTTGACACAAATTGAGAGCAAATCCTTCTGGTAGCTCCCCCGTTAAAGTCCACATTAAAGACACCAAGGATGGAGTTTAGCCTCCAACCAGCTGCTTCGTGAGCTGTGACACACAGTGTAGAGGAGAAGTAAGATGTCCAGTAGCTGTGTTATTGGGTTGTGACAACTTAATTTATGATTCCTTTCACTTACTGTTTTGTTGGGGCATGCATCAAAAAGCTGAGCATTCCTCGATTCCAACCAGACCAAGGCTTTATTCCTCGCCCTATTTATGCCTTCCTTTTGTTCACATGCCACTGCCAAAGCTGCCTCGTTTTTTGGTTTTTTTTAGCCGTTTTTGAGTGTAGCACTAAGAGCCAAAGTCACTTGTTTGGCAATTGACTGCATTCTGCTGCGTTGATTTCCATATGAAATGGGCAGCAGCACTTCGCTCTGACAGCGTTTCATGCTGCCAGCAGACGTTTTCTCAACTTTTCTCCGCTCACGTCCATTGAGTGCAGAGGGCTGCACCAAAACAAGACGGCACTGATGAAAGCGTGAAGACTTCTTTTGAGATACCCCATGTGACAAGAAAGAGATGTTTCACAACAGCAGACAGGCAGAAAGTTTTTTTCTTTCTGCCTGTCTGCAGAAAGAAAAAAAGGTGGCATATAGTATGTTCTACTCTGGTTCTGCAGCTTGTAAGGCTTACCTTCTTCTACTTTTTTAGGGCGACACTTCAGAGTTACGAGTTTGCATCACTACTCACACCTCTGTTGTGCCATTGTAATTTCACAGAGGGATTTAAGGCGTTTGGGGGGCTTCATTCGGAGGAAAATTCCACTCATGCGCTTCTTTGTCGGGCGTTCTTATCCTCATCCTCGGACAGAGCAACGCTCTTTCCTGCTGTGGGTTTAAGTTGCTAATTAGAAAAGACAAAGCCAGAAGGAAGGGGAAAGGAAAACAACAACATTACACAAAAGCCTCAGCTAAAACTCTCATTAGAAAACACTCATCATCACCGCCCCCACACACACACTCACTTAAAAAAAAGCATTCTTAATAAGACCTTTGCTTTGTCCTTGCTTAATTTCGACTGACTTTCTCAGTTTAACAACATAATTTAAGGATTTAGAAAAATGTTCTATTGTGAATGTAAGAAGAAACCTAACACAAGATAGTGCTGTTAAAGGTTCGGCATCAGTGCACGGTATCTGTCACCATTCCCAGAAGTAATGCTGTCAGGAAACACTGGCTGCATTTGAAAGCATCCAGTAGATTGGTTTCTTCCTGGCATACTGGCCTTTAAGGTGTCACTGTGTGCATTTATAGCTTCTATACACCTCTAGATGTTTTTCAGTGGTAGAAGAAGTACTCCAAATACTTCTCTCTTTAAGTAAATAAGGAGAAATACATAAATGTTAAAAGACTTCACTGCAAGTAAATCTTCAGCATGAAAACTGATTTCAGATAAATGATAGTGATAAATGTAGTGCCAGCAAGATGTAGTCAAAGCAGAAGGCTATAAAAGAAGTGTTTGCCCTCCCTGAGTTAAGTATTGTTAAATGTAATATCATTAGATAACTAATTGGCAAGCATCAATGGGTAAGCAGCATGCTACTTGCTTTTACATGCTTTCAAGTTCCCGAGTGAAGCATAATGTCACAATAAAAATTGTCACCTTAAAGTGTACTTACTTACAAATCACGATTATATTCTTATTTAAGTCTTAATGAAACATTTTTTCCAGAAAAATCACTTTTTAAAAACTTCTTTTAGATGTTTACATTGATAGGATTGCGTCCAATTTCACAGTGAATGGCAATAAATATATTTTTGTTATTATTTGTGATCCTTTTTTTCTCTTTTTGAAACTCCTAGTTGTCCTGCAGACAACACTTCTTTTTATCAGCGTATATATATATATATATATAGCGTATGCTGTTTTTGTTTAATAGATTTAGTCTTTTCGCTGCTTGTGTCCTGCATCCAACGCTTCTTCCATGCTATAGTTGAAACCTCTAGGATCATTGACTTGTAACAACGACCTCCTTTGAGCAAGTTTGTGAGCAATTTTATCATTAGTAAACTGAGCAGGAAAAAAGGTTTGCTTCCTGGATAGCTGCTGGCAGAGTTAAAAATGTGGTCCTTTTTTGTTGAGTTGGTTGTAAAGCAGTTAACTGGAGACAAGAAAGCAACCTACACAACTATTTTAGTGCAGAAGCACCGGCAGTGACCACACAACTGCTTTAGAAGCAATCTATAATTAAAATAGTCCATAACTCAAAGCAATGATAAACTCTTGGCGCTAAATATAGTCTATGTTTCCTTTAAATAGCATTTATTACCATCACTCAACTGCCTGTTGGCTTTTCTGACCTTGCAGACACCTTTTCACTCAGCTAAAGCTGAATTGCACCATAAAAATGTTTCCTTGTGGCCAAAACCATTATTGTGAAATTGTAACGGCATGATATAGGTTACTAAAGCCCTGGATTTTAGATAAAAACTGTCGATTTTTAAAAATTCTCAAGAAGGTATTTGATCAAGGGGGAACTTTGTTTTCAAAATGCTGGATAAGACAGGACAAAGACAGACCCCCAACCCTGAGCATGCACCACCAATCACCACCTCACACTTCCTCTCATAAAGAATTTGGGTTGAAATGGCTGCGGTACCACCCAGTACCAGTATTTATTCCAATTACATTTCTGACTGGACAGGAAAAGCATGCACCATAAATCAGGCTGTCAAAGAGCCCATCAGAATTGCACATTCCTATTTGAACAGGGTCTGATGGAGTGCTCTGCCTCTGAACTATGCTGCTTGAATCAATCTCTCCTGGTAAACGTCAGGGAAGGTAGAGCCATGGTACCTTATCTCTACCATTGCCCCTCAGTGAGAACATCAAAAGGAAGCTTGGGAAGAGCGCAGTGAAGGTTGTGTAACTGTCGGTTGGATGGCTGGCACGTTTGTCTCCAAGGCTCATCAATGCTGTTTGCAACAGACTATATCAGAGAACGCCTACCCTCCCTCCCCATGGCCTGTTTTTCAATGCATATATAAAAGACAGTTGATTCATAATTTATTTGTATTTATTTATGTTTTGTTTTGGACAGGATGACAAACAGGAATACAACTAAAATTGAAATTTAACATAGAATGCACATTTTGAGGAAAAAAAGCTTAAATTGAACTCAAGCTGTGATTGCATGTAGGATGTGAATTGGGGCAGTTCCGCTGCGGGACAGGTCGATGTATCCCCGGTGACTGGCACTGTGACGGGACGTCAGACTGCGTCGATGACTCTGATGAGCACGAATGCCGTGAGTTACTTATTAAATTGCATATTTTTTTTTGCCAATATGATGCTTGCAAAGATTTTAATATTTTATGTACAATGCTTGTTAGATGTGAGTGTTTTCGGTAGTAGAAGAAACTTAATCCTGCTATCGATGAAAATATATTGCAATAAAGTGTTTCTGTGTGTGCAGTAAGTAGTAACGTTAGTGTGGTTATAGCTAAGCACAAGTAAAGTATAAGTAATAAAAAAAATACACTTGATCAGCAGTGAAATTTGTACTTCTGGATTTCGTTCAGGAGGCGTAAGTAATGAAATGCTCTGTCTCACAGCTCAGGTAACGTGTGATAGCAGCCATTTCCAGTGTCTGAGTGACGGAGAGTGTATCCCAAACCTATGGGTGTGTGACGATGAGGAAGACTGTGAGGATGGCTCAGATGAGAGGCAGCACTGCCGTAAGTATATTACATCATTATCACATTATAAAGGGAGCTGTTCAGTGATTAAGTAAACCTATTAAAAAATACTTAGAATGAAATATTTGAAATAATTTGAATTCTTGCAAACATGAACTATGGCCATGTGGGATTGAACATTGAAATGTTTAACAATGACCCCCCACATAGTCTGTGGGACTGAAGTAAGGTACGGAATGTGATGACTTCTAAGTCCCTTTATCTACAATAAAATGAAATTTGAACTGCACATAGATGAATACAAACTTTTTTTTTTATCTCTTCCTAGCTGGAAGAACATGCACCAGTGGCCAGTTCAGCTGCAGTAATGGTGCGTGCATCCCAGGAGAGTACCAATGTGACCGTCTGGCAGACTGCTCAGATGGTTCCGATGAGAGAAATTGCCGTAAGTCTTCTCCAAGGTGGTTCCCCCCACATTTTTTTTTTATCTCAGGCTCCTGTGGCATTTTAATCAATTTGTTAAGATTAAGAGGCTCGCTGACTGACAGAATGGACCACAATATGCTTCTTGTTGTCAGAGGTTGATTGCAGATTCTTTGGTGGATTAGTCAAGCTGAAGTTCAGCTGCTATGCCATTATTGTGCCGACATGGTAGACTCGCAGCACTGCACACGGTGGTAATCTCACAATTGCATAAAGAATGCTGTGGCAACTGCTGGTGCTGTGGTGGTGCTGTTAAATGTTAGTCTCTTATCCCTCCTATTCACAGAGCTTTTCACGTGTTAAAGGCTGAAAAGAGCACAGTTGTCAGGCTGATTTAAATGCATAACATTTGCCTGATGATGGGTTAATCTTACAGATTATCCCGAGTGTACACAGCTGAGGTGTGCCAATGGGGCCTGCTACAACCGGACCCAGAGATGTGACCAGATACTTGACTGCCGCGATGGCTCTGATGAGGCAAACTGCAGTAAGGAGACACTCTATTTTGGTGCTAATGCGTCAAGTGAAAGACGTTATTGGTTCTTCCAAAAATGCAACCAGAAACATGACAAAATCACCAAATGAAGTCCTTTTTTTGTTCTCTTTCTGCTGTGATTTCTTTAGCACAACGCTGCAATGCTGGCCTGTTTTCATGTCATAATGGGATGTGTGTCCCTCAACGCTACGTCTGTGACCACGACGATGACTGTGGAGACCGAAGCGATGAGCTTAACTGCAGTATGTGGCTCCTGTCGCTGTCACCGTCACTAATTACTGTAATTTTGGTGCAGATAAACAAATGTCTTATTCTCCCCTTGCTCTGCAGCATATCCTACATGTAGAGGCAACTACTTCACATGTCCCAGTGGCCGCTGCATCCATCAAGTCTGGCTTTGTGATGGAGAGGATGACTGTGAAGATAATGCAGATGAAAAAGGCTGTGGTATGTATACAGTAGCTAAAAAAGTCAGTCAACGTTTATCTGCTTTATCTGTAAAATTAGAATGAGAAGCCTTGGTACTTTAGCTGGACAAATAGCATTGAAAGGGGTAAGAACTGGAGCTGTGTAAACCTGATTCATCTTTAGTCTCCATGGTTGGTTTGGCTTAGAGTAATACTATGCCTGTGCTCCCTTAAGTGTGGTATTCAAATGCCTCTTTGTGGCACAAGATTGTGCAGCCCCCCAAAGTGCTTTAGAATTCCTCCACATGGTTGTGAAGAGTGTGTGTTTTTAAAGGATGGGCTGCAGAAGCTCTCTGAGCCCCCATGTGACCCCCCTCAAAGCTCCACTCCTTTACGTCAATTTAAAGTGACAGCCATTTCCCGGACAATGACCCAGCCACAGTTTTCTTTAGATCAGAACCACTGAATATCTGTTCTATTCCCAACAACTGTACCACCTTTAAAGCTTTTTCCAGCTCTGTTTTTTATTGTTGCTTTCCTTTTCTGTGTATAATCCTGCAAAGTGGATGAATTTCTTTTTTATCTACAGATAATGTACAACGGGAGTGTTACCCAGGAGAATGGCCATGTCCATCTTCTGGCCTGTGCATCCCCTTGGATAAGCTTTGCGATGGGACGCCTAACTGTCCAGATGGAGAGGATGAAACTAACACCACCGCTGGACGCAACTGCAGTTAGTATCAACACAACCAGTGTTGTGCACCATTGAGTACACATTAGGAAATCTAACCTGACAAACGGTGTCACTGAAGAATATATCAGCAGTCAGGTTTCTTTTTTGGTCAGGTATT